>NC_091994.1:65343327-65671452 GCF_044704955.1 Pristiophorus japonicus
CCCTGGTTGGATGGGATTATTGCTGGGGTATTTGGTTTGTTGGAACTCATAACTGAGCAGCAAACTCTGAGCTATGAGGGAGGTGCTAAAACTGTCAGTGCAAAGAGTTTCGGAACAGTTGCTGCAGCAGCAAGGTGTTATTCCCACCCTTATTCGGTTCTGCCACACTACAGTTTGCCTTTGAAAAGACATGTAGTTTCTCGAGGGGATTCACGGAGAGTCAGTGAGGTTCTCTCTGCAGCCGCTAGTAATGTAGGAAAGGGGAGATGCAGATTCCGGAGTGATTAATGCTCCACCTAATGGTAGAAGTGTGCACTGCAGGCGTGACAGTGTGACAGATAACGTTGTAATTGGCAAGCCTAATCGAGACAGGACCAAGAGTGGTGATGCCCAAATAAAGCGCAGATGTAATATATTGGGGTAGAGTTTTTGCTTTGGGTGCAAGCAGTGATCCAGATGCAAGTTGCGCCCAACATTGCGTCAGTTGTGAGAAGTGTTTTTTCCCCAGGTTTTCACTCAATTTCATTTTCTTATAACCCAATATAAAATCTGCCATGAAAAGGTGCAATCAAGCACTGTTTTAAAACATAATTTAAAAAATGTTTTGCTTTAAAAAATATTTCTTGATATTTTAAGAGTGTTAACTTGGTACAATTTTATTAATACAGCTGAAAGTGGGCTTTTCACCAAAATGAGCCTTTTAATCAATGTGTCGTCAACCACCTGTGAGTAAGCTGATTTTAAATAACTGAAAATTACTTTAAAATCTTTCCAGAATGATTTACCAGTTATATTAGTGTACTGAGTGGGTCTGAGTGACAGAGAGAGAGAAAGACTGTGACAGAGAGAGAGACAGAGACTGAGTAACAGAGCGAGAGAGAGAGAGACGGAGTGACAGAGCGAGAGGGAGAGAGACAGAGTGACAGAGAGAGAGAGAGAGAGAGAGAGGGAGTGACAGAGAGAGAGAGGAACTGAGTTAAGAGAGAGAGAGTGACTGAGTGACAGAGAGAGAGAGTGACAGAGAGAGGGACTGAGTGACAGAGAGAGAGAGGGACTGAGTGACAGAGAGAGACTGAGACTGAGTGACAGAGAGAGAAAGAGACTGAGTGAGAGAGAGAGAGAGAGAGAGAGTGGGACTGAGTGACAGAGAGAGAGAGAGAGTGGGACTGAGTGACAGAGAGAGAGAGAGAGCGAGAGAGAGTGGGACAATCACACTGATGGGACCATGGACAGAATGACATTGACAAAGCATTTCATTAACAATGTGCCAAATCTAATGAATTAGAATCACGTGGGATTATAATTAATATTACAGTGGCAATATTTAATTAGAGATAGAATTATTAATATCATATATTAATAGTGCACAATTAATCTAAAATTCTATATCCCAGAGATGTATTTGGAACTGGAGAGATGGATTTTACACAGAACCTGCGTAACAGTAGAAATAATGAATTAGAATTTAGGTTTGTTTGCAGGGAATCTATGCATGGCCCCTTCAGTCACCTGGTAGACACTGACTCAGTTACAGCTCAGTCATGAGCAGGAACAAGGTACAGCACTGGTTAAGGGCCATTTAACTCAGTCCACTTTGATGACACAACAGCAGTGCCACTCACAATTTAGGAACGTTGGAACTGGAATTGGAATTCAGTCCCTTGAGCCTGTTCTGGCATTGGATTAGATCATGGCTGATCTGTTCCTGAACTCCATTTACTTGCCATGGCTCCATATCCCTCGACACCCTTTCCGAGCAAAAATCTTTTGATCTCAGTTTTGAAATTTTCAATTGGTCATTAGCATCCGCAGCCTTTGGGGGAGAGAGTTCCAGATTGACACATTCCTTTTTGTGAAGAAGTGCTTCCTGATTTCACTCTTAAATGGCCTAGCTCTAATTCCCCCACCAAAAGACATAAGAACTCACTGCCCACTGCTGCCCACTGCCGCCGACATTGCTCTCGTCGAATCGCCCAGTGCCACTTTCGACGTGGCTTGGAGCGGGCTGGAGGGGAGAGCCGTCGGGAAGCGTCCGCTGACGTCAGCGGACGGCCGAGTCGCGCAACTGACCTCCCGCCCGCCGAGTTGCGATATTGATGCAGGCGGGAGTCGGCGGGAGTCAGCGGTAGAACAGGGAAGGACCGCTGGCCAGAGGCTGGTCTGTCCCCGACGGTAGGTAGGAAGATGGGGAAGAAAAGGTTAGTGAACTTTTTGTAATTTTTTTCTTTACAGGACTTACCTGGATGGGGTCCCCTGAAGGGCTTCAGATTTTTTTTTAAGCTTTTGCTTTTTAGCTCTTTGACCCTCCGTGGGCCTGACTCCACCCTCGGCGGCAAGCGCCTTTGCCGCCGAGAATGAGACCTCCCGCCCGCTGCTGCCTAGATTGGCGCCGCTCATTAGCCGCCCGACGACCTTCGAGGGACCTCGGCGATGAAAATACCGCCGAAAGTACCGTCCGGTACCTCGGCGACCATCGGCGGTCCTTTGGGCAGCACTTGGGCGGGCAGGAGCCTTCACCAATTCTGGGCCCATATAGAATCCAGTACAATCCATTGGATTCCCACTGTAACTCCAGCAGGAATCCACTGCTACCCATCGGAAGATTTCCTAGGCTGGGAGTTCCCACAGCCACAGTTTAGCTGGGACTCAGTGTATTGCTGGAAGCTCGATGGGCCAGGTGAGTGACCTGATCTCCCTGAAGGTCAAGGGGCTGAGGAAGGGAGTGGGCCTGGGCCACCCCCAATGGCAAGTGGGCGGGAAGGCATCAGGATGTGCTTGGAGTGACTTCCCACTGACCCGAAGAAATCCGGCAGGGCTCGTGCTCAAGGGCACAGGGTCAGGGGTCATAGTCCCAGCTTAATGGCTGGGATTGTGGCCCGAGGATGTTTGGGGCCATTATATATTATAAAGAATTTTAGAGTACAAACAATAGCATTGATGCGACCTCCCAAAGTGGTTCATGGCCTATCAATTATTGTTCGCAATATGCGGCTCAGTTTTGGTCAGGAGTTGCTCCATTTTTTTTGGAGTAACTTGGTTTTTCTGGCATAACTTAAAAATCCCCATTTTCCTCAATCAATTTGCACCAATGTTAGTTATGATTTTTCTAGTTTAGTTTTTTTTCTCAAAAGGGGGCGTTACCAGTCACCTATGCCAGCCCTGCCCATTTAGACAACTTTGGCCAGCTAATAGTTACTCCAAATCTACTTAGGCCAGCATATGTTGCCACTTCAGAAAACCCTTGCATGGCCACTCGGCCTGGGATAGGGGCGGGAAGTGGAGAGGACCTGCCTGCACGTTAACCACCAAGCCTCACAAACCACCAAACCTTGCAAACAAAAAGTTCTAAGAATTCAAGAAGAAATAAAAAATTGAAGTCAGTCCTACCTTCATCTTCAAACTGGGCCCAGGAAGGCAGTGGGCCAGCTGGTGCGGAAGGTCACTCAGCCTGGGCTAGGGGAGGGCAGGAGAACTGACAGAAATCATCGGCAGGCACGAGCACTATCAGTTCTCCTGCCCGCCCGCCCCTAGCATGGCCAAGTGGCCTCCTGGTGCGATCGATCTCTTAGAAATCGCACCAGGAGGTCACTCGGCTTGGGCTAGGGGTGGGAGCGATTCAACTGGCCAACATTGGGGCCCACAGAATGGCTGCAGCAAGCAAATCACCGGAGAGGCTGCAGCAAGCAAACGGAGAGGCTGGGGACACGAGGAGCTACTGTGCATGCGTGGACATCGCCAGCGGAATCCACTGCGCATGTGCAGATGTCCCAGCACTGTTTTTGGTGCAGAACGCTGGCTCCACCCCCGACTTGACTAGCCATGCTGCGCGATTACAGGGAAGAGGCCGGACAGCAGCCAAAGTGGCAAGAACATTTTTCGCCGTACTTCGGAATGGAGAAAAGCGGTGCAACTCTGGTAAGTGCACCGAAAAATGGGCTGGGCCAAAATTGAGGCCCTCGTCACTGTTGGTTTTGTTTGGCAAATCACTTGTCAGTGAACTGAAGGTGAAAATTCCATCTCATAATCTGCCGTTATCTTCGATAATTACTGTTATCGGGTAGGCACAGAGAAACTATTTCCTCTGCTGGGAAAATCAAGAATGAGGGGACATAAAAAGGAGGCAGACAAAAAGCAGGAAACTATAGACCAGTTAGCCTAACATCTGTGGTTGGGAAAATGTTGGAGTCCATTATTAAAGAAGCAGTAGCAGGACATTTGGAAAAGCAAAATTCGGTCAGGCAGAGTCAGCATGGATTTATGAAGGGGAAGTCATGTTTGACAAATTTGCTGGAGTTCTTTGAGGATGTAACGAACAGGGTGAATAAAGGGGAACCAGTGGATGTGGTGTATTTGGACTTCTGGAAGGCATTTGACAAGGTGCCACATAAAAGGTTACTGCATAAGGTAAAAGTTTACGGGGTTGGGGGTAATATATTAGCATGGATAGAGGATTGGCTAACTAACAGAAAACTGAGAGTCAGGATAAATAGTTCATTTGCTGGTTGGCAACCAGTAACTAGTGGGGTGCCGCAGGGATCAGTGCTGGGATTCCAACTATTTACAATCTATATTAATGGAAGAAGGGACTGAGTGTAACGTAGCCAAGTTTGCTGGCAATACAAAGACGGGAGGAAAAGCAATGTGTGAGGAGGACACAAAAAATCTGCAAAAGTACATAGACAGGCTGAGTGAGTGGGCACAAATTTGGCAGATGGAGTATAATGTCGGAAAGTGTGAGATCATGCACTTTGGCAGAAAAAATCAAAGAGCAAATTATTATTTAAATGGAGAAAGATTGCAAAGTGCCGCAGTACAGCGGGACCTGGGGGTACTTGTGCATGAAACATAAAAGGATAGTATGCAGGTACAGCAAGTGATCAGGAAGGCCAATGGTATCTTGGCCTTTATTGCAAAGGGGATGGAGTATAAAGGGAAGTCTTGCTACAGCTATACAAGGTATTGGTGAGGCCACACCTGGAATACTGCGTGCAGTTTTGGTTTTCATATTTACAAAAGGATATACTTGCTTTCGAGGCAGTTCCGAGAAGGTTCACGAGGTTGATTCTGGGGATAAGAGGGTTGACTTATGAGGAAAGGTTGAGTAGGTTGGGCCTCTACTCATTGGAATTCAGAAGATTGAGAGGTGATCTTATTGAAACGTATAAGGTTATGAGGGGGCTTGACAAGGTGGATGCAGAGAGGATGTTTTCACTGATGGGGGAGACTAGAACTAGAGGGTACGATCTTAGAATTTAAAACTGAGATGAGGAGAAATTTCTTCTCTCAGAGGGTTGTAAATCTGTGGAATTCGCTGCCTCAGAGAGCTGTGGAAGCTGGGACATTGAATAAATTTAAGACAGAAATAGACAGTTTCTTAAATAACAAGGGGATAACGGGTTATGGGGAACGGGCAGGGAAGTGGAACTGAGTCCATGATCGTATCAGCTATGATCGTATTAAATGGCGGAGCAGGCTCGAGGGGCCGTATGGCCTACTCCTGCTCCTATTTCTTATGTTCTTATGTTCTTATAATCTTAAAGTTAGAGCTAGGCCATTTAGGAGGGAAATCAGGAAGCATTTTTTCACGCAAAAGGGCAGTGGGAATCTTGGAACTCTCTCCCCCAAAAGGCTGTGGATGCTGGGAGCACTTGGAGCGTTCCAGACTGGGATCGATAGAGTTTTGTCAGGTAAGAGTGTTAAAGGATATGAATCGATGGCATGTAAATGGAGTTCAGATGCTGATTAGTCATGATCTATTAAATAGTGGAACAGGTTTGAGGGGCTAAATGGGTTCCTCCTGTCCCCATATTCCTGTGCTATCTGTATGAGAAACATGCCGAATGTACCAATACGGGATATTGGGGAATCACTGACACTACCCTTCCCAGAGCTCTTCTCTTCTGTCTTTTCACAAAATGCATGATTCAGTCAATTGACGCCCCTCTGCGAGATAATGCTGAGACTTTCAGAGGCCAGCAAGTCTGCACAAATATCTAAAATTCAACAAGATTCAATTTTCTCAATTTTTACTCTCAAAAATTGTAAAAATTTAAAAAAATCATGATTAATATCCTTATACTTCTGTCCTGATTTTTATAGTTACATATTGGGAGAGTAGCTTGGGCAATCATTGCAGCCCAGATACAGCGAGAGACTTAGAATCCACACAGAAATGATACTATAGGTTTAATTCTCCTCCTTCCATATTATGACATCGTTCCTCTCCAACAACACTATCCCGGCAATCACCAACAACAACTTATATTTATATAGCGCTTTTAACACAGTAAAACATCCCAAGATACTTCACAGGAGTGTTATAAAGCAAAATTTGACACCGAGTCTCATGAGAAGAAATTAGGGCAGATGACCAAAAGCTGGGTCAAAGAGGTAGGTTTTAAGGAAAACAAAAGCAAAATACTGCGGAAACTGGAAATCTGAAATGTGGAGAGAGAAACAGTTAATGTTTCAGGTCGATGACTTTTCGTCAGTACTGGAAAAGGTTAGAGATGTACCTGCTTAAAATCTTTTAAATCGCTAACTTTTTCCAGTTCTGACAAAAGGTCATCGACCTGAAACGTGAACTCTGTTTCTCTCTCCATAGATGTTGCCTGACCTGCTGAGTATTTCCAGCATTTTCTGCTTCTATTTTAGGTTTTAAGGGGCGTCTTAAAGGAGGAAAGAGAGGCAGAGAGGTCGAGAGGTTTAGGAAAGGAATTCCAAAGCTTAAGGTCTCGGCAACAGAAGGCACAGCTGTTATGTTTTTGGTTTGACCTTACAAACACACTAAGATGGCTGATAACTTCAGGAACCTGTCAGGTGACCAGATCTGTTCATTGTTGTAAACAGCAATGGCTGCAGTGCCACAGTAGTCCACTGGGTGGAGCTCTATATTACACTTCTCCCTCCTTAATGAAGACGTAATTATAACAAACAATCATCATTAATAACTTGCATGGTTATACATAACAAAAGATATGGACTTATTTTGCCGTATTTACAAATCAAGCTTAACCACTTGTTTTCTGTTTCGAAGAGGATACCTTCGCTCTCGACCAGAACCTTCCAAACATGGTGTCGAACTTTTACTCATTCTAGGCTGATCCTGAGGAAAGTTTTCCTCCAAGGGCTGTCCCTAATTTCCATTTGAACTCTCGATAACTTCAGACTGTTTGTCTGCCTGCCTCGGACTCGGACTTAAATTCCGAATTTTTCTTGGTCTTGTTTCCAGTACATTTGATGGAGGATATGCTACTGGTATTCTACATGTATCAAAACTATCTGATGAGTCAGAAATAATCGAATCATTCCAATTTTCAACTCCTTCCATGTCTGTAGGTGAAAAATGATCAATGTGAACAAACCTAACCTGTCCATGATCAAACATCTTGAGCAAATATGTGCGAGGACCACATATCTTCACCATTCTCCCTGGTAACCACTTTAACCATTTATGGTGATGGTTCTTCACTCTCACCTTCTGATTTAATTTCACACTTCTCTCTTTTACTCTACCTCTATCATGATTCTCTTTCTGTCTTAATTGTTTCTCTTTTACGGACTGTGCCAAGTTTGGTTTTAACAACGAGAATCTGGTTCATGGCTGTTGTTTGAGAAACAACTCTGCTGGTGTTCTACCAGTAGTTGTATGAGGAGTATTATGATACGTAATTAGAAAATTAGCCAATTTGTGGTCCAATGACAACTGTCGTTTCTTTGGATTGGGATCCAACATCTGTTTGATGAGGGCACATTTTACAATTTGTACAGTGCGCTCTGCTGAAGTACAATGGTACGGTGGAACCTTGGTATGTTTCACATAATTTTTGTTCGTAAACTGTGCAAATTCTTCTGAACAAAATTGTGGTCCATTATCAGAAACAATTTCTTCTGAAAGGCCAAATGAAGAAAATAATGTTTGCAAAATGTCTAATATTTTACTTGTTGTTATTTTCCACATTGGGAACACCTCGACCCACTTCGAATAGCTATCAATCACAATGAACTATTGTTGTCCTTCTAGCTCAGCAAAATCAATATGTAGCCTTTGCCACAACCTGGGAGGCCATTTCCATAGCTGTTATGGTACTGATGGTGGTTTCTTGCTTACCGATTGACATGTCGTACACTGACTGACGGTGTACCCTATATCTTTATCTAGACCTGACCACCATAAGTAACGGTGTGCAAAACTCTTGGTCAAGCACATTCCCAGGTGCTGGTCAGGAAGATCTCCTAATAATTTGGACCTGAATTTATTTGGGTATAACCACTCTTGCACCCCATGGCGTAGAGGTTTGGAGAGGGAGTTCTAGAGCTTCGGGCCCAGGCAGCTGAAGGCATGTCCACAGATGGTTGAGCAGTTATAATGAGGGTTGTTCAAAAGGCCAGAATAGTTGGAGTCGCTGCTCCACCTGGCTCAGAATTGAGAAAATAGTTCAGCGATGCTCCATACCAATTCCCTCCGACCCGTGTCAAATGTTTCCCTCCACGGGACCTCCGACTTTGACTCTGGTCTCCCTACTACTGTGAGGAGGCAGTGACGAGTGCCTTGATGGGCCCTTTGTAAGATGCCAAGAGAGGCACAAAGGGAAGTTGTGGCCTTATCTAGGAGGGAATCAAGCCTGGGACGGCAGCAGGAGAGTCAGAAGGTCAAAGAGCAATTAGGGATTTGGGAGGGCAAAATATCCGAGAGAGGAGAGATGAAAGGAGGTGTGACGATGGAAGAGAACGGTCAGGGAGGGATAGAGAGAAAAGAAAAGGGGGGAGAAAAATGCAAGTCGAATTGAGCGGCTCGGGTCCGGAGCAGCAGCCAAAGTGCACACATGATGGACACACGGAAAAGATCAGGTTACATAGGTCTGATTATGTAGTAATTAATGGGATACATATTTCCTGATAGTAGCAGGGAATAGGTTGGAGACAGTCATAGGGTCAAATTCAGAGGTCCCATGGAGGGAAAAATTGGCACGGAGCATCGATGATCTGTTTTCCAAATTCTGAGATAGGTGCAGCAGGTGAGTGAAGTCCAGAACCTATTTGAAGGGTAGAGAATTGGTGGATGGAGGTTATTGGCCTAGGAACGAGAATCAGTTGCGCTGCAGAAAGACGATGGTGAAATTAATGCAATTTGCAGGTCACCGTAGATCAGAAGCAGCGGAGAAAATGTCAAACCACAAGCCAGCGACCAGCAAAGCTGAAAAACCAGTAGAACCAGTTCAGCAGAGATACGGATGTAGATTAAAAGTTATTTTAAAAATCCTTTAGCAGCAGAATCAGAGACACATCAGATGTAATCGAATGTAGTTCAGTGCAGAAGCGTATGGTGTAATCCAGTGGTCATCTTTCGTTTCCTAACTTGTGCCATTACCACCTCAATTTGGCCCATCATCCCTTTTGTCTCTCTAATCTCTCCTGCCTTCCACCCTATCACAGACCTTCCCTTTTGTTCTTTCCTCCCCTCCCCCTTTCACAGCTCCTGCACTTCCTTAAGAATCTGTTACATCTCAAACTTTTTCTAGTTCTGACCAAGGGTCATCGACCCGAAACATTAACTCTGTTTCTCTCTCCACAGATGCTGCCTGACCTGCTGAGATTTCCAGCATTCTCTGCTTTTATTTATGGTGTAATCCAGTGCAGGCCAAAACAGAAACATAGTCTGGATGTCCAGAGAAGTCCAGGAGCTCGGAAACCAATTTGAGAAAAGAATTCAGCGGCTGAAAACTTGCAGCGATTGAGTCACAGAGCAGACTCACAGCTGCTGAGTAAAACAGTGTTGTCCAGGAGAGCAGCATAGTCCTGATGGCAGAGAACTCCATGGGACCGGGAAGTCAAATTTCAGCAGCATTCCAGCAGTTGAAAAGCACACAGTGAGCTCAATCAAGACTAATTTTAAACAAGAAAATATAAATGGGCAGAGAATGATGTTTGAACTAATCCGTGTCCTGGATGGGGACCCTTCTGTCCTTTAAGAAATGTTTGGAATATTATAATTTTATTATATAATCATATTCATGAGATGGTATTTAAGAAATCATGTGTTTTGAAAAGGTATCTCAAAGTCCAAAGGATTAGTACAAATAAAACATTTGCAATCGAAATAGCACCAACCCCTGTCAGGATGTGTGCTGCATAAGTAAGGTTTCTCTGTAACCAGTCTGATGAACATAGTCTGAATATATCTCCCATGTACCAGTTTACGGCAAAATTCTTTATGTCACTAATTACTTGTAATTCTGCACTGTACGGGTTGAAGGAGCCAGGAGCCTAATTCCTTTCGATGCCCAGCTGGTTTAGGTTTCATTAGAACATGTCAATTTAAGACAACTGAGTGTCGCTTGCAATCCAGCCCAGAGGTGTGTAATTTTATTTCCAGTGAAAATCATCCTTGTATGTAATCTGCTATTGTAAATGTTGGTGTTGAATGAACACCCTTTGGATATCGGCTCGGCTAGCTTGATCCAATTCCAATCCCCGAGCCTGGCCCAACCCGATCTCATAAAAGTGCTTCTCCCTCCTCCAGCTCAGGGCCAATTGATGCTTTTCACGAGTATGTTTTCTTTCAGTGGAGAACCGTGATCTAAATGTCCTCAAGCACATGGAGTCACATCCAGCAACCTCCCATAAATAGAAAGCAACAAAGAAAGACTTGCATTTATATAGCACCTTTCACAATTTCAGCATGCCTTAAAGCCAATGAAGCACAATTTGAAGTGTAGACACTATTGTAATGTAGGAAATTCAGCAGCCAATTTATGCACAGCAAGGTTCCACAAACAGCAATGGGACAAATGATGAGATAATCTGTTTTAGTAATATTGGTTCAGGGATGAATGTCATCTCTCCTGCTCATCTTCGAACAGTGCCATGGGATCAGATTTAACATCTCCTCTGAATTAGCATCATTAAAATTAACTCAGCTGGAAGAGGACAATGGTTCTTCCCTATTAGGGCAACATCTCTACTTTGTTCAATGATGAGCTTGAATTCACCAACCTAGTCACATAAGCCGTGACTACATCCTTTCAGCCTAATTGGATCTGTTCTAACAATCCTCTATCACATTTATCTGACCTTAAACAATTAAAATGTCTTTCTTTAAACAGTTGTTTCGAAGATCTTCTCATTCCTGTAGGCACAATGTATTATTCTTTTATATCCACCATTGAAAATATTCTGATCTACACTCTCCAGGAAATGTGTATGCAAAATTTCTCTTTGAGATAATTGGGACCTGGTCATAAAATCATTGTAGATGGCTAGCCTGAAAATCTCTGCATGTTATATGGGTTGTATATTGAATGAGTTTGGCCATCTCCTTGTGGGTACAGATACAAAACTACCTACGTTTCCATACTGGACACAAAAGTGATATTGTAGGAGTGTAAAGCATCTGCCAGGTCGGATAATAGCTTTCTGCGTGGTGCTGACGTGAGCTCAGGCTCCACCCCTTCCGTTAAAGGGGAGGTCACGCTGCGAGCTCTGCCGTGGGGCGAGGGGCCACCACTTCACCACCGGGGACGCAGGGTGCCGTGGCCGCAGCCCGGCACAGAAGCGGAGTGCACCATCGCGGCACAGACCCCGCGAAATAAAGAACGGAAGGCCGCTAAGTCGGCCGGGAGGAAAAAAGTGGCGCCATGCACCTTCCCTTTAATTTTGGCCCCACGAGCGGAGTACGGCGCGGTTCACGGTCCACGAGGCTGGTGCTGACATCGCCCCGCAGCGGGCCTCATGGGTCACTGCCTAATTGCTGTCGCGGGGCGAAAACGGGTCGGCGTGCACGGCGATGGAGTCATCACCGCCGACGTAGTGACCCTGTGCGATACCGGTGGGAGCGAGGCGCTGCTGGGTTCGCGCCTCTGATAACTCCCGCGCAATTTCACAGGAGCCGGTAGTGCCCCCCCCCCCCGCCCCGCCCCGCCACCCCCCCCACCCCCGCGTGAAAACCCATTTGTGCCCCATTAGCGCCCCCCAGAGGTGCAGGAGCCCAATATCACCCCCACAGTCTTTGTCATTATTTAAGACAAAGTTGGAGGCTGTAGTGAGAGAGTTAGGCTACTCACAGACTCACACTGCATGGTTTCAATGTCCTTTTTGCTGTTCCCAACTTCTCTTATAACCCTTGGCGTCCCGTCCCAGCACCTCTCTACTGTATGTATTGTACCAAAGGCACCCCTGAATTTCAAATACTAGTTTTGGTGAATGAAAAGGTTAACAAGTGTTACTTTGCATTGAATCAATAAATTATAAAAAAGGTTTGCAGCAGTGGGTCACGCTGCAAGTTCCTGGAAGCAGCACACCTGAAACACACCTGTGGATTCACTTCCCTTTGGGGTACTTCAGTTGGATATCTTCCCAAACAGTCATGCACCAGAACTGGGTCATATCACTCGATAGCACACCATGCATTGTCCACTGCTACTGTCGTCACTGCGTAGTATTGCTTTCTCATTATTAACATTGAAATGATTTACCATATTCTATAGAAAATCTGACTTTGGCATTTTATTTTATTTTTTCTTGAGAAGTGGGTGACACTTGTAATGTTGCATCGAGCATCCACTGCTCGTATTAAGTGTTCATTCTTGGGCTGTCACTCACAAGGCTAGCATTTGTTGGCCGTCCATTGTAGCCCGTGAGAAGGCAGTGATGAGGCTCCTTCGTGAACCATTGCCGTCCGTGTGGTGGAGGTCCTTAGCGAGGGAGTTCCAGGATATTGACTCAGTGACGATGAAGGAACGGCCAATATATGTCCAAGTCGGGATGGTGTGTGAGTTGGCGGGGAACTTGAAGTTGATGATGCTTCTCTGCAGCTACAGCCTTTGTCTTTCTAGGTTGTGGAGGTCGTGGGTTTGGGAGGTGCTGTCAAAGAAGCCTTGGCGAGTTGCTGCAGTGTAGGATTTTCTTGCTATTGAGGGAGTGCAGCGAAGGTTCACCAGACTAATTCCTGGGATGGCTGGACTGACATATGTGGAGAGATTGGATTGACTGAGCCTTTATACACTGGAGTTTAGAAGGATGAGAGGGGATCTCATAGAAACATCTAAAATTCTGACAGGACTGGACAGGTTGGATGCAGGAAGAATGTTCCCGATGTTGGGGAAGTCCAGAACCAGGGGACACAGTCTAAAGATAAGGGGTAAGCCATTTGGGACCAAGATGAGGAGAAACTTCTTCACTCAGAGAGTTGTTAACCTGTGGAATTCTCTACCGCAGAGGGTTGTTGATGCTAGTTCATTGGATATATTCAAGAGGGAGTTAGATATGGCCCTTACGGCTAAAGGGATCAAGGGGTATGGAGAGAAAGCAGGAAAGGGATACTGAGGTGAATGAACAGCCATGATCTTATTGAATGGTGGTGCATGCTCGAAGGGATGAATGGCCTACTCCTGTACCTATTTTCTATGTTTCTATCCTGTGGATGGTACACACTGCAGCCACGGTGCGTTGGTAGTGGAGGGAGTGAATGTTTAAGGTGGTGGATGGGCCGCCAATCAAGTGAACTACTTTGCCCTGGATGGTATTGATAGGCTGTCTTCTGAAAGCAATTGAAGTGGTAAGGTGGCACATTCCCTTCCCTGAAGGACATGAGTGAACTAGTTGGGTTTTTACAAGAATCCGGCAGTTTTCAAGGTCATTATTCCGGTCCCAGCCCATAAATGACCAGATTTATCGGGTTCACTTTCAGAGCTTGCCGTGGCGAGAGTGGAACTCAGGACCTCCAGTTATTCGTTTCTAGTTTAGGACCATAAACATTATCATAATACCATACCCAAGTGAACATTGGCTTGTACAGGAATTTCTCAGCCTTTTATCTAGGCATTAGTACACAGGAGTATTTATCTTGAGTTTCTGCACTCTTGCTCTTTGATGCAACTTAATCCTTTGAGTGGAGTAGCTTGTAATAGAAAGCAATAACATTGATAATAAATCAACATGTTTTTGCCTATAACATACATTGGCTGTATCTGAGGAAGTGCAGCTGTCAATCAGGATCACGACACGAGGTGCAAAGCTCTATTTTAATTTTACTGGTCAGAATTCTGCTCCGATTCCAATTTAATGTTCTACTTTTAAGAGATATCCCTTGAAAAGCTCATTTCACCTCATGAAATGCATGAAGCCTTGCAAAAGACAGCTGACTTTATCCAAATATGTGAGCATTTCTTATCAGATTTCAAAGGCATGTCAATTTAATTTTATGTTCCATTCATTTTTCATGTTTTAATTTTTTTTAATAAAATTTCACGGTGCCAGTTTTTATGTGATGTTCAGGCAATGTCTTGTCAGAACTTTCAAAGAGAAGATAATTTTTTTGCACAATGGAGGAAAAACTGTCACATGACACATGAAAAGATAATAAACTTGTGGGAATATGGTGATGGACCTACACAAAGCATAAGATTAATGCCTCTATTGGGAGAACTTGTTTCTCACACAGTAGCTGCTTGGTTATAATCTCTCTATTTGGGAACCAAATATGAAGTCTGCTATTCTGAGGGGTGAGGGAGCAGTGCTTGATGGATGGGCATATGGATGTTGCCGGGACTGGAGAATTTTGGCTATGACGAAAGATTGGATAGGCTGGGTTTGTTTTATTTGGAACAGAGGAGGCTGAGGGGAGACCTGATTGAGGTGTATACAATTATGAGGGGCCTGGATAGAGTGGATAGGACGGACTTATTTCTCTTAGCAGAGGGGTCAGCAACCAAGGGACACAGATTTAAAGTAATTGGTATGAGGTTTAGAGAGGATTTGAGGGGAAATGTCTTCACCCAGAGGGTGGTGGGGGTCTGGAACTCACTACCTGAAAGGGTGGTAGTGGCAGAAACTCTCACCACATTTAAAAAATACTTGGATGTGCACTTAAAGTGCTGTAACCTACAGGGCTACTGGCCAAGAGCTGGAAAGTGGGATTAGGCTGGATAGCTCTTGGTCGGCCGGCACGGACACGATGGGCCGAAAAGGCCTCCTTCCGTGCTGTAACTTTCTATGATTCTATAATATATTGTAATTTCTCCCTAACAGCACTGCAAGAGCACCTTCATCACACGGACTGCAGCGGTTCAAGAAGAAGGTTCTTCTCAAGGGCATCTAGGGATGGGCAATAAATGCTGGCCAACCCAAGAATGAAAACAAAAGGCAACGCATGGTATATTCGATGCCACAATACACAGCTAGTTGTGCTGAGCCCATTCAAAGTTCTATTCTCACGAAAACTAATTTGAGATTATTGAAAACCCCAAATGAGTAAGCCCCTCTCCTCCACAGCATAAATTAAGTTAAGAATGAAACATATGCCATTCCAAAATAGGTTATGCACCTCTTTAGATGGTGTCTTTTTATCCTGGGTATATTGTTAACACGATTGGCTAGGTTTTCTAATCAGCTGTGTCAGTTGTCTTATTCCATGCCATAGGAACAGGAGGAGGATATTCAGCCCCTTCAGGCCTGCTCCATCAGTCAATTAAATCATGATTAATCTGTATCTCAACTCCATTGACCTGTCTTTGCTCCATATCCCTTGATACCCTTACCCAACCCAAATCTATTGCTCTCCATCTTGAAAGCTCCCGTTGTCATCCAACGTCCAAGCCTTTGGAGGACAGAGTTCCAGATTCCCACCGCCCTTTGTGTGGAAAAGGGATTATGCTCCTGAATAGCCTAGCTGTAATTTTAAGATGATGTCACCTTGTTCTTCAAATAGTTTTTCTGTATCTACCCTATCAAATCCTTTTAACATTTTAAACACCTCAATCAGATCACCCTTCAATCTTCTATACTCAAGGGAATAGAAGCCAAGTTTATGCAACCTGTCCTCATAATGTTACGCCCTGAGCTCCGGTACCCTAGGCCAGGAGTTACCCTCCATCGCGGGTCTGGTGTGGCCGGGGTCGGTGGTGGATTCCAACCTCGCTGCTGGCTCCAGCCCGCTGTGTAGAAATGATCTCACACCCACGTGTTTCCCGGCCAATTGAAGGAAGCGGATCTGATGATGTTATTTGATGACGCGTTATCAGCCGGTTTCCTTAAAGATACCATGTCCAAATTTAGTTTGACAGTTGTGCTGTTCGCATTGAGGTGCTGCAAACACTGACAATCAGCACAGAGGGGCACAGTTGCACCCAGGCTCTCCCATCACTCCCTCCAGATGCTTATGGAGGGAGTCACAGCACACAGGGAGGTTTTCTTCCCTTCCAGTGGGCAGAAGAGACCTCCCCAGGACACCAACGCAGCCTGGTTGCACATTGCACAGGAGGACACAAGCAGGGATGTAGTCAGGAGGACCTGGCTGCAGTGCTGCAAACCTTTCAATGATCTCAGGCGATCACAAAACGTTACTGCAAAGCCTCAACCAACCTCATCCTGCTGTGCCACTCATCACATCCCCATCACTCTGCTTTCCCTCCCCTACTGCACATCCTTACTCACACCAACTTACCTTGCACCTTCACCCATCCCTCTCTCTCTATCTACATTATCACTTCCCCATCTCACTAGCCATCACCTCCCCCCCCCCCCCACACTCACACTCAGCCTAGTCCAGTTATACCAACTGACAGCACACAAGGGTAGGCACTTGGGTGTTTTAGCCAATATTCATTTAAAGTTTCTGTTAATGTGTTATCAAACATTGAAATCTTTATTTTTAACACTGTGTTCACAGACAGATTTGTGTGCACCTTTGGAAGTGGCTTAGTGAGTTGCAGTGAATGGTGAGACATAGCGGTACCACCCGCAATGATGATGAGTGTGAAAAGAATGGCTTGGGCATTGTAGGGATGCTTTATGGTGTTGGTGCGAGATGGTGCCAACCTGGTGCATCATGTGGCAGCCAGGGTGTACAGCGTCAAGTGAAGTAAACCTGGCCATGGTGATGTAATCCCTGGTGTCCCGGGCAGCAATGTGGTTGGGTGCTGATGCCCTGTGTCTTATGCAGCATCAGTTGATTGCAAAGAAGGTTGGTGTTGTTGTTGGTGCTGCTGGTGTGCCTGGTGATGCTAGTGATAGTGGTGGGATTATGAGGACCAAGGTGAGATAATTTCAAGGGCACTGATGCTAATATAATAGATGGCAGATGAAGTCGAGATGACAGAAGCGATCTGTCAAAGGTGAGAGAGGTTGTTCCAATGAGGTGGCACTGGATGGAGAGATTGCTCCAAATATTCGCAACCTGCATAAAGGTCAATCTGCCTTCCAAATGCAGTAAGCAACAGCGTTTGATCTTGGAAAGTGCACAGTTATGAGATGGGAGCTTATATAGCACAATTGCAGCTGTAAAGTAAAGAAATGAATTCATAGTCACACAACTCCCGCGTCCTTACCTGACTTGGCAGCATAACCCCATGGACAAGCTGGTAAAATGGTAAGTTCAGTTCAAGATTCTTTTTAATTGGCTCTTAACAAGGTCACAATGACTTGAATTGCCTTCCCTGCCACTGCGTGTCGGGTCTGTTCAGCGTTGACAGACCCAACATCTGGGAAAGTAGTGTGGCAGTGGGTTAACAGTGGTGTCCTGACCCGCTGTCTATCATTTTAAATTTAACAGCTGACCCGCCACCCATCCCGTCCGCTGATCACTGACAAAATTCCGGCCATAGTTTGATGAAGGCCCCAAAATAACCACCTGATGCAGTTTCCCAACTTTTGTGTCCAGATTTATTTTTCTGCCGTTTAAAAGCCCATTAAAATGAATCAATGGAAATTCGTGCTGAAGGCAAGACTTCTCTTTGGGAGCAACGACCCTTGTATGATTTATTTTGTTTCAGGGATCAGAGTGTGTTTTGCGTCCTGTTTTTTCATTAGATGTTTTTTCAATATTTTTGGAAGCTTTATTAATATGTATTTTTTGAATCATTTTTGGTGGAAACTTAAAAACACTTGCACCTTATTGCTCACCAGATGTGTGGATTGCACACTGTGAGTAAAGCACTGACAGGAAATTCAGCAGAACAGGTTGGAAAGGAATGCTTTGACAATCTATAATCAGGGAGCCAAAAGCATCTCGATGCCAGTCCCTTGGTGGACCCAAGGTAATGATGACAGCTGGTTTGGATATGCTCAAAAGGAGAACTGAAGTGGAAAGGATATATGTCGAGGAGATCAGAGGGCATCTGAGCCACAGTGGTCACAGCTCAGTGGGTCGCACTCTCGCCTCAGAGTCAGAAGGTTGTGGGTTCAAAATCCCACTCCAGGGACTTGAGCACAAAAAATCTAGGATGATATGCCTGTGCAGTGCTGAGGGAATGCTGCACTGTTGGAGGTGCCGTCTTTCAGGTGAGGTGTTAAACCGAGGCCCTGTCTGCTCTCTCGGATTCCATCCCATGGCATTGTTTGGAAAAAGTAGAGAAGTCCTGCTACAACTGTACAGAGTATTGGTGAGGCCACACCTGGAGTACTGCATACAGTTTTGGTCCCTGTATTTAAGGAAGGATATACTTGCATTGGAGGCTGTTCACTAACTTGATTCCTGAGATGAGGGAGTTGACTTATGAAGATAGGTTGAGTAGGTTGAGCCTATTCTCATTGGACATCAAAAGAATGAGAGGTGATCTTATCGAAACATATAAGATAATGACGGGGCTCGACAAGGTGGATGCAGAGACGATATTTCCACTCATAGGGGAAACTAAAACTAGGGGGCATAGTCTTAGAATAAGGGGCCACCCATTTAAAACTGAGATGAGGAGAAATTTTTTCTCTCAAAGGGTTGTAAATCTGTGGAATTCTCTGGCCCAGAGAGCTGTGGAGGCTGGGTTATTGAATATATTTAAGGCAGAGATAGACAGATTTTTGTGCGATAAGGGAGTAAAGGGTCATGGAGAGCGGGCAGGGAAGTGGAACTGAGTCCATGATCAGATCAGCCATGATCTTATTGAATGGTGGAGCAAGCTCGAGGGGCTGTATAACCTACTTCTGCTCCTATTTCTTATGTTCTCACGTAAGAGCAGGGGAATTATCCCCGGTGTCCTGGCCACTGATTCTCCCTCAAACAACTTCACAAAAACAGATTATTTAATCATTAGCACATTGCTGTTTGTGGGAGCTTGCTGTGTGCTAATTGGTTGACACAGTTCCTACATTACAACAGTGACTGCACTTCAAAAGTTCTTCATTGGCTGTAAGGCACTTTGGGACATCCTGAGGTCGTGAAAGGTGCTATATAAATGCAAGTCTTTCTTTCATTATGCCAACAACCGTATTTGCAGCATACCCAGCTGCCAGTTGACTGCCTCCCTGCCAGCGCAGACTCGGGATCAATTGCTGGAACTTTCCATCTACTGCAAGGGCACCAGCAGCCAACCTGCAACATGGGCACAGCTCTGCCAGTGGCCGTCGAGATATCCAGAGCCCTGAAATTTTCTGCCTTCCTGTCCACCTCAGGATGGCACTGTTTTTCAGCTAATATGCTGTCCTCCCATGTCATCATCATCATCATCATAGGCAGTCCCTCAGAATCGAGGAAGACTTGCTTCCACTCTAAAAATGAGTCCTTAGGTGGCTGAACAGTCCAATACGAGAGCCACAGTCCCTGTCACAGGTGGGACAGATAGCCGTTGAGGGAAGGGGTGGGTGGGACTGGTTTGCTGCACGCTCTTTCCTCTGCCTGCACTTGATTTCTGCATGCTCTTGGCGATGAGACACGAGGAGCTCAGCGCCCTCCCGGATGCAATTCCTCTACTTAGGGCGGTCTTTGGCCAGGATCTCCCAGGTGTCAGTGGGGATGTTGCACTTTATCAAGGAGGCTTTGAGGGTGTCCTTGTAATGTTTCCACTGCCCACCTGGGGCTCGCTTGCCGTGCAGGAGTTCCGAGTAGAGCACTTGCTTTGGGAGTCTCGTGTCAGGCATGCGGACAATGTGGCCCGCCCAGCGGAGCTGATCAAGTGTGGTCAGTGCTTCAATGCTGGGGATGTTGGCCTGGTCAAGGACACTAATGTTGGTGCGTCTGTCCTCCCAGGGGAGTTTCAGGATCTTGGGGAAACACTGTTGGTGATATATCTCCAGCAACTTGAGGTGTCTACTGTATATGGTCCATGTCTCTGAGCCATACAGGAGAGCGGGTATTACTACAGCTCTGTAGACCATGAGCTTGGTGTCTTCCCATGTATCCTCCCGTGTATCAAACAGGTGACTGCTGTCAATATGGTAAATGTTTCAGGAAGTACAAGGGGTCATTGGTTGTGGCTGTTCTGTCGGTTTGTTCCGCCTCCTCCTCATTGTGTACTCGGTCTCACTAGATTCTGCTGCCCCAAACCTGAGCTGGTATTTGGTCAGCTCACCGTGAGGGGTGCACGCCGCTGATTCTTGTTCTGGGCAGTGCTGGCAGACTGCTTCTCCAGGCTGAGAATGATATAAAGTGAGATTGATAGCTTTTTGGATACGAAGGGAACCAACGGGTAAGGAGTTCATAATAATGGCCTATTATTTGTAGGTTTCCACCAAAAATTATTCAAAAAATACATATTTATAAAACTTTCAAAAAAAAACATTTCATGAAAAGACAGTACAAAAAAAATCCTATCTCGGCCTTACACCTGATGCCCCTCTCCTTCCCCCTCTCCCTCTCCCTCCACCTCAGCTGAAAACTCCTCCTGGCAGTCAACACTTCCTCACCAGTGTTCAATATTCTGGGCCTGGCATTAAAACCAACATAACAGGAATATCGGAACAGGAGGAGGCCATTCAGCCCCTTGAGCCTGTTCTGCCATGCAGTTAGATTGTGGCTGATCTGTACCTCAACTCTGTTTATCCAGCTTGGTTCTAAAAATTTACCCCAAACCAGGAGGAACTGGAGGGGTTAAACAGTCCTGCTAATTTGGGGGCTGTATTAGCAGCCAAATGTTTGACAGGCATTGACATAAATAACAAATTTAATATACTTTAGTGCAGCTTTCTTGTGTTAAATATATAAGTGATTCTCAAGACTGTATGCAAATGAGGAGAGACATTGTGATGCGCTGTCATTCTAGAGCAAATTCAATGATTTGATAGTTTCAGATATCACCAGGACAATTGAACGCAAGATTCACGGGAAAGCAATGTGGGTCCTCAGGCTTGCTTCATCTATTGACCATGTAAAATCTACCCGATCGTGGTCATTATCTACCCAGTTAATGTCCTGAGGGAGACCTCTGCTGAAGTACTATCCCATGGAGTCCATTTTAATCTAATCTGCCCGCCGGAAAATCGATGGGATCTGGTGGGATGCCGTTTTTACACCTTGCCCTCGATTTCAGAAGGGAGCTATCGTGTGACTCGGGTGGAGCGATCCATGGTGGACGGGGGGTGCGCCAGTGGCCTGTTGGATTGGGGCCTGGAGTTCGAGGCTCACAGCAGGAGGGGGTGGGATGGTAGAGGCCGGAACCTGGGGGGAAGAAAATCAGAGGTCAGGAGCCGGTGTAGATGGAGATTGGAGGTTGGGGGCTGGGGAGGAAGATCGGGGGCTCGGGATCTGGGGGGGGGGGGAGGTCAGAGGTCGAGGGCAGGGGGAAGGTTGTGGGCTGAGAGGAAAGAGATCAAAGGTTAGAGGCCAGGGTCTGGGGTGAAGATCAAAGGTCTGGGGTGGGGATCTCGGGATCTGTGTGGTGACCGGGAGCGGCAGTGATCAGATTGGTGCTTTGCAGGAAATCCCTGGAGCTGGTTTCCCTGAGTGTGCAGGCATGGGCTGCCTCGGGGCAAACCAATCTTGTAACAGGGTGTGGAAGCAGGTGTCAGGCCCCTTACTTGCATATGCAGAGAGCCTAATGCCTGCTTCAGGTATGGGTGATGGAGGCCTCTTTGTCCTAACCCTATATGGCAGGCGGAGCACATCCGGTGCGTGCACTTCCTGCCCGCCATTTTGGGGCCTTAGGAGGCCACGTAGTGCCTGAAAAATGTGTGTTACATGACCCAATTTCTAGGCCTTGGGATTTAAGATACATGTATTTTAAAACATAGACCAACAAAAGAAAGGACAAGCTTGGGCTACACTGTCATGGTGTAACATTCGTGTAACATGACCCCCCTGTCCCCTCACCAACCAATCTCCTTGGAGAGGCAAAACAACAGCTAGCACTCTTTGGCCTATTGGGAAGTTCCAGGAGAACATGTGACTGGGAGACACATCTCCCAATTCCCATCTATCAAAACTGGGCACAGTATTCTCAAGGCCTTGTACAAGAGCAGTATAGTCATTTTTTATTTTATATTTCATTATCCTGGCAATACTTCTATTTAAAATATGCACCTTGAAAATATGTATATTTAAAATGTGCACATTTAACATTTCACACACCAACACAGATATTGACCATTTACAGTGTAAAGACCGGGGGGTTCGAAATTCCGCTTTTAACGCCTCCTGTTACCGCCGGTGATGGGCAGCTAACGGGCGGCAAAATCCGACCGTCGGCGATAAGCGGCGTCCACACCTCCGGAGAAATTCAGTCGGGTCTTTGGTGGAGGCGCCAAGAGGTAACGCTGCGCCCTCTAACCCCACCCACGTGGTGATGTCATCCAGTGGGCAACGCCCCCTTGGCACCGCTCCTGCAATATTTGGTCTCCACAGCGGACTCATCGGCAGGCGTTCGTACAGCCGGCAAAACGTGGTGCGTACATAACAGATCTCGGACACAATCGGCCAGAGAGCAAGGTGTGTTTTTTTCTTTATTTATTTCTGCATCTTTTCATTAGCTGTAACGGTGGAGAAGTGTGTGTGTGAGTCGGAGAAGTTTGAGGGTTTTTTCTTCCCATTGCGAAATTGAGTCGGCCTCCTGTGCTCTCTCGATGGTGTTGGGGATGAGAGTGCAACGCCACTTTTTAGTGCTGCTCTCTCATCTCTGGGCGTAAAATTCAGCATTTTGAGCCCGCACCTAATGGCTGGCGGTAAAATCAGCATTCAGACGATGACACTGCCTCAAACAAGGCGGCACCGAATTTCGACCCCTGGGAATTGGTTACCTGGAAGCAATTAACTTCTCTGAACTCCAATCTGACAAGTTATTTAGACGAGATACATCTAAATGTTGAATCTGTATTTTCTGATATTCTCCCTCTACATATCTCACTTATGCTAAGAAAGCAGGAAAGCCCCAGGGATCTGCTCAACAGCCATGGGCGGAGTGTCACGATTAGCAAACAGTGCGGAGATCACGGAGGTTATTCATGTTAACCAGTTCCCTTAGTCATTGTGCTGTGCATAGTCAATGAATGAATCAGCATTGAGAAAGAGGTTTGCTTCATGCACACCTGCTGGTCTATAGATTGTATGTCTATCTCGCCTGCTATCTGCTCCCATGAGCGGTAATTGCTACTGAGGTCAGCTGTACACACAGCCATTTCACACTCATTCCGTGCTGCCCGGTCCATGTTGCTTTGTTAATGGATTCCATTCACTTCTCTTTCAGATGGTCTCTTATCTACTTCCCTTAGCATCACAATGTCATGTTTCCCAACCTTCTGTCACTCATTCTACAAGTGTAGCCAAGAGAAGGTGTATCATTCCCCATGTATTATCTGGCTGAGTGACTTTCATGCAGTTTTGCCAATTTACCTCCAGTAGCCTTTGGCCGCGTTCCATTCCAAAGCTTTTCATCATTGTCTCATCAGGAGTCCCACAAAGTGACGGTGACAGAAGAGGTGCCTTTTGTCGAATCAAACACTCTGGGGCCTGAATTGGATGTTGCTCTGTAACGGACACAAACTGGATTGGTGCGCCAGAAGCGAGATTCCCGCCGAGCGTCCGAAGATTGTCACGGAGCTGCGTCGGATTAAATCCGGCAGCTGTGGGTGCCAATTGGGCATCCCGACTGACCCTTCGAATATCAGCCGGCTCGGACATTGCGTAGGTAAGGCCGGAAGGTGGGGTGAGGGCTGGTGGCAGCCCACAGATTTTAACCTGACCTGGTGGAAACTGAGCAGTGAAATCGCCTGACGAAGGGTCATCGACCCAAAACTTTATTATCATCATAGGTAGTCCCTCGTATCGAGGATGACTTGCTTCCACGCCAAAAAGGGATGAGTTCACAGGTGTTTCAATGAAGGACCTGATGTTACAGATCCCGAACTACTTGTTGAAGGGTGGAAGATGCCTGTGCGTGGATTTTTTTAACGTGTGGTGGCCGTTGCACACCAGCCACCACACGGGCTTGACAGAGCTAGCTCTTGGTCCAGTGACAAGGATTAACCAAGATGACTGGAGACAAGCTCTGCTGCACGGGCCTAGTGCACACACGTATCGCAGTGTGGGCTGGCCCGTGCTGCCCCTGGGCCCTCCCCTCTTCTGGGCCCCGAACTCGCGCCTCTCCTGAGCCCCGATCACATCACTCTACAGTCTCTCGCCGCTCCTTCGCCCCGACCTTGCCACTCCTGCTGTACCTGCCCACGCTCCTATCACCGACCTGGATCTTGGTGATGTCCAATCCAGTTGTCCTCCTCGCAGCCGTCGCCCTCCTGCAGCAACACGCTTTGCTCCCTGCAGTGGCACGCCGCCATACATTGCTCTCCCTAAAGGCCCCGGCCTGCTGAAACGTTATCTCTGTTTCCTTCTCCACAGCTGCTGCCTGACCCGCTGGTATTTCCAACATTTTCTGTTTTTGTTCCAGGTTCCAGCATCCGGGGTATTTTGCTTTTGTGTTGCAGTAAAATCGCCCGGTTACTTACCCGCCAGAAAGTTGCCGAGATTCCATAGACTGTGATTTTAACCTGAGCAGGCTGCAAGGATGCCCACCCAAAGCTGCCGGGGTCCTTCTTTATATATGCATGTTGGGTCCTGCTGACATCATCGCGACCCGACTGCAATCTTCTCTCAAGCCTGAGCAGCAAGCCTTGCCCCATCGGACTAGACTAAGATGGAAGAGCTTGAGCCCGAGAAGAGATCTTTGTTTCTCTTTCCACCAAGAGGAGCCGGAGTTAAAATCAGGGCCAAGCTTGTATCAGTTGGTAGCACCCTTACCTCTGAGCCAGCAGGTCAAAGGTTCACACCTCATTCCAACATTTGAGCACATACACTCAATTGACACTTCAGCGCAGAGCTGCATGGTTGGATCAGGTGTTAACCCGAGGCCCTGTGTGCCCTCCCAGAGTAACGTAAAAGATTAAGTGCAATATGGCTCCAGTTGGGGTGGGGTGTAGATGTTTTTAGTATAAGGGTGTGGGGCGGACTGGTTGGGCTGGGTGCTCTTTGCCTTTCCGGTTTTGTTCATGGGTTTGTATGTAACCTTTAGGCCAGCTGACGAAGGGCCATGCGGCTCTTTGTCGGCCGGCGCGGACACGATGGGCCGAAATGAACTCCTTCTGCGCTGTAAATTTCTATGTTTCTAAGATTCTATCCCCACTGACACCTGGGAATCCCTGGCCAAAGACCGCCCTAAGTAGAGGAAGAGCATCTGGGAGGGCGCTGAGCACCTCGAGTCTCATCGCCGAGAGCATGCAGAAAACAAGCGCAGGCAGCGGAAGGAGCGTGCGGCAAACCAGTCCCACTCTCCCCTTCCCGCAACAACTGTCTGCCCCACCTGTGACAGAGACTGTAATTCCCGTATTGGACTGTTCAGCCACCTGAGAACTCACTTTTAGAGTGGAAGCAAGTCTTCCGAGGGACTGCCTATGATGATGACATAAAAGATTGCATGCCGCTACTTGAAGAAGAGCAACGGATATCTTTTGATGACCTGGCCAACATTTATCCCTCAACCAAGTGGTCATTTATCTCATTGCTGTTTATGGGAACTTCTTGTGTACAACTTGGCTGCCATATTTGCCTGTGGAACAGGTGCTCTATAAAGACATGGGCTGTGAAATATGGCTCCGTGCACATGGTTTTTCAATGCTGCAGGTGCCATTTTGGGTCAAAGATGGCCTCGATGCCACATGCGCGCACACATCTGGAGCGGGTCGTGCCGGATGCCATTTTGATGTGGACGTTAGCGCGGTCACGAGGACTGTGCTCTGGAATTATGCAGAGTGGGCACGAAATAACGTCAGTCAGCGTGGAACACTGATTTGTCACCAGCGCTGCAATTTTCAAACTCAGTACTCCAGCTACTACCTTCTGTTAAAGACCGACAGCTGTACATGTGTTCAGCAGGAAGGACCCCCACCAACAGGACTTCGTTTGCTTTTTGGTTAGTTGCTGATTGACTCCCACTGGAGCCGGTGAGGTTGTGGAAGTGTTTGGTGGTGTTTGGTGGTGTTATCTTATTTGAAGTTGCTGAGGTGTCCAGGGAGGGGTGTGGCTCCTGCTCAAACCAGTTGCTCCCAGTCAGGGGTGCAGTAGTCTGTATCTCCCTTTGGCCTGCAACACCGGGATAGTGAGCAGAGGCGACGCAGAGCAGGACAAGCTGCTGCAAGAGGGAGGAGGAGGTGGGGGAGTGGGGCTCTCAGCAGGAGACCATTTCCACCCAGGGTCTTCAGGGAGCAATCCTCCGATCTCATCCTCAGCGAAGAACAGTGTATGCGACATCTCCGATTCACTAAGAAAGTGCTCACTGGAATCTGCCACCTGCAGCCACAACCGCAACCTCAAAGCAGGGCACGGACGGCATTGCCAGCGGCAGTGAAGGTGGCCGTGGTCAGAAGCTGTGGTCAGGACTGTTATGCGTCGGGCTCCTTCCTAGCTGGAGCAGGTGATATTTCCATGATCTCCCAATGTGTCGTGCACTGTTACATGAGGGGGTTCACTGAGGCTCTGTATATAACGTGAGGTGAACACATGTCTTTCTCTCAAGCAGGCGGAGCGAGCATGTGACTTCCGCATGGTGCAGGGCGCCATTTATTGCACACACGCTGCTTTGTATGCGCCGCATGTGAATTCAAAGACGTACCGCAACCGAAAGGGATTCCACTCCCTCAACGTCCAGCCGGTGTGTGACCACACTCAGTGCATTGTGCAGGTCAATGCTCGGATCCTGGCAACAGTCATGATGCCATCATTTTGCGGCAGTTCGCTGTACCATCACATTTTAGACAGCACAGCACACCAGGGAACTACTGGGTGACAAGGGCCATTTACTAACCACCTGGCTCCTGACTCTGGTTTGCAGCTCCCACTCCCATGGGCAGCATACATCGCCGGCATGTGAATTCGAAGATGTGCCGCAACCGAAAGGTCCTACAAATCCCCTGGGAGGACAGACGCACCAACATTAGCATCCTCGACCAGGCCAACATCCCCAGCATCGAAGCACTGACCACACTTGATCAACTCCGTTGGGCAGACCACATAGTTCGCATGCCAGACACAAGACTCCCAAAGCAAGCGCTCTACACGGAACTCCTTCACTTCAAATGAGCCAGAGGTGGAAACGTTACAAGGACACCCTCAAAGCCTCCTTGATTAAGTGCAACATCCCCACCGACACCTGGGAGTCCCTGGCCAAAGACCACCCTAAGTGGAGGAAGAGCATCCGGGAGGGCACTGAGTACCTCGAGTCTTGTCGTCGAGAACATGCAGAAATCAAGCTCAGGCAGAGGAAAGAGCGTGCGGCAAACCTGTCCCAGCCACCCCTTCCCTCAACGACTGTCTGTCCCACCTGTGACAAGGACTGTGGCTCTTCTATTGGACTGTTCAGTCACCTAAGGACTAATTTTTAAGTGGAAGCAAGTCTTCCTCGATTCCGAGGGACTGCCTATGATGATGCTGGTGATGATGGACCGGTTGGGATGAATGGCCTGTTTTTGTGCCAGATATCCTATGTAACAAAAGCCATGCTGTCCCACGGAGTGTGATCGAACAGATCGCTGGGGTGCTTAAGCAACACTTGCTGCCTGGGATGCTCGCTCTAGAGGAACCCTGCAGCACTCGGCAGAGTGTGTCACAAGATTCGTCGTGGTCCCCTGCATGCTCCACAACCTCGCCATCGTGAGGGCACAGCCCTTGTCAGCTGGCATACAGCAAAGAGCTGAGGAGGAGGAGAACGAGGAGGAGGAAGTGCTGCAGGAGAAAGTGGAGAAGGAGGAGGAGGAAGAGGAGCAGGAAGAGGTAGGGAGGAGGCATCCAACACAGCCCATGTCTGGGCAGGCTGTCCATGATTGAATCATCCAACTGTGGTACCAGTGAACACAAATCTGATTCCCCAATCACCAGTAGTCCCATAGCTTACCTTCCGTCTGTTACTGACCATCACACCATCTTCTTGGCTACACTAAAAGGCACCACAGTTTACACATTCCAAACCAAATTTATAAATCAAACCATCCAGTATTACATTCCAAAGTCAACTAATCACCCTGGTGCATTCCCTCAGTGCCTACCTTCAGTGTGTCTTTCCCTGTCCCAGTGCTCCTACGCAGTGCTACCCCAGAGGCTGCAGCAAGGCAGGTGGGAGGCTGCTGACTTCCAGTGGGGGAGACTGCAGGTGGCCATGCAGGACAACCTGGAGCAGCTCTGGGTCTAGAAGGCCCGGTTTTGTGCTGCACCATCTCGGCCTGGGTGGCAGCAGTCCGGGCTGGCTGACAGACAACAGCAAGAGCACGGTGGAGTGGCAGTGGTGGGGGGACGAATGCTGTCATCCCGAGAGAGGACAGCAGGTTCATGCTCTCGGAACTGCCCCTTCCCCCGGGATGGCGCCTCAGCATTCCTAGTAACCTGTTGGAGCACAGATTGCTGGGCTGTTGTGACACCCTGCAACACTGGTAACCTCAGCCACGATGGCAGCAGTCGGAGCTTGCGACGCAGCACCCAGACGTTGGGTGGTTTCTGCTTGTGCTGCAATGCAAGCTGGGACATTGGCCATCAGACGCTGCATCCTGGTTGGGTTCACAAGGGCTCTAATGGAGATGCCCACCACTTCCATGCTGGAAAGGATGGCCTCCAAGTTCTGCCAAAAGCCCTGTGCAAGTTTAGTGCCGGATTCCTCCCTGCTCCTTGACATTGTACGCAGGCTTTCTGGCAGGCTTGCCAACGCCCCAAGCATTTCATTATGCAAACCCATCAGCCATCTTCTGTAGGCTGCCCCATTGAAGTCCTCATCTGAATCATGTGCTGCAGAACTCGTGTAGGAACTTGCCCTCCAGGCAGTTGCCACCTACGCAATCCTTTCCCTTGCCCTTGCTGCAGGCCTCTCATGCCCGGTGTCTCACCATGTGCAGATCCCACATCTAACCTGCCCTCTAAAGTACACGGGGTGCCAGTGTCTGAGCCGGTGGCTGGGAGTGTGAAATCCAGTGATAATGTTGTGTCTTCAGCAGCACTGCCTTCCTCCTCTTGCAGTTTCTGCTCCTCCAGCACTGCCTGGCCAGGTTGCAGTTCTTGGCTATCTGAAAGGAGAAACTGACAAGGGGCTAGCGACACTGCTGGCATTGACCGTGATGGCTACCTGCCCCCATTGCCTTCTCAGAGTTTGTCTGGAAGGTCGCCCGGCCCCCTGTGGGAACAGCACCTCTCTCCTGCTGTCCACTTCCTGCACAAAGGCCTCAGAAAACCCTAGAGCACACTCTTCGCCCCATTGCTCAGTGCTGTTCCTCTTCAGAATGTCTTCCCCAGCCACTTTCAGCACCTGCTGCAGCCACAATGCACCTCCCATTTAAGAGGTGCATACTGCCCTTAAGTGGTGGAGGCTAGCTTTAAGTGGTGGAGGCCTCACACCGACTTGGGCCCCATGCCGAGGTGTGCAGCCACACAGTAGCGCATCAGCACTGGGCAACTCGCTGCTATTACTTAAATTAGCAAGCAGCAAGTTTGTGTGCTGCCTGCATCGGGAAGAACGGGCACGGGGCTATCATCGTGATCCTTGCACCCATTTTTGGGCCATGCCGTATTTCTAGGACAAGCTCTTTCACCCACCAAATAAATGGCGTAGGGTAAGGAGTTGAAAGCATGTGAAATCTGGCTGAGTCTTTTCGATGTTGTCACACAACTTCTTTGCAAGGGCTGCTACACCTCTACTCTACAGAGCATAAGAACATAAGAACATAAGAATTAGGAACAGGAGTAGGCCATCTAGCCCCTCGAGCCTGCTCCGCCATTCAATAAGATCATGGCTGATCTGGCCATGGACTCAGCTCCACTTACCTGCCCGCTCCCCATAACCCTTAATTCCCTTATTGGTTAAAAATCTATCTATCTGTGACTTGAATACATTCAATGAGCTAGCCTCAACTGCTTCCTTAGGCAGAGAATTCCACAGATTCACAACCCTCTGGGAGAAGAAATTCCTTCTCAACTCGGTTTTAAATTGGCTCTCCCGTATTTTGAGGCTGTGCCCCCTAGTTCTAGTCTCCCCGACCAGTGGAAACAACCTCTCCGCCTCTATCTTGTCTATCCCTTTCATTATTTTTAATGTTTCTATAAGATCACCCCTCATCCTTCTGAACTCCAACGAGTAAAGACCTAGTCTACTCAATTTATCATCATAAGGTAACCCCCTCATCTCCGGAATCAGCCTAGTGAATCGTCTCTGTACCCCCTCCAAAGCCAGTATATCCTTCCTTAAGTAAGGTGACCAAAACTGCACGCAGTACTCCAGGTGCGGCCTTACCAATACCCTATACAGTTGCAGCAGGACCTCCCTGCTTTTGTACTCCATCCCTCTCGCAATGAAGGCCAACATTCCATTCACCTTCCTGATTACCTGCTGCACCTGCAAACTAACTTATTGGGATTCATGCACAAGGACCCCCAGGTCCCTCTGCACCTCAGCATGTTGTAATTTCTCCCCATTCAAATAATATTCCCTTTTCCTGTTTTTTTTCCCAAGGTGGATGACCTCACACTTTCCGACATTGTATTCCATCTGCCAAACCTTAGCAGGTCTCCAGCCGTCCTGGTTAACCCTTGCCACTGGATAAAGGCCTTGCTCTGTCAAGCTCGTGTGGTGGCTGGTGTGCAACAGTCACCACACGTTAAAAAAAAACAAGCACAGGCATCTTCCACCCCCTCAATTGGAGTTCAGGACTGGAACATCGGGTCCTTCATTGAAACATCTGTGAACTCATGTGGAAGCAAGTCATCCTCGATCGAGGGACCGCCTATGATGCCTGTACTGTATATTGTGTATAGAGGTGGTCACAATTAAATGTCAAGGCACATAGTGACAGATGTAGGCCATTCAGCCCCTCAATCCTATTCTGCCATTCAATCAGATAATGGCTGATCTGTACCTCAACACCACATACCTGCCTTTGATCCATGTCTCTTAATACCCTTCAAAAATCTATCGATTCCAGTCTTGAAATTTTTAATTGGCCCCCAGCATTCATACCTTTTTGGGGGAGAGAGTTGCAGATTCCCACTGCCCTTTGTGTGAAGAAATGTTTCCTGACATCACCCCCTGAACGGCCTGGCTCTAATTTTAAGATTATGTCCCCTGGTTCTGGACCCCCACCAGAGGAAATAGTTTCCCTCTATTGACCCGAGAAAATCACGTAGGTTGATGAAAAGGTGTATTATGCATCATCTGAAATGTTGGAGAATTTCTCCAGGAAATGTGACATGTTGTGGGCATGTTGGAATTACTCGAGTCTTTGCTGCTGCCTCAGATCAATAATGGTGATAATTGTCATGTTAAAGTTGTAGATTATATGTTATACTGAAGCTTGACAAGGAAGTGACAGGCTGAAAACATGTTCGCTGGTTGCTGTCAGATACAGCACAATCTTGCACAGTCAATATTTTTGACGTTAATCTCATCAGATAATGAATTGATATTTCCTGAGGTTTTTCATCTTTCTGGCAATCTTAAAATCATTGTTTGCAAATATTCATATTCTTGTCATTCCAATCAATATTGTTTATCTCCCAGCTACTTAATGAAAATACAAATGAGTTTCAAAAAGCAAGTCGATTTCTCAGAACAGTACGATTGTGGGAAAGCATGGTACATTGGTGACGGCACCAAGACTGAGCTAAAGCAATTATTCCTATCTTTTAATCTTTTGGCTAGAGAGTCAATTCAAATTTCATACTTGTCTCTCTGAGCCAGAGCCGAGAAGTTATTGTTGGTTATATTGGTGGACGAAGGCTTAATCCACAACTAAAATCATAGAGTGATACAACACAATCCATCATCTGTGCCCGCTCTTTGAAAGAGCTCTCCAAGTAGCCCCACTCCCCTGCTGTTTCCCCCATCACCCTGTATGTTTTCCCATTTCAAGTATTTATCCAATTCTCTTTTGAAAGTTACAACTGAATCTGGTTCCACCGCCCTTTCTTACATCCATTTTATGGAGGTGCAAATCCATTTAAAATAAGCAGGTTATTGCCTGTATTTTCAAAAATTCTTCTTGTATTTGGGATGTGGGCAGGGCCAGTATTTATTGCCCATCCTTAGTCACCCTGAGATGGTGATGGTGGGCCTTCGTCTTGAATCATCTTCATGCTAAAGGTGCTCCCACTATAGTGTTCAGTAGGGAATGCCAGGATTGCGACTCAGTGTCGATGAAGGAACGGCGATATATGTACAAGTCAGGATGGTGTGCGACTTGGAGGGGAACGTGGAGGTGATGATGTTCCGACAACAATGTTACTCTTATTCTTCCCGTGGTGGAGGTTATGGGCGAGGGAGGCGCTGTCGCAGTGACCTTGGTGAGTTGCTGCAGTGCATCCTGGGGATTGTGCATCCTGCAGCTTTAGTGCACACCGCTAGATATTGAGTGTAGTGGCAGCAGGATTAACAAAGTGAAGTGCGAACTGCTTTGGCCTGAATGGTACTGAACTTCTTGAGTGCTGTTGCAGCCAATGAGGTGAGAGGTGAGTATTCCATCACACTCCTGACTTGAGCCTAGCACACTGTGCTTTGAGAGGTTAGATGGTGAGCCATTGTAAGAGTGGCAGCCCTCTCACATACTTCTTTGGCTGTGAATTGGTTTGGGATGTTCTGAGGATGTGAAAGGTGCTATATAAATACAAATTCCTTCTTTTTTTCTTTCTCTTCCAATATGTCCTCTTATGCCAGCCAGTTTGGCTGTGGCCTGCTGTGGGTCTCTGCCTCTAGTGGGAAGCCTGACTTGACTGTTTGCCTGGCTGTTGGTGGGCATCAACCTTCCACAGATGAGCAGTAACCCAAGACACCAGAGGAACTTAGAAATAGCTCAGTTTAAAACAAGAGGTCAGGAAGGCCACTCTGTCCATCTGAGCTCATGTCCATTGAAGGAGTAGCATATAGTCCACTATTGTCACATCGCACCATCCAACTGGCTGAGGTTCCTTGCTCCACTGTCCAGCCTCTTGTTCTGAAGCAGCCATGCTCCTGTTGTGTGGCAGGTCTTTGCATCACCGTCACCTTCTGCTCTACAATCGCGTTGCAGGTCTCACCTGTTACAGTCACTTTCAGCCACAGTCCACAATGATGCAATTGGACTTATCCAAAAGTTGTGATCCTCGCACTCTGTCTACTCTGTGGAAGTTTTGCTTCACTCAGCTAATGTCCCAAGGTCTCAGGTGCACATGGGTCTCAATCCTCACCCTCAGCAACTCAGTGATGACTTTTGCATCCTGTGAACTACTCTGGACAATCTATGGTAGCTTATTCCAGGTAGTGAATAGACCCCAACAATGCGCAAACTAACTGCTTTCTCTGAGACATGCAGTTTTATGTGGTTATTGGTAGTCCATCCTTAATCCTGCTGGTACAATAACCACTCTGATTTCCTGGCTCAGGAAGAGTGAAACATTGTCATAAATCTATTCAGTCTGTGACGATACAAGATGTGCCTTTGGAAATCGAGCTGAGTGCAATTAAATGGGAATCAGCTGTACCTATATAGACAAAAATTGTTGAAGCTGGTGGAGCATCTTAGAGCTCCAAAGACGTCCTTATTTAAGGAGGGATATATTTGCATTGGAGGCAGTTCAGAAAAGGTTCACAAGGTTGATTCCTCAGATGAAGGGGTTGTCTTATGAAGAAAGGTTGAGCAGGTTGGGTCTATACTGATTGGAGTTTAGAAAAATGAAAGGTGATCTTATTGAAACGTATAAGATTATGAGGGAGTGTGCCAGGGTAGATGCAGAGAGGATGTTTCCCCTCGTGGGGGAATCTAGAACTGGGGGCATAGTTTCAAAATAAGGGGTCGCCCATTTAAAATGGAAATGAGGAGGAATTTCTTCTCTCAGAGGGTCGTGAATCTTTGGAATTCTCTGCCCCAGAGAGCTGTGGAGGCTGGGTCATTGAATATATTTAAGGTGGAGATAGACAGATTTTTGAATGATAAGGGAATCAAGGGTTATGGGGAGCGGGCAGGGAAGTGGAGTTGAAGCCAAGATCAGATCAACCATGGTAGAGCAGGCTCGAGGGGCCAAATGGCCGACTCCTGCTCCTATTTCTTATGTTTTTATGATTCAATCTTTGTTTTGTTCTGAAGGTTCATTTGACAGGTTATTACTAGCGGCTTCACATTGCTAATTATTCTCCTCAAACAAATGCTTCCTAGGGTATACTAATCTTCTGACTTGTTAAGTGATTGACACGTGACTACATTATGGGAAGCGGACTTTACTGACACGTCACATGGGAGCTGTTGCATGCAGAATCCTCTGAAACTCTCTTTCAGAAATGGTTGTGAAAGAAACTGAACCATTCCTGGATCAGATGTGGGAATTCACCCAGAGACTTTGGTGAGAATCAAGTTTAAGGTGCATGAAATATTGTTCAAAGTTTACAGCAATTACAGTGTTGCTTTCCCTGTGTGGAAAGAATAATAAAACCTATTTGTTTTTTGCCTTACTCTTGGATCTCACAGTGACTTCATGACAGGAACAACGTTTGGCCCAGGCCAATTAAAGGCAGCAAAATATAACCAAAGACCCAGTGAAGTGTGTAATTATAAATGAAGATCAATGGAAAGGTGACGATTGCATTGGAAAGAAACGTTTCAGTGATCACACTCCATCAGTGCAACATTAAAATGAGACTTCCAAAACAAAGGCTGAATACAGCTTTACATAGCTCTCAAAATAATCTATCTGGCATGACAGAAAAGTGAACTGATTTCTCGGTGGAATTCCTTTACGAAACATGAAAGGCCCCAAGGGGCGAGAGATGAGCAGCACAATCAGCCTGAGTGACGAGACCTGCCACTGTAACACTCCCCGACTGCCCGCCCCTTACTGCAGACTCGCAGCGTGTGACAACTAATCCGTGTTACACGCTGTGAGAGCCAGCGTGAGGCCATGCCAACACACAGCCACATACTCACTTAGAAATGTCAAACCCTTTTGGGGTCAAGCACTGTCTTTAAAAATACAAAGTTTTAGCAGGGGCAGGAGCGTTAATCAAAAAGGGGTGAGCAATGACGTGTGTGCAACGTGCTAAAAATAGAAGTCTTTCAACCGAGGGCCCCACAGCACAATGTTCTGCCCACTGAATGTGAATGTTGTCCCACGATGACTCATTGTTTAACCAGCGAGATTTTAATACATTTGTTCTTGGGAGGCGGGTGACAATGACAAGCCCATTCCTATTGGCCCTGAGGGCATTAAGTCAGCCACATAGCGCAGGATGGAAGTCACACGGAGGCCAGACCAGGTTCCCTTCACTGTACAGTATCAGACAATCAGTTGGGTTTTTAAAACAATCCAGCAGTTTTCATGGGCATTTTCTGATTCCAGCCCACAAATAGGTAAATTTTATTTCAGATTGTCCCATGATGGGATTTGAACTCACACAATCTCTGAATTACTAGTCCAGTGCCATAGGAGGTAGGCTGCCACACCCACGGTAGTAATCTGGGCTAGTGCTAGTCAATATAGGGGCCATCTTTGGCTGCATTTTCGGTCTCAGTTTTATCTCTGTATTTTTCTGTCTTCTTGCTCTGTTCCACCCTCACGTTACGACAGGTGGTGTCCAATGTTCTATTGCACCCTCTGGTACAACATATTTAAGGACATAAGAAACATAAGAATTAGGAGTAGGAGTAGGTTATACAGCCCCTCGAGCCTGCTCAGCCATTCAATAAAATCATGGCTGATCATCGACCTCAACTCCACTTTCCCGCCCGATCCCCATATCCCCTGATTCCTCTTAGTCCAAAAATCTATTTGAACCTTTACTCCTTATTTTAATTCTATTAAAAATGACTAGGAGTCACTGAATTTAACACCAGAATTGTATTCTGCATTACTTTCATTGAAATAATTCTTTATTATGCAAATGATTTGGTCAGAAGGGTCCTATTTCAGCTTTTAGTGTTAAGAGCATTAATTATGCTACTTTGGAGGGATATTTCCATGGGCAAATCTTTTGTGTTTTCCATTGGAAAAAAATGTCTTTACTACTAACACCAGAAATCTGCCCAGTCCTGATTTGCCTTTGATAATTCTCAAGTGAGTAGACAGGTATATAAGTGGGCTAGTTAGCGCCCACCAATGGCACGTCAAAGAGGACGGTTTTAGAGTTGCGAGCTCTCAGTCACACTCAAGGGAAGCTTGGTTTGTGGACAAGCCTTTATCTGAGTTTGTGCACTTGGTCCTGGAGAGGAGATAAGTTATTTTCAGAACACTAGTGCAAAAAGAAAAGAAAGACTTGCATTTCTATAGCGCCTTTCACGACCTTAGGACGCCCCAAAGTGCTTTACAACCAATGAAGTACTCTTGAAATGAAGCCACTGTCACAATTTAGGAAATGTGGCACCCAATCTGTGCACAGCAATGTGATAATGACCAGATAATCTCTTTCAATGATGTTGATTGAGGAATAAATATTGGCCAGGACACCGGGGAGAACTCCCTGCTGTTCTTCAAAATAGTGCCATGTGATCTTTTATATCCACCTGAGAGAGCCGATGGGGCCTCCGTTTAACATCTCGTCCAAAAGCTGTTACCTCCGACAGTGCAACACTCCTTTAGTGCTGCACTAAGGTGTCAGCCTAGAGCTTGTGCTCATGTTTATGGAGTTCAGTGTACAGAAAGGACAGAAGGACAACCATGGGTTCTGAAGTCACATACCCCAAGTTGCTTGTGATGTAAACATCTGTAAATATGACAACATGAGCGAAATATGATATAACATTTGAAATGAATATATGAATGGAAATAATCCAGGGACGTCGGAACAGGAGTAGGCCATTCAGCCCCTCGAGTCTCAATGGCTGATTTGACCTTATTTCCATGTTCCCACCATTGCATCATATCTCTTAACACTCTCATCGAACAAAAAAAACTATCATTCTCAGTCTTGAAACCTTCACTCACCCAGCATGCACAGCCTGTGGGGGGAGAGTTTCAAATTCCTACGACCCATTGTGTGCAAAGGTCCTTCCTGATTTTCCGGGATGTCCTAGCTCTAATTTTAAGATTATGCTCCCTTTGTTCTTGGTTTCCCCACTAAAGGATATAGTTTCTCCAGATCTACGCTATGAAATCGTTGTAACACTTTCAACACCTGGGGCGAGAAATTGAATAGATTAGCGCCACCTGTTGGCGCTGGCGAGGGGCGCGAAAGGGTTATCGCACGGGCACAGTGATATTAGCGCCCCTCGCCAACCTGATTCGGGTTTTAGCGGCGACACTAATACTGAGCGCCAGGGAATGTTGCGCTGGTGTGCAACACCCCAGAGCCGCTACAGAAGCCAACTGGGAGGAAAAATTGGTTATCGACCATTTTGAGGCGCTAACATCGCCTGAGCGCTAATTCTAACATGGGCAATATTTAGTGCCGGCAACACCAATATTGATTTTGTAGCGCCCCGAGAGTGGAGTGTAGCGCGAAGGGAAGCGTTTTCCACTTATTTTAGGGCGCTAAACCTGCGCTAATCCGCCAGAAAAAGGGATGAGTGTATTGGGTAAGTTTTAGTGAGTTTAGAGATTTTATTTCACTTTATTTGCATTGATTCTATGTTAATTATTTGAATTGCAATGTTTTTCAAGTTTTCATTTTTTACAGCTAACCTTCTCATTGAGCGCTAGGATGCTGGTACGTTAGCGGCAGAACTTCAGTAGCGTTCCCAGCTTAGTGCCCTGAGAGAAGTGTCGAACGCTTCCCTTCGCGCTCCACTCCACTCTCAGAACGCTAAACATCAATATTGCTGTCGCTGGCACTAAATATCGCCCGGTGCTAAAATTAGCAAGCAGGTGATATTAGCGGCTCTCAATGGTCGATAATCAATTTTTGCCCCATAGATCATATCACCCCTCAACCAAGGAAATTCAAGCCAAGTTCATGCAACCTGGCCTCATAATTTAACCCTCTAAGTCCCAGTATCATTCTGGGGAATCTGTGCTGCTCCCCCTGCATGGCCAATATATCCTTCCTGGGGGTGCGGGGGCGGGGGGGGGGCCGCGCAGAACTGAACCCAGTTACTCCAGATGGGTTTGACCCAAGGCGCTGCAGAAATGAAACACAACTTCCTCCCCTTTGTAATCACACCCTTGTGAGATAAAGGGCAACATTCCATCAGCCTTTTTGCTCCTATTTAGCTTTAATTGATTTGTGTTCTTGGATTCCCAAATCTCTTTGTTCCTGTACTGTTCCTAGTTTTTCACTATTTAGAAAATATTATGAGTTATCTTTCTTGGGGTCCAAAGTGGATGACCTCACACTTGCCCACGTTATACTCCATATCTAGTTTTGTCCACTCATTTAAACTGTCGATGCCCCTTTGCAACTTTCTGCTCCCATCTGCACGACTTACTGTGCCTCCTAATTTGGCAAGGACAAGAGCCAGCGCGTGTGCTTGTTCTGTAGGCGAGTGAGAAGCTGCACACTGAGCTTCTGCAAAGACACATGGCAGGAGATAGGAGCTCAGGAGCAGTGCTTGGTGGAAAGGAGACGGGAGAAGCCAGGGGCAGCACTTTGAGCAGAGAGAATATCCCGGGTCACATCTACTGGGAGACAGAGGGTGAGGCTGGGAGCTAACTTTGTGGAGGGCGGCGGGGGTGGGGGTGGTGGGTGGGTGGGGGGGGCAAAGCCGGGAGTGTGGCTTTTGGTGACTTTTGGAAGTTTGACGAGATGTTCTAAGTTGGAGACAGGGGCAACTCTCCCACTTTAAACCTACATGCAGCATGTTGATGGGGTGATGGCAGCAACAAAATTAATAAGGTGCTTTCTTTCCATGGCTAATAAATAAAATACATGTGTTGGTTCTGTTACTGTGCCTCGTGTTAAATCCAAATCCAGTGGAGATACAGATGTTTGATGAGGGACTGAAAACCAGAGGGCTGGCCAGTAAAGGGGATATCTCCTCCCCCATTCCCCGAGTGCATGTTAGATACACCCCATATGAAGGGATAATATAACTGGGTAGAGTGCTCGTTTTTAAATGAAATCCCAGCAGTTAATGTCATTTCTACCTCGGCCCAGCATTCTCACTTGATTTGAAATTGTACAACAAAATAATCGAAATAGTTACTGGCCTCAAGGGAAATGATATTGTCACTATACTGGAATTTACTCCAGTCGCAAAACATAAATGGAAAACTCACTAACAGAATAAAAGATATGTCTGTATTAGTTGAAGTGACAATTGCAGAAATCAGGTGACTATTATAAAGTACTCAGTCTCATGGTTTATGATTTTAAACAAGTTTGTAAGTCCTCTCCATATCTCTATCTATCTATCTCTGTCTGTCTGTCTGTCTGTCGATCTATCTATATATCTCTCTCTCTCTCTATCTATCTATCTCTCTCTAGCTATCTATCTATTTATCTATCTATCTCTATCTATCTTTTTATCTATCTCTCGCGCTCTCACTCTATCTATCTATCTTGCCTGGCAGAAACCAGTGGGCATCACCTCATTAGTATGGAGCACATGGGTGCAAGCACCATTTGGGCATATCTCATAACATAAGAACATAAGAACATAAGAATTAGGAACAGGAGTAGACCATCTAGTCCCTCGAACCTGCTCCGCCATTCAACAAGATCATGGCTGATCTGGCCGTGGACTCAGCTCCACTTACCCACCCGCTCCCCATAACCCTTAATTCCCTTATTGGTTAAAAATCTATCTATCTGTGACTTGAATACATTCAATGAGCTAGCCTCAACTGCTTCCTTGGGCAGAGAATTCCACAGATTCACAACCCTCTGGGAGAAGAAATTCTCAACTTGGTTTTAAATTGGCTCCCCCGTATTTTGAGGCTGTGCCCCCTAGTTCTAGTCTCCCCTACCAGTGGAAACAACCTCTCTGCCTCTATCTTGTTTATCCCTTTCATTATTTTAAATGTTTCTATAAGATCACCCCTCATCCTTCTGAACTCCAACGAGTAAAGACACAGTCTACTCAATCTATCATCATAAGGTTTACCCCCTCATCTCTGGAATCAGCCAAGTGAATCGTCTCTGTACCCCCTCCAAAGCCAGTATATCCTTCCTTAAGTAAGGCGACCAAAACTGCACGCAGTACTCCAGGTGCGGCCTCACCAATACCCTGTACAGTTGCAGAAGGACATCCCTGCTTTTGTACTCCATCCCTCTCGCAATGAAGGCCAACATTCCATTCGCCTTCCTGATTACCTGCTGCACCTGCAAACTAACTTTTTGGGATTCATGCATAAGGACCCCCAGGTCCCTCTGCACTGCAGCATGTTGTAATTTCTCCCCATTCAAATAGTATTCCCTTTTTTTGTTTTTTTCCCCAAGATGGATGACCTCACACTTTTCTCCAGTGCCCTGCCAAGCCATGGCTACCAGAAACTCCCACATTTAGCTGGGGATTATCCAGGCTTCCCCCCACCCAGGCTCTGCCAATGTTCCCATCAGCTCCTTGAACAAGTGGCTGCATCTTTTTTTTAGAGCGAAGATTCTTCAGCGGGCCCCGACCGCTTGCCTGACCCGCACCTCATTCACTGTTCCGGTCACCACACGAACATCGGCTCCTCAGTAAGCCTGAAGAAAGGGATGTTCTGCCTGAGGGAGTCGATGCCCCTGGCTCCATCCTGCTCATCACCGGCCTTTAAAGCAAATGGAGCTTCCACACTATGGATTTATATAGCGCCTTTCACCACCACCGGACATCTCAAAGCGCTTTACAGCCAATGAAGTACTTTTGGAGTGTAGTCACTGTTGTAATGTGGGAAACGCAGCAGCAACAGAAAGCTCCCACAAACAGCAATATGATAATGATGAGATAATCTGTTTTTGTTATGTTGATTGAGGGATAAATATTGGCCAGGACACCGGAGATAACTTCCCTGCTCCTCATCGAAATAGTGCCATGGAATCTTTTACGCTACCTGAGAGAGCAGACTGGGCTTCGGTTTAACGTCTCATCCAAAAGATGAAATAATACCATAGTATTATTTAAATGGTGTAAAGCTAGGAACAGTGGAGGTCCACAGAGATTGAAGGGTCCATGTACACAGATCACTAAAATGTAGGTACAAAAAAGAATCAAAAAAGCTAATGGAATGTTAGCCTTTATATCTAGAGGGCTAGAATATAAAGCTGCAGCTACACAAAGCCCTGGTTGGACCACACCTGGAGCACTGTGTACAGCTCTGGTCACCACACCTGAGCAAGGGTATATTGGCCTTGGAGGGAGTGCAGTGCAGATTCACCAGAATGGTCCCAGGGCTCTAAGGGTTAAATTATGGGGAGAGATTACATAAACGAGGCTTGTATTCCCTAGAATATACAAGATTAAGGGGTGATTTGATTGAGGTTTACAGGATTTAGAAAGGAATTGGTAGGGTAGATATTGAGAAACTTGGGGGGGCCTAGGACATGGGCCCTTCAAATCAGAGCCACGCCATTCAGGAGAGGAGTTAGGAAACACTTCTTCACGCAAAGGGTGGTAGGAGTGTGGAACTCTCTCCCACTGAAAGCAATCAATCCTAGCTCAATTAATCATTTTAAATCTGAGAGTGAGAGATGTTTTCTAGCTCAGAGTATTAAGCGATAGTGAGTCAAGGCGGTTAAATGGAGCTAGGATAGAGATCAACGTGATCTCATTGAATGGCGGACAAGCTCGAGTGGCTGAATGGGCTACTCCTGTTCCTATGTTCCTCACAAGATAATCAGGAAACTTTCAGAATGGCAGAGAACCGGCACATATAGGCCTCTGCCATTTTCCTGGGCGTTCCATTGGTCCCTCGCTGGAGGGACAATGGGAGACTGGGCGAATCCGCAATAGATTTCTGGGCCCTGAAGTTTATTTTGAGATACTTTTAAGGAAGAGCGGAGCCTAGCAAACAGTAAGGGGAGTTCCATTGCAGCGTCTGAACCCCAACCAAATAGGTCAGCCGCTGTATGTGACACCTCTCCAGCCTTTCACTGGTTGACATCGGGTCTGAGCTGGGGCTAAGTATCGGGGGAATTCTGCAGATAGTCTCTCTCTAGCAAAAACTTCACAAGTGTAATTCCTGAGTTTGTCATGTAGCCGTTAAATATAAAGAGGCCTGATTTAATTTTAGAAGAATTCTTGGAGCAGAGCTAAATACACATGAACTGCGAGAATTGCTCGTGTTCTAGTTAATCTTAGTAACAAATGGAATTCTTCCCCAGAATGGGTTAATTGGCCTCATTAACAGGCAGTCATTGAATTATTAGCCAAACATTTGATTGCATGACCAGACTGGTCCATAGTTATTTGCATTTTCTGGGGTCATGGAAAGCCAAAAGAGCATTGTGTAAATCAATTCCATTTACACAGAACCACAGCAGCACAAAACAGTCTTTTCACACACTGGGGGGTGAAAATTGTCTTGAGCGATTGTGCAAAATGGACGATAGTGAATTGGCAGCCTGGGCAGGCAAGTGTAAATCAATTCGTTAAACCCCATTTTATGCTACAGCCCATGACAAATCTCACCCCCACTGTGTCTCTGCCAGATCTATGCTAGAGAAATCCAAAACTAATCCCACTTCCCCGCTCTCTTCCCATAGCCCTGTATCAATCCCAAACTAATCCTACTGCCCCGCTCTCTCCCCATAGCCCTGTATCAATCCCAAACTAATCCTACTGCCCCGCTCTCACCCCATAGCCCTGTATCAATCCCAAACTAATCCCACTGCCCCGCTCTCTCCCCATTGTCCTGTATCAATCCCAAGCTAATCCCACTGCCCCGCTCGCTCCCCATAGCCCTGTATCAATCCCAAACTAATCCCACTGCCCCATACTCTCCCCATAGTCCTTTACTCAACTCTGCTTCAAATATTTACCCAATTTTCCTTTTTAAAGATGCAATGGTCTCTGCCTCAACCACTCCCTGTGGCAATGCATCCCATATTTTGACAACCCATCACAGGAAGGGAGTTTTCCTCACGCTCTTGGTTTATGCCAATTGGTAAAGCACCTTGTAATATTTCTTTGTGTAAAATTAGTGATATAACGCAAGCTGCTGTTTGTGTTCACAAATGAATTTTAACTGTTGGGCCTGTGCAGATCCCTGCTTCTTGTATCTACTCAATTGCCACTGTCAGAACCAGTTGTCCCCTTCCCAGGCTGGGCGCCGGACAGCACAACATGCCCAAAGGCCACACTTGAGTGTGGCTGCATTTGGTGGGCCCAGTGTTTGAATGCCCTGGTCGAACCCTTGGCACTGACCCTTCCCTGGCAGGCCCAAGTGGCTGATACTGGGCGGAGAGGGTCGGTCGGCATGAAGCGATCGCAATGGCTGACATTTTCAAAAGCCAAAGACAAAAGGCCTCCAGACGATCCCCGAAAAGCAGAAGACGGACTAACCTGCAGAACCACTCCCTTTCACATCACTCGATTGGAGACAGGGATAGGCACAAGGCCTCAAGGCCTGCTTTTTCCAGGCACCCTTCCAAGTGGGCACCTGGCCGGTGAGTGAACAGGACAACGAGGCAAGAGGAGCACCAGCTAGACCTCACGCCTCATTGGAATGTCTGCTGTAGTCCGCTACTACTGCAGGAGCAGGCCGCTCACTCACCCTCAGGGAAGCTCTACGATTCCTGGAGCAACATCGTGAGGGCACAGACCCAACGTTAGCAGTCTCTCCTTTCATATTCTGTGCTTTGTGTCTGAGGAGGAAGTGTTCCTGGGCACTAATCACTGGAAAATCTGCCTCAGTATCTCTCCCGTTTGGTTTGAAAGCTAATTTATCAAGCTCCCCGGGTAAAAGCAATTCAATTATTCTCACACTGCCCTTAAGATGCCAGAAATTTAAATGGTTTGTGAATGGTGCGTTCTGGAATTGTAACAGAATTTTAATTTAAATCTTGCATGCTCGCTGAACAAACACAGCTAATCTAAAAACTATTACAGATCTGGTTTACACTTGTGGAAACCGTGACCGTGAGAGCATCGCCACAGCTTTATTTTGGAATCTGCGATTACCTGCAGGAGTTCCGTCCCCTTTTCTCTGGGCAGCTGGACCGAGACCAAGCCTGGGGCGGCTTGTACTCTCACTTGTTGCAAGAGTTGAATTGTTTTATTGGTCCTCCCACCTCCCAGTGCCCCTGGTACTGAGTAACACAAAGTGATTGAATTTTGGCTGCGTGCTATTCTTAGCACACCACTGGTGTACAGCTCCTGTGCGCAGTATTTTAACAAATCATTAGGCTGTTCACAGCTTTATTACAATGGAGCACAATGGACATTTACAGGAGTACATTAACTGAAGCTGAGCCCAAGACTAAACTTCTGTCGCGAGTGTAATCGGTCAACTCTGTTAAAGAAAATGCTTTCTCAAAAATGGTCAAAAAACAATTTGATTTATATAGCGCCTTTAACGTAGTAAAACATCCCAAGGCACTTCACAGGAGTGTTTTAAAACAAAACAAATATATTTAACACTGAGCCACATAAGTAGAATTTACAGCAGAAAAGAGGTAGATTTTAAGGAGCATCTTCAAGGGGGAAAGAGAGGTAGAGAAGCGGAGAGGTTTAGGCAGGGAGTTCCAGAGTTTGGGGCCCAGGCAACAGAAGGTACGGCCACCAATGGTTGAGCGATTATAATCAGGGATGTTCACGAGGGCAGAATTTGAGGAGTGCAGCCATCTTGGGGGGTTGTGGGGCTGTAGAAGATTACAGAGATAGGGAGGGGTGAGGCCATGGAGGGATTTGCAAACAAGGATGTGACTTTTGAAATCGAGGAGTTGTTTAACTGGGAGCCAATGTAGGTCAGCGAGCACAGGGGTGATGAGTGAGTGGGACTTGGTGCAACTTAGGACAGGGGCTGCTGAGTTTTGGATCACCTCTAGTTTATGAAAGGTAGAACGTGGGAGGCCAGCCAGGAGTGCGTTGGAATAGTCAAGTCTGGAGGTAACAAAGGCACGGATGAGGGTTTCAGCAGCGGATGAGCTGAGGCAAGGGGCGGAGACAGGCGATGTTATGGAGGTGGAAATAGGTGGCAGGCCCATCAATAGCTGCAAACTGTTTTGGAGTGTCCTGAGGATGTGAAAGGTGCAATGTAAATGCAAATATGAACCTTCTGCCCAGTCTGCATGGCTCAGCTGCTCACTGAGTCTGCTGCTGAAGCATTGAGGAGTCACAAGGACCCATGGATATCGTACAAAAGTCCCCGACTGCAAGCACAGCCATTCACAAGTCTTCAGAATTTAACTTAAGAAGTTAAGCGACGATCTTGTTTAACTACTTGAGACCTGAATGAAATAAAATCCCCATTGAACTGGGTAAAGTATCATTAACACATAGGCTTAATTAAATCATTTATTCAAATGATGCCTGATTTAATTTAAATGTATGTGCCCCTTTGCTTTAAAATGATCAATAGTGAACATAACAACATAACAAATAGGGGCAGGAGTCGCCCATAAGGCCCATTGAGCCTGCTCCGCCATTCAATGGGTGAACTTCAACCTCAACTCCACTTCCTCGTCGTATCCCCATATCCCTTGATTCACTGAAAGCCCAAAAATCTATCGGTTTCAGCCTGGAATATAATCATTGAGCACCCACAGCCCTCTGGGGTCGGGAAATCCAAAGATTCGCCACCCTCTGAGTGAAGACATTCCTCCCATTCTCAGTCCTAAGTGGCCGACCCCTTATCCTGAGACTGTGCCCCTTTATTCTGAGACAATGTCCCTTTATCCTGAGACAATGCCCCTTTATCCTGAGACTATGCCCTTTATCCTGAGACAATACCCCTTTATCCTGAGACTATGCCCCTTTATCCTGAGACAATGCCCCTTTATCCTGAGACTGTGTCCCTTTATACTGAGACAATGCCCCTTTATCCTGAGACTATGCCCCTTTATCCTGAGACAATGCCCCTTTATCCTGAGACTATGCCCCTTTATCCTGAGACAATACCCCTTTATCCTGCGACAATGCCCCTGTATCCTGAGACTATGCCCCTTTATCCTGAGACAATGCCCCTTTATCCTGAGACAAAGCCCCTTTATCCTGAGACAATGCCCCTTTATCCTGAGACAATACCCCTTTATCCTGAGACAATGCCCCTTCATCCTGAGACTATGCCCCTTTATCCTGAGACTGTGCCCCTTTATCCTGAGACTATGCCCCTTTATCCTGAGACAATGCCCCTTTATCCTGAGACTGTGCCCCTTTATCCTGAGACAAAGCCCCTTTATCCTGAGACTATGCCCCTTTATCCTGAGACTGTGCCCCTTTATCCTGAGACAATGCCCCTTCATCCTGAGACTGTGCCCCTTTATCCTGAGACTATGCCCCTTTATCCTGAGACTGTGCCCCTTTATCCTGAGACTGTGCCCCTTCATCCTGAGACAATGCCCCTTCATCCTGAGACAATGGCCCTTTATCCTGAGACAATGCCCCTTTATCCTGAGACAATGCCCCTTTATCCTGAGACAAAGCCCCTTTATCCTGAGACAATGCTCCTTTATCCTGAGACTGTGCCCCTTCATCCTGAGACAATGCCCCTTCATCCTGAGACAATGCCCCTTTATCCTGAGACTATGCCCCTTTATCCTGAGACAATGCCCCTTTATCCTGAGACAATGCCCCTTTATCCTGAGACAACGCCCCTTTATCCTGAGAAAATGCCCCTTTATCCTGAGACTATGCCCCTTTAGCCTGAGACTGTGCCCCTTTATCCTGAGACTGTGCCCCTCTATCCTGAGACAATACCCCTTTATCCTGAGACAGTGCCCCTTTATCCTGAGACAATGCCGCTTTATCCTGAGACAATGCCCCTTTATCCTGAGACAACGCCCCTTTTTCCTGAGAAAATGCCCCTTTATCCTGAGACTATGCCCCTTTATCCTGAGACTGTGCCCCTTTATCCTGAGACTGTGCCCCTTTATCCTGAGACAACGCCCCTTTATCCTGAGACAATACCCCTTTATCCTGAGACAATGCCCCTTTATCCTGAGACTGTGCCTCCTGGTTCTAGATTCTCCAGCACATAGATTTTGACAGGTATGATTAAAGTTTGTTTCATTAATAAAATAATTGCACCTGATAACATTTTTCAATTCAAAATCTCTATTTTAATTCCAATTCCAATTGAATTTACTGTTATACATGTTACTATGTTTACATAGGGTGTAAAATTGAGACTATTCCTCCTGTCCTCTCAAACGCGCCTATATCAATCTCTGTAATGAAGGGATAAGGATCATGAAGGGTTCTGGTCATGTTATCTGTGTACAGAATTGATCGCATGACAGCTGGGTTTTATTATCTTTATGATATAGGTATCAGAATTGAGCTTTAAAGAGCAGGTTACTACTTTAGAAACTTTTAAATTTCCGATGGAACATTTGTTGATATTTAGCACAGCTCAGTGGGTGGATGTGGTATGGTACTGAGCCTCATCGCTCAGAAAGATCCCAGCTTTGATTCCTGATCTGTGCAAATTGATCTCTACAGCAATAAATAACAACAACAACTTATATTTATATAGCACCTTTAACGTAGTGAAACGTCCCCAGGCACTGCACAGGTGTATTATGAGATTTTTAAACATTGACACCAAGCCGCATAAGTAGAAATTAGCGCAGGTGATCTAAGAGGTAGGTTTTAAGGAGCTTCTTGAAAGAAGAAAGAGAGGTAGAGGGGCAGAGAGGTTTAGGGAGGGAGTTCCAAAGCTTGTGACCTAGGCAACAGAAGGCACGGCCACCGATGGTTGAGAGATTATAATCAGGGATGCTCAGGAGGGCATAATTAGAGGAGCGCAAGCATCTCGGCAGAATGTTAATCAGTTGAAACAAGTCAGAAGGTGGCATGTTAAAACCCTTCACACTGCACCTTGAATATTGTGTGCAGTATCGATGATCAAGGCACATTCAAGTCTCAGAAATGGACCAGGCACATTGCTGCCGTCAAAGGATTGAGCTGTAAGGAGCGACTGGAGAAACCGAGGCTATGACACCTTGAAAGGAGGTGACTGCGAGGGCCTGAAGGAGTGTACAAGGTTGTCAATCGGGAGACCGCTTCAAGGTATGTCAGACTAATACAGTAAGAGGGCATGAAGTCAGACTGGTGATAGGACAGTTTAGGACAAATGGCAGGAAGAACGTCTTCACGCAAACACTTGAAATGCTCTCCTGGGCCGGGTAATAGATGCACAAACTTTAGATTTATTCAAGATACATATATGGTTTTGGGAAAATGCAATCCTTTTAAGATTCAGGATGGATGAGGTGCAATGGACTGAATGGCCTCACTGTGCCTAATTTGTGAACAGGAATATAAGAACATAAGAACATAAGGAATAGGAGCAGGAGTAAGCCATTTGATCCCTCGAGCCTGCTCCGCCATTCAATATCATGGCTGATCTGATCATGGACTCAGCTCCACTTCCCTGCCCGCTCCCCATAACCCTTCACTCCCTTATCGCTCAAAAATCTGTCTATCTCTGCCTTAAATATATTCAATGACCCAGCCTCCACAGCTCTCTGGGGCAGAGAATTCCATAGATTTACAACCCTCTGAGAGAAGAAATTCCTCCTCATCTCAGTTTTAAATGGGTGGCCCCTTATTCTGAGACTATGTCTCCTAGTTTTAGTTTCCCCTATGAGTGGAAATAGCCTCTCTGCATCCACCTTGTCGAGCCCCCTCATTATCTTATATGTTTCAATACGATCACCTCTCATTCTTCTGAACTCCAATGAGTATAGGCCCAACCTATTCAACCTATCTTCATAAGTCAACCCCCTTATCTCCGGAATCAACCTAGTGAACCTTCTCTGAACTGCCTCCAATGCAGGTATATCCTTCCTTAAGAGTGTGGGAGTACCATAATTGGCCTCAGTACCCCCGGGCCATGAAGTTGAAAAATCAAGCAACGTTCCTGCTCAGTGACCGTTGCTGGCTCAATTTTAACTCCAGGTGGATTCCCTGCTCAGGCCTGAGTTAAAATTACAATCGGCTCGCAAAGCTGTCATCGGGTCATAACATGCCTGTGTAAAGTAGGACCCTGTTGGCTTCAGGTATGTGTCCTTGCTGCCTGCTCAGGAGAGCAGAGATTGTGAACATGATGGCTTTTGGACAGGTAAGACAGGTACAGAGAGAGGCCCCCTCCCTATCTTTGTAATCTCCTTCAGCCCCACAAACTCCCGACATGTCTGCGCTCCTCAAATTCTGCCCTCTTGAGCATCCCTGATTATAATTGCTCAATCAGCGATGGCCGTGCCTTCAGCTGCCTGGGCCCCAAGCTCTGGAACTCCCTGCCTAAACCGCTCCGCCTCTCTAACTCTCTTTCCTCCTTTAAGATGCTCCTTAAAACCTACCTCTTTGACCAAGCTTTTGGTCATCTGCCTTAATTTCTTCTTAATGTGGCTCAGTGTCAAATTTATCTGTGTTGTCTTATAACACTCCTGTGAAGTGCCTTGGGACGTTTTACTACATTAAAGGCGCTATATAAATACAAGTTGTTGTTGTAAGAGCCAGGGTGATTTTAACTGCACATCCGCTAGGTTTCTGCTGAGCGAGTTGGGTTAAAATCGCCCTCATATAGACTTCAGTCAAGACTAGGATTGAGTTCAGTAATGTTGCCTCCCTCGGCCAAATAGCACACCAATACTAGCTGTTTTGGCTGACATATGAGGGACTGGAACAAAATACTGGAGAGCTGCTGACATCCATGAACTGGACCACAGCAGGAGACGAGTGCGAAGGAAAGAGATGATCATTTGAAAAGAAGCATTTGGGGTGGATAATATTATGAGCAATCATTCATTTTTAAGGCAGGGGTGGCTGATAAGTGCAATTAATAATTCATATAATAACTGCTGTGCTTGGAAATTAATATAGGATCTGGTTGTTACGACTGAAATATATTCTACTGACAAAAAACTGATGCAACACAGGTTCTTCCTGAGCACAGACTACAAATCCCCACCATTAAACCTGAAGATTTATTGTGCTGGTAAAATGGGGCATTCTCAAAGAAGCTCATATTTTCCAATATTCTGCTTCTATCCCTTAATATTTATGAATAACCCAGTGGAGTTATATATCCTTCATAAAGAAATCAATTAAGTCGCAATAAAAATACAAATGACTTTTTCTTCGATTCCTCTTGTTATAAAATCGTATGTTTTATTCCCAGTCGCCCCTTGAGAAGGTGGTGGTGAGCCGCCTTCTTGAACCGCTGCAGTCCGTGTGGTGAAGGTGCTCCCACAGTGCTGTTAGGGAGCGAGTTCCAGGATTTCAACCCAGCGACGATTAATTTTTTTAAAATCACGTTCGTTAGCAAAACAAGTTGCAAATTTTCTTCTTGATCCAACATTTTCTGGTGACTGCACAGCTGTGTATACATTTCTACTGATTTTATTTTAAACTTGATTTTACTGAGCAGTTATTATTACTGGCCAATCGCCTGTGGCATTGCACACAGGGATTGAAGGTTGTGTATAGTCTTGAGAGAAAAGGAGGTTACAGGGTAGGCGATAATTAGATCAGGGAATGCAGACATAATTCCGTCCCCCTTTTAAGGCGGCTCAAGGCTGAGGTCCAATGAAAAACCTGGGACCTAAAGAACAGGTGGCGGATGGAAAAAGCAGAGGAGATGCAACAACTGGCCGACAGCCATGATGTGCGAGAATTCTTCATCGCAGTCAAGGCCAGCTACGGTCCAAACTCCCAAGGCCCCACCCCACTGCTGGCTAAGAAGGGGGAAACACTCATCAAGGACACCGAGGCAGTCAGGGCCCGCTGGAAGGATCTCCTCAACCAAGACCTTTGACTCGCATGTTCTCGACTCCATCTTGCAGCATGCGACCTGCCACCACCTCAGTGAGACGCCAACATTGCACGAGGTAGGAAAAGCCATAAGACATAAGTCAAGAACAACAAGGCTACGGGAGCGGATGAAATCCCTGCTGAGGCGCTAAAGTATGGTGGAGAGGCGCTGTTGGCGCAGATACACGACCTCATCTCTCTCATCTGGAGGGAGGAGAGCATTCCGGGGATCTCAGAGATGCAATGATCGTGACCATCTTTAAAAAAGGGGACAAGTCCGACTGCGGCAACTACAGAGGAATTTCCCTGCTATCAGTCACTGGGAAAGTCGTCGCTCGAGTCCTCCTCAACCGTCTTCTCCCTGTGGCCGAGGAGCTCCTCCCGGAGTCACAGTGCGGATGTTGTCCCCTACGGGGCACAACGGACATGATCTTTGCAGTGCGTCAGCTGCAGGAAAAATGCACAGAGCAGCGTCAGCCCTTATACATGACCTTTTTCAAACTTACAAAGGCCTTTGACACTGTCAACTGCGAGGGTCTGGAGCATCCTCCTCCGTTTCGGATGCCCCCAAAAGTTTGTCAACATCCTTCGCCTGCTCCACGATGACATGCAGGCCGTGATCCTTACCAACAGATCCATTACAGACCCAATTCATGTCCGGACCGGGGTCAAACAGGGCTGTGTCATCGCCCCAACCCTCTTCTCAATCTTCCTCGCTGCCATGCTCCACCTCACTGTCAACAAATTGGAATGGAACTAAACTACATAACCAGTGGGAAGCTGTTTAACCTACGCCGCCTCCAGGACAGGTCCAAGATCACACCAACCTCTGTCGTTGAGCTACAGTATGCGGACGACGCCTGCATTTGCGCAGATTCTGAGGCTGAACTCCAGGATATAGTCGACGTATTTACTGAGGCATACGAAAGCATGGGCCTTACGCTAAACATCCGTAAGACAAAGGTCCTCCACCAGCCTGTCCTCGCTGCACAGCACTGCCCCCTAGTCATCAGGATCCACAGCATGGCCCTCGATAACGTGGACCATTTCCCATACCTCGGGAGCCTCTTATCAACAAAAGCAGACATTGATGAGGAGATTCAACACTGCCTCCAGTGCGCCAGTGCAGCCTTCGGCCGCCTGGGGAAAAGAGTGTTCGAAGACCAGGTCCTCAAAACTACTATCAAACTCATGTCTACAGGGCTGTATTAATAACCACCCTCCTATATGGCTCAGAGGCATAGACCATGTACAGTAGATACCTCAAGATGCTGGAGATATATCACCAACGATGTCTCTGCAACTTCCTACAAATCCCCTGGGAGGACAGGCGCACCAACATCAGCGTCCTCGTCCAGGCTAACATCCGCAGCATTGAAGCACTGACCACACTCGATCAGTTCTGCTGGGAAGGCCACATAATCCGCATGCCAGACACGAGACTCCCAAAGCAAGTGCTTTATGCCGAGCTCCTTCACGGCAAATGAGCCAAAGGTGGGCAGCGGAAACGTTACAAGGACACTCTCAAAGCCTCCCTGATAAAGTGCGACATCCCCACTGACACCTGGGAGTCCCTGGTCAATGACCACCCTAAGTGGAGGAAGTGCATCTGGGAGGACACTGAGAACTTCGAGTCTCAACGCCGAGAGCGTGCAGAAATCAAGCGCATGCAGCGGAAGGAGCATGTGGCAAACCAGTCCCACCCACTCCTTCCCTCAACGACTATCTGTCCTACCTGTGACAGAGTCTCGGCTCTCGTATTGGACTGTTCAGCCACCAAAGAACTCACTTCAGGAGTGGAAGCAAGTCTTCCTCGATTCTGAGGGACTGCCTATGATGATGAATTAGTCCAAGGAATGCAGACATAATTCCGTCCCATTTTAATGTCTTGCTTTTTATACTCCCGTTATAAATTCCTGTGCCGATGTTTATAACTGAAACTGCCAAGGTATGATTGCCGTGCTGTAAGTACAGCCTCCTCCCAGTGGAGATGATACAGTGTCACCCCTGGCAGGAGGGTGTAATTATAGCGTGACAGGTTTACATAGCCAATCTCCATTATAAGTGTGGACATAGGGATTTATAATGGGAAACATTGACGGGTATGATGTGCGCGCAAGCATCCCCAGAGGTCCCGCAAGTGCCGGTTCTTGGCATGTGATGCACATGTGCCACAATTCAGCACTTGCGAACTTTCAAAATGTCTTTTGACAGATCCAACGCATCCCTGGAAGAAGGTCCTTTGTGGGTAGAGATTTGGGCTATTTGCCTAACTCTTGCCCAGCGAATGTTCTTCAAACTCTTACGCATGGTAAAAGCAGGTGTAAGGCCTGTGTAAGAGTTTTAAAAGATAGAAAAATATAATTCTATCATTTATTTTTAGATTAAAAACCCTGTCCATTATTTTTACCCCTATTACCCACGTTAAAAATAATTTCAAAAAAATAATTTTTTGTCGAAAACATTTAATTCAATTTCAATTAATTTTAAATATGTGAAGTGTTTTTCTTATTTATTTTAAATGTTTGTGTTTTTGGGTGTATCCCCATTCACAGAAACAGTGATATCCGTTCAAACGGAACTGACTATTACTGTGAATGGGGATGCGCCATTTTCCTTGGTCGGTCCGGCCCACGCGATCCCAGGCTGCACACACGATCCTGGAATACATGGACCCCGCGGGACGCTGGGCTGCGATTGCAGGCCTCGGAGCGCAAGTCTACGTTCCTCCGGGACCACCAGGTTCTTTGGTAAAGAAAATCTCGATCGGTGGCGTCCGCTCGCAGGAAGCCTCCGACTGCAGTTTCTGGGCCAATATATGGATAGTTTTCACCAGAAGTGATTCAACATAACCCTTGGTGTACTTTGTAAATGTTCTGGAATACTTTGAATCACTATGGAGTAGATTCCCTTGTTATTTCAGAATTGAGGAATTCTCACAAGGATGGTTTACCCTGTTTCCCATTTCTAACGACATCTGCTTGTTGACGAGTATTTTGTAGTGAACTTTTCTACGTTGATTTATTTAAGAAATAAAAATTGAAATGAAAATCTTAAAGAATAATTAAATTTACTCACCTGAACTTTCTGATTATTGATAAGTTTAGGAATTACTTCTGCACTTGTCCTCACCCCATAGATCAGGGCAGTTGATGAATTATCAGAGACTGTTTCACCCCAACGTGCATGGACGTTGGATTGTGTCTGTGTTTCACTGGCGTTTTAGTTTTGACAATAAAGGCACACAAACTGAGAGTGTTGTTTGATCTGAGTGATGGTGTGTGTGAATAAATAAAAACCTGCACTAGTTACTGTGAGTTGATGTACAGTTGCCCACGGCGATATCTCAAGTATCCCAGGACCCTGGTGAATTGGCCACAGTGGCGAGCTGGGCCAGCGATGTGTGATATGGATTAAATTAGAGGCAGGGACTGGCTAGGAATGGGTGAAATGGAGCAAGCAGTGAGCAGTCCCGAGGTTCGAAGACAGGGCCCTCTGCTGTTGGGTTGAGCAGGATAATCTGTTTGATCCACAGGGTGTAAATCTAACAACCTTTACCCTCAGCACAGGCTTCGAAATGTAACTCGACAAGTAACCGTAGTGGCTGCAGCTGTAAAAAATGGCAGGTTGTTTGAGAAGATTCATTATTTAAATGTTGCAATACAGAGGATTTATTTATTGGCACTTTCGGTTTGCTGCAATAACAAAACCCAACAACAATGAGATTAAAGTGATAAATGTGGCGTTTCACAACATGATGCCGTTTTCCTTCGAGAAGCTTTTACGATGAACTGTTTAGCAATAAAATCACCATAAATAAGTCAGTTGCTTTTTGCAGTGACTGCTTTTGCAGTTTGATGGAGGTTTTGATTGCATTACACACTTGCATCCAACTTCTGTGGCCAATAAGTGATGATAAACTGTTGATGTGCGTGAGTATTTCTTGTAGGCTGCAAATGGTAATAAAAAGCAACATTCTCAGTGAAACAAATGGATAGGGATCCGTCTTCAAGCATTGCGATGTTGAAAAAGTGGCAATAAATTGGTGCAGGTAATGGAAGAGATGAATCAATGGAATCCACCAAAGTAATTAACCACTTATTTGTCAAATATCTTAATAGGGAAAAAGCCTGCTGTAAATACCAGATACAGACAACAGTACAGTTGACTTGCAAAGTGAAATAAAAGGGGGAACAAGAAAACAATGAAAAATTCTTGGACGCAGAAGAAGGCACTTCATTACTCGCAGATTCCCCATGGCAGGAGGACATGTGGTTTTATCCCATGTAACAACACTTTGCATTTATATAGCGTATTTAACGTAGCACGACGTCCCAAGGCGCTTCACAGGAGCATTATCAATAAAAACATATTTGACACAAGCCACAGAAGGACAGATGACCAAAAGCTTGGTTAAAGACATAAGGAGCATCTTAAAGGAGGGAGGAAGGTAGAGAGGTGGGGATATTTGGGCAGAGAGTTCCAGAAGTTAGGGCCCAGGCAGCTGAAGGCACGGCCATCAATGATGGAGTGATTAAAATCAGGGATGGGCGAGCGGCCAGAATTGGAAAGGTGCAGATGTCTCGGAGGGTTGCAGGGCTGAAGGAGGTTACAGAGATAGGGAGAGGCGAGGCCATGGAGAGATTTCAAAACAAGGACGAGGATTTTAAAACTGAGGCATTGTTTGACCAGGAGCCAGTGAAGGTCACTGAGCACAGGAGTGATGGGTGTGCGAGACATGGACCACGTTGAGGTACGGGCAGCACAGTTATGGATAAAGGCAAGTTTATGGAAGGTGGAAGATGGGAGGCTAGCCAAGAGAGTGCTGGAATAGTCAAGTCTAGAGATAACAAAGGCATGGATGAGGGTTTCAGCAGCGGATGAGCTGAGGCAGGGGCGGAGTCGAGCGATGTTACGGAAATGGAAATAACACAGTCAGAAAGAAAGAAAACTTGTATTCATAAATCACTGTCCTTGAACTCAGGACATTCCACAGCTCTTTAAAGCCAATTAAATACTTTTGAAGTGTAGTCACTGTTGTAATGTAGGAAACTCGGCAGCCAATTTGTGCACAGCAATCTCTCACAAGCAACACTGAAATACATGACCAAATAATCTGTTTTAAATGATGTTGGTTGACGAATAAATATTGACCAGAACACCAGGGAGAATTCCCCTGTCTTTCTTCGAAATAGTGTCATGGGATATTTTACATATCGGGGCCGCTGATTTTCAATGATTGAATAGTTAATTTGTGCAACAAACCATCATGAGAATGTTAATGAAAACCATTCTGTGCATCTTTGTGCTGTTTGATAAGGAGGAGAGGATTGTGTCATGTAACAGAGGACGATATATTGCAATGTATTGATGTAATGAAGAGAAATTATTTGAAATGCAAAGAAATTAATTTAATTGAAAAATATGATGAAAATATCCTGTGGAAGGTTTTTATATTTGTATATAATGGAAGTTAAAATGAATTATTGCAAAATATATGAAACATAGTAAAAAGTACTTATATATGTCTAATGTATATATAAAGGTTAATTCTGTGATCCTGGCTTCCAGGTGGAAACCTTAGGTAGGTGCCAGTCTATATCACTGTCATTCCAATTCTCCGACCCCTGCTCCCAGCAAGTCTGGTTTCCAGCTAGAAGTGAAGGTTTTGGAATTAATTGGTATTGCGTGTATTTGTTATATGATGCATGTATGTAATATAATTTGTATGCATCTATAATCTTACATCTGCGTGTGCTTCTTTTGGTAACTTGATCCTATTATCAACTCCTATGTCTATATTTTTAATGGAAAGTGCCTGTGCAAACTTGTCACGCTGTAATTGCACCATATGACCAGTGGTGATGCTGTTCTCCCAGCTCTTCAGCCGTTACAACAGCGGCACTCTAAAGCTGTGACCAACGCTAATTCTCTTCCATACCATTTGTCAAAATATTATATAAAATTAAATAAGAACAGTAAATAATATGTTCTTATGGGATATGGAAAAAGGAAGGAGGGAGAGAGAGAAAGGCAGGAGAGAAAGAGGGAGGCAAGAGACTAGCAACCTCAGCAGGTGAATTCAAATCTCACCATGGTAACACTTACAGGGCTTGACAGGGTAGATGCAGGAAGGATGTTTCCCCTGGCTGGGGAGTCTAGAACCAGGGGTCACAGTCTCCGGATAAGGGGTCAGCCATTTAGGACTGAGATGAGGAGAAATTTCTTCACTCAGAGGCTGGTGAATCTTTGGAATTCTCTACCCCAGAGGGCTGTGGAGGCTCAGTCTTTGAGTAAATTCAAGGCTGAGATCGATAGATTTTTAGATATTAAGGGAATCAAGGGATATGGGGATAGTGCAGGGAAGTGGAGTTGAGGTAGAAGATCAGCCATAGCCATGATCTTATTGAATGGCAGAGCAGGCTCGAGGGGCCGAATGCCCTACTCCTGCTCCTAATTCTTATGTTCTTATGTTGACAGAATGGATGACTTTAAAATGGGTATTGAATTATGTCTGCATGCCCTGGTCCAATTATTCCCATGCTCTCCAACCACCTTTCAGCTGAGACTACACTTGGACTTCAATCCTCACAGTGATTGATGAGTATAATATAATTTGTGTAGAATGTACTGGAATACACTTCCGAGGGTGTCAGACTGAGGCTCGCTGGAAATCAGCCTTGAGCATGAGTCCTGAGGAAAATCTGCCTACTCTGAGCTGGCCTGCAGGAAGCTCATGAGAGGGGGGAGGGGCAAACCGCAAGGGACAAACCGCGAGGTCAAACTGGGAGGGGCAAACCGGGAGGGACAAACTGGGAGGGAAAAACCGGGAGGGGCAAACCAGAAGGGGCAAACCGGAGAGGGGCAAACCCTGAGACCAAACCTGAGAGGGGCAAACTGGGAGGGACAAACCTGAGAGGGGTAAACTGGGAGGGACAAACCTGAGAGGGGCAAACTGGGAGGGACAAACTGGAGAGGGGCAAACTGGGAGAGACAAACCGGGAAGGGAAAACCGGGAAGGACAAACCGGAGAGGACAAACTGGAGAGGGCAAACCGGGAGGGGTGAACTCGTTAGTCCGCAGCACTGTTGGAGAGCGAGGAGGAGCTTTTCGCTAATCCTGTGTATCGATGCATGGACATGTTCTGGTAAATAACTATCATGTAATTAGAGCAACTTGCATTTATATCACACTTTTAACGTGGTAAAATGTCCCAAGACGCTCCACAGGAGCATTATCAAACACAATTTGACACTGTGCCATATAAGGAGATATTAGGACAGGTGATCAAAAGCTTAGTCAAAAGAGGCAGCTTTTAAAGGAGCGTAGAGGAAGGGAGGCAGCGGGGTGAAGAAGCTGAAGACACGGCCGCCAATGATGGAGCAATAAAATCAGAGATGCGCAAGCGGCCATAATTAAAGGAGTGCCGAGATCTCGGAGGGTTCTAAGGCTGGAAGAGGTTACAGAGATAGAGAGGGGTGAGGCCACAGAGGGATTTGAAAACAAGGATTTTAAAATTGAGGTGTTGCCGGACCAGGAATCAATCTCGGTTACCGAGCACAGGGGTGCTGGGCGAGTGGGAATGGGTGTGTGTTAGGATGTGGGCAGTGAGCACAGGGGTGCTGGGTGAGCAGGACTGGGTGTGCGTTAGGATGTGGGTAGTGAGCAGAGTGGGTGCTGGACGAACGGGGCTGGGTGAGAGTTAGGATGTGGGCAGTGAGCACAGGGGTACTGGGTGAGCGGGACTGGGTGCGAGTTAGAAGGTGGGCAGCAAAGATTTGGATGAGCTGAAATTTATGGAGGGTGCAAGGTGGGAGTTTGGCCAAGAGAGCATAGAGTTTGCATAAACGAGACGAGTTTATACAATCTTCACAATGCAGAGGAATTCACAGGAATTCCTCTTATAAATTATGAATGGAGGAGCTGTAAAGGCAGCAGTTAGTATCATTGGGACTAATTTTGTAGAACTTGCTCGGTTTTCATTGCATTTAAATGAGCAAGATTCAAATTGGACAGTACAATGGGTGGGCCCCTCACTCCCCCAGTTTGCTACCCGGGAGATGAAGGTAAAGATGACCCCCCTGTGCCCCAGCATTGTGTGAGCATAGAATGTACACAGTGCAGTATAATTACTGCTTAGTGTAAGAACCATTCTTGCATCAACATCTGTCGTTGGGAAGCTGCTGGAGTCCATTATTAAGGAAGCAGTAGCAGGACATTTGGAAAAGCATGATTCAATCAAGCAGATTCAGCATGGTTTTATGAAAGGGAAATCACGTTTGACAAATTTGCTGGAGTTCTTTGAGGATGTAACGAGCAGGGGGAACCAGTGGATTTCCAGAAGGCATTCGATAAGGTGCCACATAAGAAGTTACTGCACAAGATAAGAGCTCACGGGGTATGGGGTAATATATTAGCATGGATAGAGGATTGGCTAACTAACAGAAAGCAGAGAGTTGGGATAAATGGGTAATTTTCCGGTTGGCAAACAGTGACTAGTGGGGTGCCGCAGGGATCAGTACTAGCTCCTCAATCATTTACAATCTATATTAATGACTTGGATGAAGGGACTGAGTGTAATACAGCCAAGTTTACTGATGATACAAAGACGAGTGGGAAAGCAAATTGTGAAGAGTACACAAAAAATCTGTAAAGGGCTAAATGAGTCGGCAAAAATTTGGCAGATGGAGTATAATGTGGCAAAATGTGTGGCTGTCCATTTTGGCACAAATAATAGAAAAGCAAATTATAATTTCAATGGAGAAAAATTGCAAAGTGCTGCAGTACAGAGAGACCTGGGAGTCCTTGTACAGGAAACACAAAAAGTTAGTGTCACCATCATCATCATCATAGGCAGTCCCTCGAAATCGAGGAAGACTTGCTTCCACTCCTGAAGTGAGTTCTTTGGTGGCTAAACAGTTCAATATGAGAGCCACAGACTCTGTCACAGGTGGGACAGATAGTCGTTGAGGGAAGGCATGTGTGGGACTGGTTTGCCGCACGCTTTTTCAGCTGCCTGCGCTTGATCTCGGCGTTGAGACTCGAGGTGCTCAGTGCACTTCCTCCACTTAGGGTGGTCTTGGGCCAGGGACTCCCAGGTGTCAGTGGCGATGTCGCACTTTATCAGTGGGGCTGGCGCACTTTAAAAAGTGAGTATGCATGTACAGCAAATAATCAGGAAGACAAATGGAATATTGGTCTTTATTGCAAGGGAGATGGAGTATAAAAGCAGAGAAGTCCTGCTACAAGTGTACTGGTGAGGCCACACCTGGAGTACTGTGTACAGTTTTGATCTCTGTATTTAAGGAAGGATATACTTGCATTGGAGGCTGTTCAGAGAAGGTTCACTAGGTTGATTCCAGAGATGAGGGGGTTGACTTATGAGGATAAGTAGAGTAGGTTGGGCCTATACACATTGGAGTTCAGAAGAATGAGAGGTGATCTTATTGAAACTTATAAGATAATGATGGGGCTAGACAAGGTGGATGCAGAGAGGATATTTCCACTCATAGGGAAAACTAAAACTAGGGGATACAGTCTTAGAATAAGGGGCCGCCCATTTAAAACTGAGATAAGGAGACATTTCTTCTCTCAGAGGGTTGTAAATCTGAGAAATTCTCTGCCCCAGAGGCTGGGTCATTGAATATATTTAAGGTGGTGATAGACGGATTTTTGAGTGATAAGGGAGTAAAGGGTTATGGGGAGCGGGCAGGGAAGTGGAGCTAAGTCCATGATCAGATCAGCCATGATCTTATTGAATGGCGGAGCAGGCTCGAGGGGCCGTATGGCATACTCCTGATCCTATTTCTTATGTTCTTATGTTCTTAAGAACATAAGTCAATGTGTAGGCTTTGATAGATTCACATATGCTGTTTTAACAATAACTCTGTGTTATTACTTGCTTTGTTAAGACGCAACCGTATCCATAAATAGGCTAATGTGCAGCTGCTGCGTTAGTTTGATTTAAGCATTGATAATATGCTAGCACTTGTGTAAGAATAATGGTAGAGATGGTTGGGATATATCTGTACTCGCTTCAGAGTAGGCGATTGTAAAACCGCAGGAATCAAGCAGTACTGGAGGAAGTATGAACTTTGAGTCTCTTGCAAAAGCAGAAAACAGGAACCACCTGTATGAGGGGTACGTTTTGGGACATCACGAGGCCATGAACAAACAAAATGTGACCATAATCCAATCATTTTGACCTAAACAATCCATGACCTAATATGGTGAGGCATTAGCACCCCGAGGGGGATAACAGAGAAAGGCTACAGAACATCGGTGGCACACCTAGAGGAAGAAGATTGACTAAGATCAATGGAACACAGCGAGAACAGATGATCATGCCCCAGAGAGCTAGGAAGCAGGAACGGTCGGACGCAAGTCTCGCTGTATACCTATTGCCTTTGTTGAGTATTATCTTTGTGATACTCAATAAATTCTCTGGCTTGATTAAAGAACATGAATCCGTACCTTACAGGTCAAAATTGGTCAAGAATCCTTTAAGAGGTGCAGACTATCTTTAAGAGGTGCAGAATACCTTTAAGTAGTGCAGGCTAGCTTTAATCAGTGCTAGTCTCGCATGAACCCCAGCTGAGCGATCAGTGGCGTATTCAGCGCTCAGCTGAACACCACAAACATGGAAATGAGCAGACAGGACAATATTCGTCTGTTGCCTGCAGGCCTCCGAATGGGTGCAGGTTGTTAGCGCATCGTGATTCCCATCTTCGTTTCCAGGGGCTAACGAATTTCCAACCCACATTGTTGTTCCTTCATGGTCACTGGGTCAATATCCTGGAATCTCCGACCTAACATCATCAGAATACATTTACACACTTTCTGTTAGACTGCTTTCTTATTCTTTTTCGTACCATTACAGTAAACATCAGATTACATACAGCCACATTGTCTGCATGCCCGATATAAGACTCCCAAAGCAAGCGCTCTACTTGGAACTCCTACACGGCAAGCGAGCCCCAGGTGGGCAGAGGAAACTTTACAAGGACACCCTCAAAGCCTCCTTGACAAAGTGCAACATCCCCACCGACACCTGGGAATCCCTGGCTAAAGACCGCCCTAAGTGGAGGTAGTGCGTCCGGAGTGCGGAAAGAGCATGTGGCAAACCAGTCCCACCCTGCCTTTCCTTCAACGACTGTCTGTTCCACCTGTGTCAGAGACTATAATTCCCGTATTGGACTGTACAGTCACCTGAGAACTCACTTTTCGAGTGGAAGCAAGATTTCGAGGGACTTCCTATGATGATGATGATTCCCATTATTTTGCCGAATACTACTTCATTAGTGATAGTGATTGTATTAAGTTCCTCCCTCCCTATAGCCCCTTGATTATCCATTATTGGGATGTTTTTAGTGTCTTCTACCATGAAGACCAATACAAAATATTTGTTCTTATTCTTTTTTGTCTCAATACATTAAACATCAGGTTACACACACAATGCAGAATTGGAATTGTGTTGAAACTCCACACTATCCACAACCAGTATGGGCTCACGGGTCCTTTCATACTTCACAAAGCCAGTATGAGAGCTCATTGCAGTATGCGAGCGAGCTGCTGAAACACTAAATTCGCATGTGAGCTCTTCAGGCATCATACTCACATGATCACAGTATGAGCTGCTGAACAGCCATTCAATTACATTTATTACACCATATTTCACCTTTGATCACTATATTCCACGCATACCACCAATAAATTATAGAATCATAGAACGTTAAAGATACATACAAATAACAACAGAACAACAGCATAAAATAAACAACCGGGCACTCAACTGTTCTCATTATTATATTGCCATCATAAATACTTCCCATCCTAAACACAAGTGACCAAGCTGACACGTGTTATGCTCCTCCTGTACTATGTGGGAACTCAGGGACGCTTCCGGTGTCCCTGACGACTACGTGTGCGGGAAGGGCATCCGCCTGCAGATCCTGACAGCATTGCGGCACTGGAGCTGCGGGTGGATGAACTCTGGAGCATCCACGATGCTGAGAATGACGTGAATAGCACATTTAGCGAGTTGGTCACACCGCAGGTAAAGGGTACACAACCAGATAGGGAACGGGTGACCAACAGGAAGAGCAGTGCAAGGAAGGTAGTGCAGGGGTCCCCTGCGGTCATCCCCCTACAAAACAGATAAACCGCTTTGGGTACTGTTGAGGGGGATGACTCATCAGGGGAAGGCAGCAGCAGCCAATTTCATGGCACCGTGGGTGGCTCTGCTGCACAGGAGGGCAGGAAAAAGAGTGGGAGAGCAATAGTGATAGGAGATTCAATTGTAAGGGGAATAGATGGGCGTTTCTGCAGCCGCAACCAAGTCTCCAGGATGGTAAGTTGCCTCCCTGGTGCAAGGGTCAAGGATGTCTCGGAGTGGGTGCAGGACATTCTGAAAAGGGAGGGTGCATATAGGTACCAACAATATAAGTAAAAAACGGGATGAGGTCCTACGAGACGAAATTAGGGAGCTAGGAGCTAAATTAAAAAGAAGGACCTCAAAAGTAGTAATCTCAGGATTGCTGCTAGTGCAACGTGCTAATCAGAGTAGGAATCGCAGGATAGCTCAGATGAATACGTGGCTTGAAGAGTGGTGCAGAAGGGAGGGATTCAAATTCCTGGGGCATTGGAAACGATTCTGGGGGAGGTGGGACCAGTACAAACAGGACGGTCTGCACCTGGGCAGGACCGGAGCCAATGTCCTTGGGGGAGTGTTTGCTAGTGCTGTTGGGGAGGAGTTAAACTATTATGACAGGGGGATGGGAACCTATGCAGGGAGACAGAGGGAAATAAAAGGGAAACAGAGGCAAAAGATAGAAAGGAGAGTAGTAAAAGTGGAGGGCAGAGAAACCCAAGGCAAAAAACAAAAAGGGCCACATTACAGAAAAATTCTAAAGGGGCAAAGTGTGTTAAAAAGGCAAGCCTGAAGGCTCTGTACCTCAGTGCGTGGAGTATTCGGAATAAGGTGGACGAATTAACTGCGCAGATAGCAGTTAATGGATATGATGTAATTGGCATCACAGAGACATGGCTCCAGAGTGAACAAGGCTGGGAACTCAACATCCAGGGGTATTCAACATTTAGGAAATATAGACAGAAAGGAAAAGGAAGCGGGGTGGCATTGCTGGTTAAAGAGGAAATTAATGCAATAGTAAGGAAGGACATTGGCTTGGATGATGTGGAATCGGTATGGGTGAAGCTATGGAATACCAAAGGGCAGAAAATGCTGGTGGGAGTTGTGTACAGACCACCAAACAGTAGTAGTGAGGTTGGGGACAGCATCAAACAAGAAATAAGGGATGTGTGCAATAAAGGTACAGCAATTATCATGGGCAACTTTAATTTAAATATAGATTGGGCTAACCAAACCGGTAGCAATGCGGTGGAGGAGGATTTCCTGGAGTATAGTAGGGATGGTTTTCTTGACCAATATGTCGAGGAACCAACTAGAGAGCTGGCCATCCTAGACTGGGTGATGTGTAATGAGAAGGGACTAATTAGCAATCTTGTTGTGCGAGGCCCCTTGGGGAAGAGTGACCATAATATGGTAGAATTCTTTATTAAGATGGAGAGTGACACAATTAATTCAGAAACTCGGGTCCTGAACTTAAGGAAAGCTAACTTTGTCGGCATGAGGCTTGAATTGGCTAGAATAGACTGGCAAATGATACTTAAAGGGTTGACAGTGGATAGGCAATGGCAAACATTTATAGATCACTTGGATGAACTTCAACAGTTGTACATCCCTGTCTGGAGTAAAAATAAAACAGGGAAGGTGGCTCAACTGTGGCTAACAAGGGAAATTATGACAGTGTTAGATTCAAGGAAGAGGCATATAAATTGGCCAGAAAAAGCAGCAAACCTGAGGACTGGGAGAAATTTAGAATTCAGCAGAGGAGGACAAAGGGTTTAATTAGGAGGGGGAAAATAGGGTACGAGAGGAAGCTTGCCGTGAACATAAAAACTGACTGCAAAGAGAAAAAGATTAGTGAAGACAAACATTAGTTCCTTGCAGTTGGACTCAGGTGAATTTATCATGGGGAACAAAGAAATGGCAGACCAATTGAACAAATACTTTGGTTCTGTCTTCACGAAGGAAGACACAAATAACCTTCCGGAAGTATTAGGGGACCGAGGGTCCAGTGAGAAGGAGGAGCTGAAGGATATCCTTATTAGGCGGGAAATTGTGTTGGAGAAATTGATGGGATTGAAGGCTGATAACTCCCCGGGGCCTGATTGTCTGATCCCAGAATACTTAAGGAAGTGGCCCTGGAAATAGTGGATGCATTGGTGATCATTTTCCAACAGTCTATCGACTCTGGACTGGAGGGTAGCTAATGTAACACCACTTTTTAAAAAAGGAGGGAGAGAGAAGGCGGGTAATTATAGACCAGTTAGCCTGACATCAGTAGTGGGGAAAATGTTGGAATCATTTATTAAGGATGAAATAGCAGCGCATTTGGAAAGCAGTGACAGGATCGGTCCAAGTCAGTGTGGATTTATGAAAGGGAAATCATGCTTGACAAATCTTCTGGAATTTTTTGAAGATGTAACTAGTAGAGTGGACAAGGGAGAACCAGTGGATGTGGTATATTTGGACTTTCAAAAGGCCTTTGACAAGGTACCACATAAGAGATTGGTGTGCAAAATCAAAGCACATGGTATTGGGGGTAATGTACTGGCGTGGATAGAGAATTGGTTGGCAGACAGGAAGCAGAGAGTTGGGATAAATGGGTCCTTTTCGGAATGGGAGGCAGTGACTAATGGAGTGCCACAGGGCTCAGTGCTGGGACCCCAGCTCTTTTCAATATACATTAATGATTTGGATGAAGGAATTGAGTGTAATATCTCCAAGTTTGCAGATGACACTAAACTGGGTGTCGGTGTGAGCTGTGAGGAGGATACTAAGAGGCTGCATTTGGACAGGTTAGGTGAGTGGGCAAATGCATGGCAGATGCAGTATATTGTGGATAAATGTGAGGTTATTCACTTTGGTGGCAAAAACACAAAGGCAGAATATTATCTGAATGATGGCAGATTAGGAAAAGGGGAGGTGCAATGGGACCTGAGTGTCATGGTTCATCAGTTATTGAAAGTTGGCATGCAGGTATAGCAGGCGGTGAAGAAGGCAAATGGCATGTTGGCCTTCATAGCTAGGAGATTTGAGTATTGGAGTAGGGAGGTCTTACTGCAATTGTACAGGGCCTTGGTGAGGCCTCACCTGGAATATTGTGTTCAGTTTTGGTCTCCTAATCTGAGGAAGGATGTTCTTGCTATTGAGGGAGTGCAGCAAAGGTTCACCAGACTGATTCCAGGGATGGCTGGACTGACATATGAGGAGAGACTGGATCAACTGAGACTTTATACACTGGAGTTTAGAAGGATGAGAGGGGATCTCATAGAAACGTATAAGATTCTGATGGGATGGGACAGGTTAGATGCGGGAAGAATGTTCCCGATGTTGGGGAAGTGCAGAACCGGGGACACAGTCTTAGGATATGGGGTAGGCCATTTAGGACTGAGATGAGGAGAAACTTCTTCACTCAGAGAGTTGTCAATCTGCGGAATTCCCTGCCGCAGAGAGTTGTTGATGCCAGTTCATTGGATATATTCAAGAGGGAGTTAGATATAGCCCTTATGGCTAAAGGGATCAAGGGGTATGGAGAGAAAGCAGGAAAGGGGTACTGAGGTGAATGATCAGCCATGATCTTATTGAATGGTGGTGCAGGCTCAAACGGCCGAATGGCCTACTCCTGCACCTATTTTCTATGTTTCTATGTTTCTATTACAGACCATTACAGATATGGCTGGATAACTCTTACACATTCTACTATTTTACTTTATGTGAAGATAACCTTGCTTTAAAATCCCTGTACACAATTCACAGCACATGCTCAGCAGCAAGGTGATTTAACTAAAAGAAGTAGCTGCAGAGGCAGTCGATCTGAGAAGATGTTTTACCTGGCTGGAGAATCTAGAGCACGGGGTCACAGTTATATATGCAGATTATAGATATACTCTCTGTGTAGTCACTGTATAGTTGCATAAGGTGGAGCCTTGTTTATCTGATGTACTATCAATAAGGTTTACACTGTGCATATACTACGCTGGCACCACTAGAGGGTGCAACTGGTGGAGACCGGGGTTTCCTGCTCTGGTGGCAGGGGTTGTATAAAAGGGTAGCCACCATGCGGCTGCCTCACTCTGAAGATATGAATAAAGGACCAAAGTCACTACAGTTTGAGTACAACACATTGCCTCCTGGAGTCATTTATAAGTACATGACAGACATAATAACTGGCGATGAGAATACAGACTTTCACGCGATTCTGGCTACCTATGGCACACTAAAAGGCTTCACAGAGGGTGATGATTGGGATGACTTCACGGAAAGGCTCGAGCTATATTTCGTGGCAAACGACCTGTCAGGGAAGACGGATGCATCGCCGGAAAAGCGCAAGGCTATACTGCTGATCAGTTGTGGGCCCGAGGTCTACCGCCTCGTCAGGGACTTGCTGGCACCCATGAAGGCCAAGGATAAGACATACGATGAGCTGACTGAACAAATTCGTGACCAACTAAAACCAAAAGAGAGCATCTTCACTGCCAGGCACAGATTTTACACTCACCGCAGACCTGAGGACCAGGAGATTGCAAAATATACTGCCGACCTCAGGAGACTTGCGACACCGTATGATTTTGGCACGCACCTCAACAAAGCATTGCGAGACATCAGTCAGTGATGAGCCAGGATGTCTTTGAGAGGCTATGGAATGAAAAACGACCCGAGCTGGTTCCAGTACAGGAAAAGTTGCGCACCTACACCAAGGAGCTGATCCCAGTCCTTAGTAGTATGGATGTAAGTGTAATCCATAATGGCGTGGTGCACAAGTTACCTCTGTGGATTGTTGTAGGTGATGGTCCAACTCTACTCGGAAGAAGGTGGATGGGGAAGATCCAGTGGAAATGGGAAGACCTCTTCACTCCAGCAATCAATGTCCCCCGTGCTCAGAGGCAGAGCAAAACCTCACCTTCGCTTGGGCCAGGCACCAGAGAACAGACCAGTATAGCACCTGAGACACAGACCATCCATCATGACTGCATGGCAATGATCTGACCGGAACAACCTAAAAGTACCTTCCCGGCTCCAGTGGCAGGACTCCTGGGGAGGAAGATCGAATTCACAGGCACTCATCCAGCTTTTGTGGCAGAATCGCGGGAGAGAAGGATCAAGGCAATCGACCTCGAGGACAGAGGCAAGATGGCGTCCCTGCTGCAGCGAGGTGCAGCGTGGCTGAAAAAAAAGATGGCCGCAGTCACACCACGAAGTGCAACGCTGAGGGACCAGGATTTGATTGGGGTAAAGCCAGCAGGGTTCTCTTAAATTAAACCAACCAACTGAACTTAAAGAGACATTGTATGCATGGCAATCAATGTAACAAACCAATTAAGATTGGGAACAAAATGTTGTTGCGAGGTGTCGGGAATAGAGTGTCCCCAAAAGTAGCAAACGAGCGAATTCTGGAGGGTAAAGGCACTGATCCTGATGCCCTGCCCCAGGTGTCCCCACAAGTTATAGGCCAGCGACCTCAGGAAGGTGAAGGCACTGATCCTGATACCCTGCCCCAGGTCTATCCCACGCTGCAGGCACCCGATGGCACTATTCCCCACGGACCTGGAAATGAAAACGGCGCCAATACGCGCAGTCGGCCGCCATTGCCCACCATCCGGGTGGAGACGGCGCAGCCCCCAGACCCAGTCGCTACCTTGGCCATGTCCGGGAGCGAAAGGTCAGAACCAATGAGTTCCCCAAATGAGACCTGGAACAGCCAGGCTCCCAACACCATTAGAGAACAGGCAGACGATTCTGCAGCCCTCAAAGGAGGACAGGGAGGCCACACACATCTGTGGCTCTGCCCACCACTAGACAACGGCAAAGCCCCGAGTCCTGGCAAGGTGAGTGAACGTTAGCAGGGGGCGCAGCACCACCATCAGATGACTAGGACCCCATCTGGTTGCTCTGGAACTAGCGTCCTCGCATACCTGTACTGCTACCTCAGTACTGACCATGACTGAACCATGAATGCAATCTACCCAATCCTGGCGCACGACCATAAAACATAACAAATGTAAGTCACTGAACCAAGGTGTCACGATACAAACTGTTTTTTTTCTTCCTTTCTTTGTACTTGCACTGTGTCTGATCCTGTATGTTAATGTAACGGGCCAGCTGCCTGCATGATCTCGCTGTGGGGATGGGAGGGGGTAAATGGATGTATGTAGCCATGGACACACACATGGATCACGCCCAGAACCCACTGGAACCTCCACTGTATCATCGAACCATCCAAACTGGTAACCACTACCCAACATTGTGGCAAAAGGACTTGGGGGTTAACAGGGAGAGAGCCAAGCCAAAGCACAGCCAAGGTGCAAGGGCTAGTGGCAGTTAAGTCTGGGGAGAGCTAAGCCAGAGCACATAGTGCAAAGGTAATGGGCACAAAGGACTTGGAGGAGAGTGATGTTATATATGCAGACTACAGATATACTCTCTGTGTAGTCACTGTATAGTTGCATAAGATGGAGACTTGTTTACCTGATGTACGATCAATAAGGTTTACACTGTGTATATACTATCCCGGCACCACTAGAGGGTGCAACTAGTGGAGACTGGGGTTTCCTGCCCTGGTGGCAGGGCTGGAATTACAAATAAAGGACCAAGGTCACTACAGTTTGAGTACAACACATTGCCTCGTGGAGTCATTCGTAAGTACATGACAGACATAATAGTCACAGTCTCAAAATAAGGGATCAGTCATTTAGGACTGAGCTGAGGAGAAATTTCATTACTCGAAGAGTTGTGAAACTTTGGAATTCTCTACCCCAGAAGGCAGTGGATGCTCAGTCATTGAGTATATTCAAGTCAACGATAAGATCATTTTTGGGGAATGAAGGGTATCAAAGGGTACGGGGATTGTGCGGGAAGGTGGAGTTAAAGTAGAAGATCAGCCATAATCTTATTGAATGGCAGAGCAAGCTCGAAGGGCCAAATTGCCTACTCCAGCTCTTATTTCTTATGTTCTTAATTTCTTATAATAACTTATCACTCATTGTTTTCTGGTCTCACACACTGCAGAAAAAAAGAAAACAATGATATTTATATAGGACCACCGGACGTTCTAAAGCGCTTTACAGCCAATGAAGTACTTTTTTACATGCAGTCACTGTTGTAATGTAGAAAGAATAGTGAGGAACACAGCTAGTGTGAACCCTTGTGTCCACAGTTCCTACATTGTTTCTCCAAGGTTTGCTTGGTGTTTAAAACAGTAGGCTGATTTAATCCCATCGGTTCTCTATCACGACAAGTTCCATTAAAATAAAGACTGTATTGTTTGAATGATCTTACTCGAGGGGGAATACATTTTTCACCCTGGAGGTTTAGTGAATGGATACTTTAAATCCTTTCTTGCACAGATGTTTATCAATGGATTAGACTGCTATTTGCATTTCACTGTGGCGTTTGTTGAAATACGACTTTACCACATTGGAAGGATTCTAATCCCTCAATTCGAAGTGTCTTTCTCAGTGTGACATTGGGCTATATTACTCATTATATCATACTGGACACTGGATGTAATAATATGGTGATAATGATTACTGCAGCATTGTGCTGAAATAGAGAATGGAATATTGATTGAAGCGAGAGCTTCTCGGTGCATTAATCAGACTGCTGCCTACTAATCCAGTCTCAACATGCCAGCAACTTGCTTACCACCAATATTAGGGTTAAGCTTCCTTTGTACGCCATTTTAGTCGTTAGAGTTAGAGTCGTGTCGAATTCTTTGTGCCGTATTTTTCAAAATGTCCTTATGCCGTAAATAATAAAATGCAGGTTTGATGCGAATGAATTAACCAAAAATGGCACACAGAGGAATTCAAGCCCAAGACGGTTCGGGAATCGAGGGTTGCATATTAACAGTCTCCCTGACAGGACCATCGATTGGGCCCTAAATTCAGACTGCAACTTCACTGCTTAATTACGATAAGCACATTCAGGGGGAGGGGACTTGGGGCGAAATGCATTTTCAGTTGAACAAAGTGGTAATAAATTACTGCAAAATAAAAGGCAATTATTGGTGTTGTGAGCAGTTCCTTGCTCTCAGTCCACCTGTACAATTTCTGTTCCTGTTCCCTTATGTCTCATCTTACCTTAGAGTCGTTGGTACCTTTCCCTAAGTCATTCTTATGCCTCACCTCCGCACAGTTTGCACCGCCGTACGTTCTGCTTCCTGAACCTTCTCTGACAGACATTGTTAAGTCCTGACTCTAATATACTGACTTACACAAGACACTGCTGAAGTCAAGGTCACTCAGGACCTGCACCTTTAATTCCAGCTCTCCAGTGCTGCACTTGCCTGAGACCTCCCTTTATATACCTCAGTGGGACAGGTATGGAGTGTCTCCTGCAAGTGCACCCCTGGTGGTAAGGTATGCTTATTGTTACAGGTCATATCCAGTTACAGTCATGTATAGCATGGTAAGATACAGTTACATACAGTAATGTGAGATACATGACATTACCCTCCCCCAAGGTCTTATTGCCTTTATAGATTCAGTCTCTCAGGTGGTCTGCGCTCTTGCATGGAGCGTCTTAGTTGTGGTTCAGTTGTTTGCCTTGGTGCCTGTTTTTCGTTTGGTGTGGTTGCTGGTATCTCGCCTGGGCTATCTGTTGAGACTGCCCTTTCCTCAGGTTGTTTCACCTGTCTGTCCACCAGGTGTGGTGTGAGTTCCACATTGTAGTCTGCCTCTGCTTCTTAGTGTTATCAGTGAATCTACTTTTTACTTGGTCTACATGCCTCCGGCAGGTTTGGCCATTGTCCATTTGTACAACCAGTAGCCTGTTTCCCTCTTTGTCTGTTACTGTCCCTGCAAGCCATTTGGGACCCTAGCCATAGTTTAGCACAAACACTTTGTCCCCTATCTCATTCCACCTCCCCTGCGAATTTCGGTCATGGTACTCAGTTAGCTTTTGAAGCTTAGCCTCAACAATTTCATGCATGTCTGGGAGGATTAACGAGAGCCTTGTCTTTAAGGTTCGTTTCATCAATAGTTGCGCGGGGGGAACCCCAGTCAACAAATGCGGACGAGATCTGTATGCCAGCAGCAGTCGCGACAGGCGGCTCTGCAGCGTGGGACCTTGGATTCTGAGCATGCCTTGTTTAATGATCTGCACTGCTCGCTCTGCCTGGCCATTGGAGGCCGGCTTGAAAGGTGCCGTCTTAATGTGATTTATACCGTGGTCAACTATAAAATCGTGAAATTCTGCCCTAGTGAAGCACGGGCTATTATCACTGACCAATATGTCAGGAATGCCGTGCGTTGCAAACATGGTTCTAAGGCTCTCCACAGTGGTGGAGGTGGTGCTCGAGTTTAAAATGGTGCACTCGATCCATTTTGAAAATGCATCAACGACTACGAGGAACATTTTGCTCATGAATGGGCTCGCATAGTCTACATGCACCCGCGACTACGGTTTGGTGGGCCAGGGCCAGGGGCTTAGGGGGGCCTCCCTGGGGACATTACTGAGTTGGGCACAAATGGTGCACCGACGGACGCAGAGCTCCAAGTCCGCATCAATGCCAGGCCACCAGATGTGGGATCTGGCTATGGCCTTCATAAGGACGATCCCCGGGTGCTCGCGATGGAGCTCCTGGACAAACGCCTCCCTGCCTCGTAAGGGCATAACTACTCGGCTGCCCACATCAGGCAGTCTGCCTCTAGTGAGAGTTCATGCATGCGCCTATGGAAGGGTTTGACCTCCTCGGGGCAGGCATCGTGAGCCTCTGCCCAGTCACCGGTTAAAACACATCTTTTAACTAGAGATAACATGAGGTCGCTGGTCGTCCAGGCTCTGATTTGGCGAGCCGTCATGGGCGAACCTGTGGATTCAAAGGCATTGATTGCCATGACCATCTCACAGTCCTGTTCGTTGGACCCTTCTGTGGTCGCCAGGGGTAGCCTGCTAAGCGCATCGGCACAGTTGCCTGTGCCTGGTCTGTATCTTATCGTGTAGTCGTAAGCCGCCAGCATGAGTGCCCACCGCTGAATGCGCGCCGAGGCATTGGCGTTGATTGCCTTGCACTTGGATAGTAGGGACATGAGGGGTTTGTGGTCGGTTTCTAACACAAACTTGGCCCCGAAAAGGTATAGGTGCATCTTTTTGACACCGCACACGCACGCGAGCGTCTCCTTCTCAACCATACCGTACCCGCGCTCCGCCCGCGAAAGTGACCTGGAGGCATAAGCAACGGGCTGCAATTTACCCGCATCATTGACGTGCTGTAAAACGCACCCGACCCCGTACGCTGACGCATCACACGGAAGGACTAACTTTTTACCTGGGTCAAAAAAGGCTAAAACACTGTTGAAACATAGAAGGTTGCGTGCCTTATTGAAGGCGCGTTCTTGGGCGTCCCCCCAAAACCAATCGCACCCCTTTCTGAGTAGCACATGGAGAGGCTCCAGCAGCATGCTCAAGTTCTGCATAAAGTTCCCAAAGTAATTGAGTAGCTCGAGAAAGGCGCGCAGTTCCAAGACATTCCGGGTCCTGGGTGCCAGGCGAATCGCTTCGTTTTTGGATTCGGTTGGGCGGATTCCATCAGCAGCAATCCTTCTGCCCAAAAATTCAACCTCAGGCATGAGAAACAGACACTTGGATTTCTTAACTCTTAGGCCTACCTGATCCAATCAACTTAGTATTTCCTCAAGATTGCGGAGATGAGAGTTGGTGTCCCTGCCTGTGATGAGTATGTCATCTTGAAACACAACCATCCCCGGATGGACTTGAGCAGACTTTCCATGTTGCGCTGGAATATAGCAGCTGCCGACCTGATGCCGAATGGGCATCGATTGTACACAAAAAGGACTCGATGTGTATTGATGGTGGTGAGTAGCTTAGACTCTTCGGTCAGTTCTTGCGTCATATACGCAGATGTGAGGTCAAGTTTCGAGAAAAGTTTTCATCCAGCCAACGTGGCAAATAGGTCCTCCGCTCTGGGCAGCGGGTATTGGTCCTATAGGGAGACTCTGTTTATGGTAGACTTGTAATCCCCACAGATTCGCACGGATCCATCAGGCTTCACGACGGGGATGATGGGGTTTGCCCAGTCACTGAATTCCACGGGAGAAATTATGCCTTCCCGCAGAAGCCGGTCCAGTTAATTTTCAATCTTTTCCCTCATCACATAAGGCACAGCTCTAGCCTTGTGATGGACCGGTCTGGCATTCTGTGTGATGTAGATTCTGACTTTAGCCCCTTTGAAGGTGCCCACATCTGGCTGAAAGGGATGTTCAAAATGGCTTAGAACTGTTGAGCAGGAGGTCCGTTCATCTGACGACATGGCGTGAACATCATCCCATCCTCGTCGCCACTGTTAAGTCCTGACTGTAATGTACTGACTTACACAGGACACATGCTGAAGTCAAGGTCACTCAGGACCTGCACCTTTAATTCCAGCTCTCCAATGCTGCACTTGCCTGAGACCTCCCTTTATATACCTCAGTGGGACAGGTTATGGAGTGTCTCCTGTAAGTGCACCCCTGGTGGTAAGGTATGCTTATTGTTACAGGTCATATCCAGTTACAGTCATGTATAGCATGGTAAGATACAGTTATATACAGTAATGTGAGATACATGACAGACATCATCATCATAGGCAGTCCCACGGAATCAAGGAAGACTTGCTTCCACTCCTGAAGTGAGTTCTTTGGTGGCTGAACAGTCCAATCCAATACGAGAGCCACAGACTCTGTCACAGGTGGGACAGACAGTCGTTGAGGTTTAGGGAGAGTGTGACTGGTTTGCTGCACACTCTTTCCACTGCCTGCTCTTGGTTTCTGCATGCTCTCGGCGTTGAGACTCGAGGTGCTCAGCGCCCTCCCGGATGCACTTCCTCCACTTAGGGTGGTCTTGGGCCAGGTGTATGTGCAGCTCAAGACCCTGGTCTCATTCCTGGTTTGTTTTGCACCAAGCACACATCAGATGGCTTTGGGTTGGTCTCAAACGGCTTTAAACAGGTCATAAAGTGGATGAATTATGTGGAAGTGTGAAAGAAAAGTAAAATCTTGCATTTATAGAGCACCTTTCACATCCTCAGGACGTCCCAAAGCACTTTACGGCCAATCAAGTCATTTAGAAGTGCAGCTACTGATGTAATATAGGGAAACAAGGCAGCCAATCAGCATACAGCAAGCTCCAACAAATTGCAATGGGATAAGTGACCAGATAATCTGTATTTGGTGATGTTGGTTGAAAGAGAAATATTGGCCAGGGCACCAGGAGAACTCCCAAGCTCTCCTTCAAAAAGTGCCATGGGATCTTTTACATCCACCTGAGAGGGACTTAGGCTAATATCTTATCCAAAAAGCAGCACCTCAGTACTGCTCCTGAAGTGCTAACCTCAAGTGCTGAAATCGGTCTCGAGCCCACAATCTTCTGCCTTGTCTACTAGCTGAGCCAGGCTGACTTCTTTTGACCATTCTTCTGCGGTGAAGAACCAAAGTAAGCAGCTATTGGTTTTAATTGTGCTGACCAGGGTATCCTGGGCTATAAGTGCAGACTGATTACACTCTGTCCCTGTGGGATAAACCGGCCAGCACCTCGTCACCAATCTATCAGCCGGCAACATCAAATAATTGGGATTAGTGTGCACTCCGGCAGATGTGTAAGCGAATTCTGCACTTACAACTTTTATATGTGTATCTGGAAATGTAACATTTAACTCGGTTTTAGGGCCAGTTTTCCAATCTCTAAGGACATCTGTGTGTTTTTAAATATATCCTGTATTTTACTTTATGAACGTTTTACTGTGTTAGACAAGATTTTTTCAGGTAGTATTTAATTAGTATTGGATTGTGCCAGACAGCACAATGTACACATCAAGTTTCACACAAACGGAGCGTGGGTTAAGGAAAGGACAGGGTGAAGCAGTGATTAACTAATGCCTTTCTAGGAGCATTTTACTCAAAACAGAGCACCCAGTTCAATCCATTGTAAATGTCCAATTATTTCACTATTATCTGCCACTGGGCCGTGCTTTGGATCACAGATATACTGTGCCATAAGGTGGTGAGGCACACGTTTAGGCAGCTGGTTAGCTAAATGCTGACTTGCTTTTATCGGCTGGTTTATTACTGAGAGAAGCAGATTATATGCCCCGCCTGATTTTCCCTTCCGTTAATCTTCCGAAGGTAACTCTATTAATAGTTACTATCACTCGTGGACCATATACAGTAGACATCTCTGGAGAAATACCACCAACGATGTCTCCGCAAGATCCTACAAATCCCCTGTGAGGACAGATGCACCAGCGTCCTCGATCAGGCCAACATCCCCAGCATCGAAGCACTGACCACACTCGACCAGCTCCGTTGGGCAGGCCACATTGTTCGCGTGCCTGACCCAAGACTCCCAAAGCAAGCAATCTGCTTGGAACTTCTACACGCCAAGCGAGCCCCAGGTGGACAGAGGAAACAGTTCAAGGATCCCCTCAAAGCCTCCTGATAAAATGCAACATCCCCACCGACACCTGGGAGTCCCTGGCCAAAGACCGCCCTCAGTGGAGGAAGTGCACCCGGGAGTGTGCGGAGCACCTTGAATCTCGTCGCCGAGAGCACGCAGAAACCAAGCGCAGGCAGTGGAAGGAGCGTGTGGCAAACCAGTCTCCCTACCCACCTGTGACAGAGACTGTGGTTCCCGTATTGGACTGTTCAGTCACCTGAGAACTCACTTTTAGAGTGGAAGCAAGTCTTCCTTGATTTCGAGGGACTGCCTATGATGATGATGACTCATCACTTGGCATCTTCCCTACTTTACTAAGTGTCAGTTTGGCTCAATTCAATCAGCAGGCTGTGGGTTGAAGGCCCACTCCGGAGCTTGAGAACATAACCCAGCCTGAGGTTCTGCTGCAGTGCTGAGGGAGAACTACATGTTGGACAAGATGTTAAAGCAAGGTCCTGACTATCTGTTTGGGTGGATATGAAAGGCCCCCTGGCACTATTGGAAGCCTCCCAGCCAACATTCATCCCCCCAGCAAAAACATATTAATTGGTCATTCATTTCCTTGCTGTTGTGAGATCTTGCTGTGCACTTATTGGCTGCCACAACTGTGATTGCCCTTAAAAAGTACTATTGTTTGGCCGTGTAGCTCTCCGGGACGTCCTGAAAGGTGCGATATAAATGCAAGAATTTTCCAGAATTGGTAACAGTTTCGACACTGCCTACCGAGACTATGGCCTTGTAGGTTTGGTTATTGGGATCTGTGGGGCTTTGGAAAAGGCTGCAGTTAGTGTGCAGTCCATTCTGACTTGTCCCCTTTCTACCAGCTTGGGCCACCCCTGGGTTTGGGTGGTCATGTGTGGATGGTTTAGGCTCCAGGCAGGGCCCATACCTAACCTCTTCCCATTGGAACACCTCCCACAGATATTTTATTCACGTGTTTACTGTGCAAAAAGCTTATCACCAGAATTTTTATTGGAGAGGTGGGGTGTCTGTCCCATTTGTAATGAATATTCATTCATTTACATTTATCTTTGGCACAATTTGAAAGCCTAAAACCTGCGCTCTTACTGAGCTTCAAGGAAAGCAAAAAATATTTTTCAGAAATTAACCCAAAATATCCTCTTGCACAGAAAAGACTAAAAATTATAGTTTGAAGGGTGAAATAAAATGCAGATACCACGCACTCCTCAATAGCACGGGAACAAATCCTCCCTTACACGACCTTGTACCATTTCATCACACAGCTCTACTTTGGGGGAAATGTTTTGAAGGTGAGTGGAATTAATGCAATTTAAGACGCTTACGTTTTTGGTAACATTTTGAGGAGATGAAGTTGATGAAAGGGGCGGAAGGGCAGTGTCGGGGTTAAAGGTTTAACGCAAAGCCTCGCATCATAGCTGGATAAAACAAACCTCGACGCAACTGCTTGGGCCTGGAGTGACTCGCACTGCTCGGGGAGAAAGCAGCCCTCATTAAGAGTCCCATCACATGAATAAGCGACTTCTTTGAAGTAAAAGCAGCAGCACTTGAGCGAAAGCTGTGGAGAAATCAAATGCTGAGCATCTATGATTCTATGACACTATCCCCAGAAGCTGCAGGTCCCCCCAGGAGGGTAGCTTAAATGGACAGATCTGTGACTGCAACTGACGGCTTTGTCTGCTGTGTACTAATTAACTTATCAGACATTTAGGTATGGGCTTCTCTGTGCTGTCATGTGCCTGTGCATCACTCTCCTACCTTACTGTACTCCAACCATTTTCTAAACTGTTCCAGCAGAGTCATTTCAGAACGGATTCTGGCTGCCCCCACAGTGCAGGGGGAGGCTGAGCTCACAGCCTGGTGTGGACCAAGCTCTCTGTGCTCAGCGAGCGAGCGTCGGCACACTGCCAGAGTTGATCTGAATCTGCCTGGGCTAAGAGGGAGAGAAATCCAGTCCTGATTGTCGACATCTGACCTTTGCTAGAAAGACAGTGGGGCCAAAATTCAGCTCCCCAAAAAGGTCACTGACTGCCAGAAAGCGGCGGCCAGGCGGCAGAGTTTAGGGGCCGCCGACTTCCGGTCCAAAGGCCGCCACGATTGAAATTCAGCTCGGTGGGTTTTTCTGGTGGTCCCCACTTCCACCCCACTGCTGCCGACCATCCTAAGTGCGTCATCAAAGGGCACACCGCCAATTTCCCGCACCTCCATCGCACCGCCCGCGAAATTTAGGTCCAAAAATCTATAAGCCACCGCGCGGTGCCCCCGACAGCTTTTTCTGTTGGTGCACCCTCCTTTCACTCTGTGAGTCACGGCAGGGCGGCGGCCCTTCTAGGGGAGGGCGCACTGCTGCAGCCGGCATGTTTTTTTTGTCGGCCGACTGCCAGGTGGGGGACAATTATGCCCCCCGGGTTCGGCCGGGCCGCCAACAGGTAGCCTGGCACTCCCTCTTGGGTGCCAGGCCAGTGGCCCAGCCGAAACCGTCCCTGGTGGCCCAGTGGATTGAAGTTTCTATGGGCTCAAGTTTCAGCCTGAGTTGCTCCTATTTTTTTGGATCAACTAGTTTAGAACGGAGCATCTTAGAAATTGCAATTCTCGGCATTTAGTTTGCTCCAGTTCTAGTGAGCTAGAATAGTTTCATTTTAGAACAGATTTTTTTTTTCAAAAGGGGGAGGAGGTTAGAGGAGGGGGGAGGGAGGGGAAGAGAGAGGGGGAGAAGAGGGGGAGGGAGGGGGGAGAGGGGGTGGGAGAGGAGGGGGGAACGAGGGGGTGAGGGAGTGGGGAGGGAGAGGGGAAGGAGGGAGAGAAGAGGGGGGAGAGGAGAGGGGGGAGGGGGGAGAGGAGAAGAGGAGAGGAGGTGGGGGAGAGGGGGGAGAGGAGAGGGGGGAGAGGAGAGGGGGGGAGAGGAGGAGGGGGAGAGGAGAGGGGGAGAGTAGAGGGGGGGGAGAGGAGAGGGGGGAGAGAGGAAGGGGGGGGCTGAACGGGCCCCGCCGCCGACGACGCGGATGCCTGGCCGCTGCCGAAGACTAGGGGTGGGGCCCGCCCCCAGCAGGATGCCGGGTGGGCGGGCCCCGCCAACGACGTGGAGGGAGAGGGAGGAGAGGAGGGGGTAGGAGGGGAAACGGCTGAACTGGAGGGAGGGAGGGAGGCCCGAGTCCATTTGGCCAGGGCTAGGGCCGGCGTGCTTCGGGCCCCTCGGGGGCGAGGAGCTACTGCACATGCGCGCACACTCTAGCGTGCATGTGCAGAGGTCCCGGCACTGTTTTCAGTGCAGGGACCTGGCTCCGCCCCTGACCCCTTGTGTTGTGCCACGCCGAGCACGAAGACGTCCTGAGGAGCTCGCAAAATCACAAGATAAGCTTCCGGTGCCCTTTTTATTCCAGATTATGGAGGTGCGCCGTTCTTACAGAGGGCGGAAACTTGGGCCCAATATGGCGAAGGCCCTCCCCTTTAAGTGAAGGAGCGAGCGTGCTGCCGCACACGCACAGTGATGTCATCAGCGCAAGGCTGCTGAATGACAGTGGCGCAGACCCCCCCCCACCTTCACTTCCGCCCCATTATGACCGACTTCTGGTCCGTCGAAAAAAAACGACAAAGAGCTGAATGTAACTAAAGAGTCGACCTCATCCCACCCGGTGCAAAAAACACTTCTGGAGCGGAAGGTGTGACCCGTTTCGGGTGAAGGTAAATTTTGGTCCCTGTGTGTTTTGACATACATGTGTTGCATGTATGTGTGCGTGTCTGTTGCATGTATGTGTGCATGTGTGTGAATGGAATTCAATCCGGAGAAGTGTGAGGTAATGCATCTGGGGAAGGCTAACAAGGCAAGGGAATACACAATAAATGGTCTTCTTCTTCTCCTTATCCGGTCCCCCGGAGTCGAGGACGATTTGCTTCCACACTAAAATGAATTCTAAGGTGATGATGAGGCCAATGCGGGACCTACAGTCTCTGTCACAGGTGGGGCAGACGGTGGTTGGAGGGACGGGTGGGTGAGGGTGTGGGCCTGGGTTGCCGTGCGCTCCTTCCGCTGTTTGTACTTGTCTTCCATGTGCTTGTGGCAAAGAGACTCAAAGTGTTCGGCACCTTCTCGGATGCTGCTCCTCCACTCTGAGCGGCTACATTAAATGGTAGGATACCGAGAAGTGTAGAGGAACAGAGGGACCTGGGAGCACATGTTCACAGATCCCTGAAGGTAGCAGGCCAGGTAGATAATGTGTTTTAGAAGGCATTTGGGATATTTGCCTTTATTAGTCGAGGCATGGAATGCAAGAGCAAGGAGGTTATGCTTGAACTGTATTAAAACACTGGTTAGGCCGCAGCTGGAGTACTGTGTGCAGTTCTGGTCACCATATTACAGGAAAGATGTGATTGCACTGGGAAGGGTGCAAAGGAGATTTGCCAGGACTGGAGAATTTTAGCTATGAGGAAACATTGGATAGTATGGGGTTGTTTTCTTTGGAACAGAGGAGGCTGAGGAGAGACCTTATTGAGGCATATAAAATTATGAGGGGCCTAGATAGAGTGGATAGAAAGTACCTGTTTCCCTTAGCAGAGGAGCCAACAATCAGGGGGCATAGATTTAAAGTAATTGGGAGAAGGTTTAGAGGGGATTTGAGGAGAATTCACCCAGAGGGGATTTCACCCAGAGGGAACTCACTGCCTGAAAGGGTGGTCGAGGCAGAAACCCTCACCCCACATTTAAAAAGTGCTTGGATGTGCACTTGAAGTGCCGTAACCTACAGGGCTACAAACCAAGAGCTGGAAAGTGGGATTAGGCCAATAGCTCTTTATTGACCGGGGCAGACACCTTGGGCCGAAATAGCCTCCTGCTGTGCTGTAAATTTCTATGATTCTATGAATGTGTGTGTATGAGTGTTTCATCTTTGTGAGTGTGTGTGTAAATGTGTGTGAGCCTCTGAGTGTGACTCTGTTTGTTGTTGTGTGTGACTGTGTGTTTATGTGTCTATGTGTGTGTGTGTGTGTGAGTGACTGTGTGTGTGTGAGTGTGTCTGTGTGTATGAGTGTGTGTGTGTGACTGTGTGCATTCAGTGAGGCCAAGTTTGTATTTAACAGTTAAGCCACCCCAACACTCCCTGTTCAAGCTCACCTGAGGAAGGAAAATGAAGTATGCATTTTGTGTGTATGTATATTGTATATATACGTGTTTGCTGTGCCAACGTCTCCCTCTGGGAGTGATGCCACATTCGGGCAGTTTCAGGCCGTGTAACTGCAGTGGGAATGTTGAGACATTTCACTGCAAGACAATTTAATACTAACAAGGACTAATTGTATGATTTTATCTCTATTAGATTCTCATTTCACGGGCAATAAGATGACCTCAGCAGCTGCTGTTTGCTACTGGGCGAAGAGGAAGTGTGTTGCCGTGTGGTTAACCCTTGTCGATCTCTGCCGCTGTGAAGTGTTGCGATGACTGAGTGAAGGATCCTGACGTGGGTGGAGGTGGTCTTGGGGTTGGGAGTGGTGTTGCTCTTTGCTGCAGTCCGGCGGCAGTGATAGCAGAGCCAGGTGTGGAACTGGGCCGAGGCTGTTGTAACCAGCCCAAGGAAGCAGAGCGTGAAATGGATACGATGGGTGACTCAGCCCCCACGCTGTGCACGGAGTGAGGGACCGGATTCCCATGGGGATCCAGCAGTGGCTCCGGCTCCGGCTCCTGCCACAGTTGCTCACTCCACAGTCCAGGCTTGCTTGAAGCAGTTGACCGATGCTAAGTTTGCCAGAGCGAACACTTTCATCATATTCCCCCTGGAAATCCTGGAGCAGCAGGATAGGGCTCTGCGGTGCACACAGGCCTTGAATGGAGGAGGTTTCCGGGGCAAGGTCCCGCAGGGGTTCCCTCAGCCGCACCTGTGACAAGGCCAGTGTCCCTCCCGAGCTTTCCACCGAACTTGCAGCATACAACCGGCACAAAACCCCACGGGAATTCAGCTAACAGCACGTTGTAAAGGGGAGGACACAGCAAATGGAGCTGGGAGAACAGAAGGAGGGAAGCTCACAGGAGTGCTCACCGCCGTGACAGGGTGTAGGTGGAGAAATTCCCGCTGTTCGCGCCTCCCATTAGCGCCCCAGAGGCAAACGACTTCTCGCCCGTAGCGACCTGTTTTCGCCCCGGAGCGAAAGTTCGGTCGCGCTCCGTGAGTCCGCCGCGGGCGATGCCACCAACAGCCTGGCGGATCGCGGACCGGGCCTCAGTCTGCTCACGAGGCAAAAATTAACAGGGCGGTGCAGCGCGCACTTTTTAACAATTTTTTTAAAAAATTCGTTGCCAATCTTTCCAATTCTTTGTCAGATCATCTTGTCAGATTACAAACGCCAGAGGTCACCTTGCACACATCAAGGATCACTCTGCGCCAATGCTCTTAGCCAAAAGGCCTAGAGCCACTGCACCATTCCTGGAAGTACTGCAATACCAGGTTTGTGCCATGGAGGTGGGTGTGTGCCCCCCACCCACCTCTGTGGAGGTGGATGGGTCAAGCCACCCCACCCACCTCCTATTTCCACTTTTTAACAAATGGCCGACTTACAGGTGGCGACCGTGCCTTTTCCAATCCGCGGGTTCCGTGCCGCGATGCTGCTGCCACGGCCCCCCACTCCCCAGTGGTGTAGTGCTGGCCCCTCCTCCCTCCCGCACGGTCAGCAGTACACCCTCCCCTCTAATGGAAGGGGAGGGGTCTGGGCTCCCGCCAGCATCCGTGTAGCACTGGGAAATTCCCACGATTAGCGCCCCGGTCCTGCCCCCGAGAGGAAGTGGAGCACGCGACATTGCCTCCACTTCCTCTCGGGGGTGGTAAGCCCAATTTCGCTGCTGGGCGCAGGAAATCTCGCCTCGGCCCCTACACGTTCAGGACAACCTACCTGCAGTTCTCAGCACAATGGAGAGATGGCACCAAGGATATACAAGCTGATGAGGCAGCTTGTAGCTTGAGACCCGGGGCAGCAGCTCATTGATGAGCGCTTCATCTGAAGACTCCCTGCTCCCCTTCAATAACTGTCATGGCCAACATCTCTCCCACTCCACCCACCCCTGTATAAAGCACATCTGGCCAAAGCTGAACATTGATACTGATGTCAACTAACATTGCAGGTCATCAGCTGCTACAGGAATACCCTCTGCACAAAAAGATTTCAAAAAGATGTATCATTTTATTGGCTTACACACTAGTTATTACCGTGGTGTTAGCCCCAGTGCGTCTCTTCCCGACTCCAGTGTCCTTCGAGGTGCTCCCTCAATGCCTTCAACATCGGAGGTGGAAGTTTGCCATGGCTCAGTCAAAGCCTTGAGATGCTTGTGGTCAGCAATTCAAGGAGCTTGGATCTGACCTGGTGACAGACTGTTTATATCATTGCTTCAAAATCTCTCCCTGGCCTCATCCTTAGTGAATGCCTCCTGCCTTGTGATCCCTGGTCTACTGTCTGCTTCTCGAAGATTAGACTTATCCTCACCTCTGACTCCCTGTTCCACCAACACCAGTACTCGTTCAGCCCCTGGGAGGACTGACGCATCAACATTAGCATCCTTGACCAGGCCAGCAACCCCAGCATTGAAGCACTGACCACACTTGATCAGCTCCACTGCGTAGGCCACATTGTTCGCATGCCAGACATGAGACTCCCAAAGCAAGCGCTCTAATTGGAATCTTCCTCGCTGCCATGCTCCACCTCACAGTCAACAAGCTCCCCACTGGAGTGGATCTAAACTACAGAACCAGTGTGAAGCTGTTTAACCTTCGCCGCCTCCAGGCCCAAGATCACCCCAACCTCTGTCGTTGAGCTACAGTATGCGGACGACGCCTGCGTCTGCGTACATTCTGAGGTTGAACTCCAGGATATAGTCGACTAATTTACTGAGGCATACGAAAGCATGGGCCTTACGCTAAACATCCGTAAGACAAAGGTCCTCCACCAGCCTGTCCTCGCCACACAGCACTGCTGTCGTAAAACCCGCCCTCCGGTATGGCTCAGAGACATAGACCATGTTCAGTAGACAACTCAAGACGCTGGAAATATATCACCAACGATGTCTCCGCAAGATCCTACAAATCTCCTGGGAGGACAGGCGCAGCAACATCAGCATCCTCGCCAGGCTAACATCCCCAGCATTGAAGCACTGACCACACTCGATCAGCTCCGCTGGGCATGCCACATGGTTCGCATACCAGACACGAGACTCCCAAAGCAAGTGTTTTATGCGGTGCTCCTTCACAGCAAACGAGCAAAGGTGGGCAGCGGAAACGTTACAAGGACACCCTCAAAGCCTCCCTGATAAAGTGCGACATCCCCACCGACACCTGGGAGTCCCTAGCCAAAGACCGCCCTAAGTGGAGAAAGTGCATCCGGGAGGGCGCTGAGCACCTCGAGTCTCAACGCCGAGAGCATGCAGAAATCAAGCGCAGGCAACGGAAAGAGTGTGTGGCAAACCAGTCCCACCCACACCTTCCCTCAACGACTATCTGTCCCACCTGTGACAGAGTCTGTGGCTCTCATATTGGATTGTTCAGCCACCAAAGAACTCACTTCAGGAATGGAAGCAAGTCTTCCTCGATTCCGAGGGACTGTCTATGTTGATGATGATAATTACTCAGAACTCCTACACGGCCATCGAGCCCCAGGTGGGCAGAGAAAATGTTTCAAGGACACCCTCAAAGCCTCCCTGATAAAATGCAACATCCCCACCGACACCTGGGAGCCCCTGGCCAAAGACCAGCCTAAGTGGAGGAAGTGCATTCGGGAGGGCGCTGAGCACCTCGAGTTTCATCGCCGAGAGCATGCAGAAACCAAGCGCAGGCAGCGGAAGGAGCGTGTGGCAAACCAGTCCCACCCACCCCTTCCCTCAATGACTATCTGTCCCACCTGTGACAGAGACTGTGGTTCTCATATTGGACTGTTCAGCCACCTAAGGATTTATTATTAGAGTGGAAGCAAGTCTTTCTCGAGTCTGAGGGACTGCCTATGATGATGATGATAATGTTGGCTCGTTCAGCCACTGTGCTCCAACCCTCTCCACTCAATTCCTGAACCTTGCCACTGACGTCCCTACTTTCAGGTACCTCCGCAGACCATCAGACCCTTCCTCTTTGTCTGTGCCTTTATTTTTCCACCCTATCCATTCCTCTCACCCATTCCCATGCTTGGCAGCCGCCACACCACTTTCCTCCTCGGTGTAAAGCTCTGAGATAGCTTCCAGCATGTAGGGAGTGGGATTACGGAGACGTGGCTCCAGGATGATCAGGGCTGGGAACTCAACATTCAGGGGTATTCAACATTCAGGAAGGATAGAATAAAAGGAAAAGGAGGTGGGGTAGCATTGCTGGTTAAAGAGGAGATTAATGCAATAGTTAGGAAAGACATTAGCTTGGATGATGTGGAATCTATATGGGTAGAGCTGCAGAACACCAAAGGGCAAAAAACGTTAGTAGGAGTTGTGTACAGACCTCCAAACAGTAATAGGGATGTTGGGGAGGGCATCAAACAGGAAATTAGGGGTGCATGCAATAAAGGTGTAGCAGTTATAATGGGTGACTTTAATATGCACATAGATTGGGCTAGCCAAACTGGAAGCAATACGGTGGAGGAGGATTTCCTGGAGTGCATAAGGGATGGTTTTCTAGACCAATATGTTGAGGAACCAACTAGGGGGGAGGCCATCTTAGACTGGGTGTTGTGTAATGAGAGAGGATTAATTAGCAATCTCATTGTGCGAGGCCCCTTGGGGAAGAGTGACCATAATATGGTGGAATTCTGCATTAGGATGGAGAATGAAACAGTAATTTCAGAGACCATGGTCCAGAACTTAAAGAAGGGTAACTTTGAAGGTATGAGGCGTGAATTGGCTAGGATAGATTGGCGAATGATACTTAGGGGGTTGACTGTGGATGGGCAATGGCAGACATTTAGAGACCGCATGGATGAAGTACAACAATTGTACATTCCTGTCTGGCGTAAAAATAAAAAGGGGAAGGTGGCTCAACCGTGGCTATCTAGGGAAATCAGGGATAGTATTAAAGCCAAGGAAGTGGCATACAAATTGGCCAGAAATAGCAGCGAACCTGGGGACTGGGAGAAATTTAGAACTCAGCAGAGGAGGACAAAGGGTTTGATTAGGACAGGGAAAATGGAGTACGAGAAGAAGCTTGCAGGGAACATTAAGGCGGATTGCAAAAGTTTCTATAGGTATGTAAAGAGAAAAAGGTTGGTGAAGACAAACGTAGGTCCCCTGCAGTCAGAATCAGGGGAAGTCATAACGGGGAACAAAGAAATGGCGGATCAATTGAACAAGTACTTTGGTTCGGTATTCACTAAGGAGGATACAAACAACCTTCCGGATATAAAAGGGGTCAGAGGGTCTAGTAAGGAAGAGGAACTGAGGGAAATCTTTATTAGTCGGGAAATTGTGTTGGGGAAATTGATGGGATTGAAGGCAGATAAATCCCCAGGGCCTGATGGCCTGCATCCTAGAGTACTTAAGGAGGTGGCCTTGGAAATAGCGGATGCATTGACAGTCATTTTCCAACATTCCATTGACTCTGGATCAGTTCCTATGGAGTGGAGGGTAGCCAATGTAACCCCACTTTTTAAAAAAGGAGGGAGAGAGAAAACAGGGAATTATAGACCGGTCAGCCTGACCTCAGTAGTGGGTAAAATGATGGAATCAATTATTAAGGATGTCATAGCAGTGCATCTGGAAAATGGTGACATGATAGGTCCAAGTCAGCATGGATTTGTGAAAGGGAAATCATGCTTGACAAATCTTCTGGAATTTTTTGAGGATGTTTCCAGTAAAGTGGACAAAGGAGAACCAGTTGATGTGGTATATTTGGACTTTCAGAAGGCTTTCGACAAGGTCCCACACAAGAGATTAATGTGCAAAGTTAAAGCACATGGGATTGGGGGTAGTGTGCTGACGTGGATTGAGAACTGGTTGTCAGACAGGAAGCAAAGAGTAGGAGTAAACGGGTACTTTTCAGAATGGCAGGCAGTGACTAGTGGAGTGCCGCAAGGTTCTGTGCTGGGGCCCCAGCTGTTTACATTGTACATTAATGATTTAGACGAGGGGATTAAATGCAGTATCTCCAAATTTGCGGATGATACTAAGTTGGGTGGCAGTGTGAGCTGCGAGGAGGATGCTATTAGGCTGCAGAGTGACTTGGATAGGTTAGGTGAGTGGGCAAATGCATGGCAGATGAAGTATAATGTGGATAAATGTGAGGTTATCCACTTTGGTGGTAAAAACAGAGAGACAGACTATTATCTGAATGGTGACAGATTAGGAAAAGGGAAGGTGCAACGAGACCTGGGTGTCATGGTACATCAGTCATTGAAGGTTGGCATGCAGGTACAGCAGGCGGTTAAGAAAGCAAATGGCATGTTGGCCTTCATAGCGAGGGGATTTGAATACAGGGGCAGGGAGGTGTTGCTACAGTTGTACAGGGCCTTGGTGAGGCCACACCTGGAGTATTGTGTACAGTTTTGGTCTCCTAACTTGAGGAAGGACATTCTTGCTATTGAGGGAGTGCAGCGAAGGTTCACCAGACTGATTCCCGGGATGGCGGGACTGACCTATCAAGAAAGATTGGATCAATTGGGCTTGTATTCACTGGAGTTCAGAAGAATGAGAGGGGACCTCATAGAAACGTTTAAAATTCTGACGGGTTTAGACAGGTTAGATGCAGAAAGAATGTTCCCAATGTTGGGGAAGTCCAGAACCAGGGGTCACAGTCTGAGGATAAGGGGTAAGCCATTTAGGACCGAGATGAGGAGAAACTTCTTCACCCAGAGAGTGGTGAACCTGTGGAATTCTCTACCACAGAAAGTAGTTGAGGCCAATTCACTAAATATATTCAAAAGGGAGTTAGATGAAGTCCTTACTACTCGGGGGATCAAGGGTTATGGCGAGAAAGCAGGAAGGGGGTACTGATGTTTCATGTTCAGCCATGAACTCATTGAATGGCGGTGCAGGCTAGAAGGGCTGAATGGCCTGCTCCTGCACCTATTTTCTATGTTTCTATGTTTCTATGTTTCTATGATACAAATGTAAGCTGTTGTCCAACTCATTTTGAACCAAGGCCAATAGCACCAGAACTGCAGAACCTCCAGACTTCTTCAACACTCAAGGACCAGGGTTCACGTCCGTACAATGATGTCAATCAAGACTTGAACCTCCTGCTTCTCACCACATGGATTTCACCGTTGGGCAGAAACATTTTTGTTCTTAAAAATCGTTATCACAATCATGACTTGGACTACACAAGTTAACAAAAATTATCTACTTGCTGCATTTCCATATTATTAACTCTAGGATTAGTTTTTGAAGTATCTCTTTTCAATCTTAGTGTTAGGTATACAAGAACTCCACGAGGCTGAGTACTGTGAGCTAAACTTAGTGACCTTAGTCTTTATTACAGCTCCAGAGTGCCTAAACAACATGGCAGCCAACCTTTTATACTGGCCCTGCACGGGTGTGCAGGTGACCATTAGGACTCCCAACAGTCATGCCCTCTGTTGGCAAGTATTACATAGTTATATACATAACATCACTCCCCCCCCGCCCCCCCCCCCCCCACCCCTCCAAAGTCTTTGGTACAAGTTATTTACAAGTTGAGGTGATCCTGAGCCCTTCGCTCCCTGGTTGATCGTCTAAGTTCAAACCCTGGCGTGTGTGAGTTGGTCGGACCATTGCTGCACTGCACCACGGCTGGTCTGACCGGACTGTCAGGAACAGTGGGTTCATCCTCGTGATTGACAGCGAGGCCGATTGCTGGTTGGGTGTGTGTTGGTGGATCGTCGATGGTGATGTCCTCTTCAAGTCGTTCCTGGTTGTCAGTAAACCGCAATTTGGTCTGATCTAAATGCTTTCTGCACGTTTGGCCAGTTAACAGTTTGATTATAAACACCCTATTCCCTTCCTTGGCCAAAACAATGCCAGCAACCCACTTGGGATTATGACCGTAATTCAGGACAAACACAGGGTCGTTTACATCAATGTCACGTGAAACAGCCGCGCGATCGTGGTATATGTTCTGCCGATGTCGCCGGGTTTCCATGTGATCATTAAGATCCGGGTGGACTAGGGAGAGCCTGGTTTTGAGGGCTCTCTCCATTAACAATTCTGCCGGGGAACCCCGGTGAGCGAGTGGGGTCGCGTCCGGTAACTGAGCAGAATGTGAGACAAGCGGTTCTGCAGGGAGCTGTCCATCACCCGTTTCATATTCTGCATGATTGTTTGGACTGCCTGCTCCGCTTGACTGTTGGGTGCAGGCTTAAATGGAGCAGACCTGACATGCTTGATGCCATTACGGGTCAAATCTTCTAGAGTTTTTTGAGGATGTAACTAGTAGAGTGGATAAAGGAGAACCAGTGGATGTGGTGTACTTGGACTTACAAAAGGCTTTTCACAAGGTCCCACACAAGAGATTAGTGTACAAAATTAAGGCACATGGTATTTGGGGTAATGTATTGACGTAGATAGAGAACTGGTTGGCAGACAGGAAGTACTGGGACCCCAGCTATTTACAATATACATTAATGATTTAGATGAAGGAATTGAATGTAATATCTCCAAGTTTGCAGATGACACTAAGCTGGGTGGCAGTGTGAGCTGTGAGGACGATGCGAGGAGGCTGCAGGGTGACTTGGACAGGTTAGGTGAATGGGCAAATTCATGGCAGATGCAGTATAATGTGGATAAATGTAAGGTTATCCACTTTGATTGCAAAAACAGAAAGGCAGATTATTATCTGAGTGGTGACAGATGAGTAAAAGGGGAGGTGCAACGAGACCTGTGTGTCATGGTACATCAGACATTGAAGGTTGGCATGCAGGTACAGCAGGTGGTGAAGAAGGCAAATGGCATGCTGGCCTTCATAGCGAGGGGGTTTGAGTATAGGAGCAGGGAGATATTACTGCAGTTGTACAGGGCCTGATGCCACCTGCTGCAGTTTTGGTCTCCTAATCTGAGGAAGGACATTCTTGCTATTGAGGGAGTGCAGCGAAGGTTCACCAGACTGACTCCCGGGATGGCTGGACTGACATATGAAGAAAGACTGGATCGACCAGGTTTATATTCACTGGAATTTAGAAGAATGAGAGGGGATCTCATAGAAACATATAAAATTCTGATGGGATTGGACAGATTAGATGCAGGAAGAATGTTCCCAATGTTGGGGAAGTCCAGAACCAGGGGTCACAGTCTAAGGATAAGGGGTAAGCCATTTAGGACCGAGATGAGGAGAAACTTCTTCACTCAGAGAATTGTGAACCTGTGGAATTCTCTACCACAGAAAGTTGTTGAGGCCAGTTGATTAGATATATTCAAAAGGGAGTTAGATGTGGCCCTTACAGCTAAAGGGATCAAGAGGTATGGAGAGAAAGCAGGAATGGGGTACTGAAGTTGCATGATCAGCCATGATCATATTGAATGGTGGTGCAGGTTTGAAGGGCCTATTCCTGCACCTACATTCTATGTTTCTATGTTTCTATGAATTTGTTGAATTCCGAGCTGGTGAAACACGGTCCATTGTCGCTGACAAGGACGTCGGGCAAGCTACGGGTCACGAACATGGCCCGGAGGCTATCAATAGTGGCTGTGGACATGCTGGATGACATGATTACATATTCAATCCATTTGGAGTAAGTGTCCACTACTACTAAAAGCATCTTTCCAGAAAGGGGCCGGCAAAATCTACATCGATCCTGGACCACGGTTTGGAGGGTCATGACCACAGACTCCGTGGAGCCTCCCTTGGTGCATTGCTCAGTTGCGAGCAAGTGTTGCACTGGTGTACGCATGATTCCAAGGCCGAGTCAATGCCGGGCCACCAAACATGCGACCTGGCATTTGCCTTCATCATGACAATGCCTGGGTGGGTACTGTGTAGGTTGCGTATAAATGATTCCCTGCCTTTTTTTGGCAAAACCACGCGATTACCCCATAAGAGACAATCCGACTGGATGGACATTTCATCTTTGCGTCGGTGAAACGGTTTATTTTCATCTTGCATTTCCCTGGGAACTGCCAACCAGTTCCCATTTAGGACACAACTCTTTACTAATGATAGCACAGGATCCTGGCTGGTCCAGGTCCTGATCTGGCAAGCCTCGACAGGTGACCCCTCACTCTCAAAAGCATCCATGATTAGTAGCAGGTCTGCGGGCTGTGCCATTTCAACCCCAGTGGTGGGTGATGGTAGCCGGCTGAGAGCATCGGCACAGTTTTCAGTGCCTGGTCTGTGGCGGATAACATAGTCATATGCGGATAATGTTAGTGCCCATCTTTGGATACGGGACGAAGAATTGGTGTTTATACCTTTGCTCTCTGAAAACAGCAAAATGAGCGGCTTGTGGTCAGTTTCAAGCTCAAACCGATGTCTAAATAGATATTGGTGCATTTTCTTAACCCCATATACATATGCTAACGCCTCTTTCTTGACCATACTATAGGCTCTCTCAGCCTTTGACAGACTTCTAGACGCGTATGCAACCAGTTGGAGGTTGCCCAATACATTGGCTTGCTGTAACACGCAGCCGACCCCGTACGATGAGGCGTCACAAGCTAGCACTAAACGTTTACATAGGTCATAATATACAAGGAACTTATTTGAACATAGCAGGTTCCTGGCCTTCTCAAAGGCAGTGTCTTGGGATTTGCCCCAAACCCAGTCATCACCCTTATGTAGCAACATGTGCAAAGGCTCTAACAATGCGCTCAAGCCGGGTAGAAAGTTACTGAAATAGTTGAGGAGTCCCAGGAACGAATGCAGCTCCATCACATTCTGCGGTCTGGGTGCATTCTTGATGGCCTCTGTCCTTGAGTCTGTGGGCCTGATGCCATCTGCTGCAATCTTTCTCTCCAAAAATTCGACTTCTGGCGCCAGGAGCGTTTCAGCCTGAGTCCCACTCTGTCTCGGCGATATAGAACCTCTTCCAGGCTGTGTAGGTGTTCGATGAGGTCACGACCAGTGATCAGGATGTCATCTTGAAACCCAACAGTGCGCGGAACAGATTTCAGCAAACTCTCCATGTTTCTCTGGAAAATGGCTGCAGCCGAGCGAATCCCGAAAGATCACCTGTGGTATATAAACAGCCCTTTGTGTGTGTTGATGCACGTCGGTCTTTTCGAAGATTCAGCCAGCTCCTATGTCTTGTAGGCGGAGGTTAGGTCCAACTTGGTGAACGATTTCCCCCCCGGTAACTTGCGAACAGGTCATCCACCTTGGGCAGCAGGTACTGGTCCTGTAGTGAGACTCGGTTAATCGTTACCTTGTAGTCTCCGCAGATTCTGACTGTGCCATCGTTTTTCAACACCGGAACAATTGGACTGGCCCACTTGTTGAACTCGACTGGCGATATGATTCCTTCACGTTAGAGTCTGTCCAGTTCAATCTCGACTTGCTCCCTCATCATGTACGGAACCGCCTGAACCTTGTGATGGACAGGCCATGCATCGGGGCTTAGATGGATCTGTACCTTAGCACCTGTAAAGTTGCCGATGCCTGGTTCGAACAGCAAGGGAAACTTACTCAGCACTTGAGCACACGAGGCGTCATCCACTGAAGATAGTGCTTTGATGTTGTTCCAATTCAATCTAATCTTTTCTAGACAGCTTCTGCCGAACAGCGTTGGGTCATTGCCTGGAACAATCCATGATGATGGGTCATGCACAGCTCCATCGTACGATAACTTCACTGCTGCACTTCCAATGACTGGTATGAGCTCTTTGGTGTAGGTACACTGTAAAGTCCTTACTCTACAGTATGAAACCCACACGATGCACCTTCTGGGGACATGGACACTCTGTGACCCGAACTCTTTATTCACAGGACTCCGAAGACAGTGACCCTGCATGGGACCTCCCTTTTTATACCTGTGTGATCAGGTAAGGAGTGTCTCCCGCAAGTTCACCCCTTGTGGTCAAGGTGTGCATCTAGGTTGAGTGTATACAGTAATACAGTGGTATTCCATTGTGGTTACATACATGACATCACCTCCCCCCACAAAGTCTTATTGGAACCATAGGTTTAGTCTTTCAGGTGGTCTACGCTCCCTCGTGGAGCGCCGCAGTTGGGGCTCTGGTTGTTGGACACTGACGTGAGTGTCTGTCACCTGTGGTGATTCTGGCCTGTCCGGGCTGACCACGTGGACTGTGCATTCTTCTGATTGCTCTTCTTGCTCGTTCATTGGCAGTGTGGTGAGCTCCATCTTATGGTCTTCTTCAGGTACCTTCGTGTCGATGCTGAACCTTTTTTTTACTTGGTCCAGATGCTTGCGGCATATCTGACCATTGTTGAGTTTTACCACGATGACCCTATTCCCCTCTTTGTCAATTACAGTGCCCTCAAGCTATTTGGGCGCCATGGCATGATTGAGGTCGAATACAGGATCATTTATTTCTATACATCTCCCCCTCGCATTACGGTCATGGTACTCGTTTTGTGACTTGAGCTTGCCCTCAACTATGTCGGTCAGGACTGGGTGAATGAGGGACAACCAAGTTTTGAGTGTCCGTTTCATTAGTAGCTCTGCGGGCGGGACCCTCGTGAGCGAGTGCCGTCGGGATCTATAGGCCAGCAGGAGGTGCGATAGGCAGCATTGTAGGGAGGGTCCTTGAATCCTGAGCATACCTTGCTTAATGATTTGGACCGCACGTTCTACCTGGCCATTGGAGGCCGGCTTGAACGGCGCAGTCCTGATGTGGTTGATGCCATTGCCCGACATAAACTCTCAGAATTCTTAGCTTGTGAAACATGGGCCATTATCACTAACCAGGATGTCTGGCAAGCCATGGGTTGCAAAGATTGCATGTAGGCTTTTCACAGTGGTGGATGACGTGCATGAATTCAGAATGATGCACTCGATCCATTTCGAGTACGCATCTACTACAATAAGGAACATCATACCCATGAACGGGCCCATGTAGTCAACATGAATGCGTGACCATGGCCTGGTGGGCCAGGGCCACGGGCTGAGCGGGGCCTCCCTGGGGGCATTACCCAGCTGGGCACACGTCGTGCACCTGCGAACACAGTGTTCCAGGTCTGAATCAATTCCAGGCCACCAAACATGTGACCGGGCAATGGCCTTCATCAGCACAATTCCTGGGTGCTCACTGTGGAGTTCCCTGTGAAGGCCTCGCTGCCCTTCTGGGGCATAACTACCCGGCTGCCCCATAGTAGGCAGTCGGCTTGGATGGAGAGCTCATCTATCCGTCTGTGGAACAGTCTGACCTCCTCCGGGCATGCTCCATGTGCGGGCACCCAATCCCCAGTCAGGACACATTTCTTAATCAGGGATAGGAGGGGATTTCTGTTTGTCCAGATTTTGATCTGGCGGGCTGTGATGGGGGAGCCTGTGCTGTCAAAGGCATTGAAAGCCATGACCATCTCGGCGCTTTGCTCTGCTGCCCCCTCAGTGGTGGCCAGTGGAAGCCTGCTGAGCGCGTCAGCGCAATTTTCAGTGCCGGGCCGGTGCCGGATGGAGTAGTCATAAGCAGCCAGCGTGAGAGCCCATCGCTGTATGCGAGCTGATGCGTTGGCGTTGACAGCCTTGCTGTCTGACAACAGGGATGTTAACTGCTTGTGGTCCGTCTCTAATTCAAACTTCCCACCAAAGAGGTACTGATACATTATTTTTACACCATAGACACATGCAAGCGCTCCCTTCTCGACCATCCCATATCCCCATTCTGCTTAAGAGAGCGACCTGGAGGCATAAGCCACAGGTTGTAGTTGACCCTCAGCATTGCCTTGCTGCAACACGCACCCAACCCCATAGGACGATGCATCACATGTCAGAACTAAATTTTTACAGGGGTCGTACAAGGTCAATAACTTGTTTGAACAAAGTAGGTTTTGCGCCTGATCAAAAGCCCGTTCCTGACAGACCCCCAAAACCAATCGCAACCCTTACGCAGGAGCACGTGTAGCGGCTCCAATAACGTGCTCAAGTTCGGCAGAAAGTTCCCGAAACAGTTCAACAGTCCCAGGAATGAACGCAACTCCGATGTGTTGCAGGGCCTGGGTGCTCGTTGAATTGCCTCTGTTTTGGATTCGGTGGGCCGAATCCCATCTGCAGCAACCCTCCTGCCCAGAAACTCAACCTCAAGAGCTAAGAACAAACATTTAGACTTTTTGAGTCGCAGGCCTACCCGGCCCAGTCGGCGTAGCACCTCCTCCAGGTTGTGGAGATGTTCCTCGGTGTCTCGACCCTTGATGAGGATGTCGTCCTGGAATACGATCGTCCCAGGAATGGAGTTAAGCAGACTTTCCCTGTTTCGTTGAAAAATCGCAGCCGTTGATCGAATGCCAAACGGGCACCGGTTATAAACGAACAGTCCCTTGTGCGTGATGATGATGGTCAGTAGTTTAAATTCGTTGGCCAGTTCCTGGTTCATATAGGCTGAAGTGAGCTCCAACTTGGTGAACAGTTTGTCGCCTGCCAGCATTGCAAAAAGATCCTCCGCTCTCGGGAGCAGGTTTTGGTCTTGTAGGGACACCCGATTGATGGTGGCCTTGTAGTCGCTACAGATCCTGACAGAGTCATCCGCTTTTAGTATGAGAACAATGGGGCTCGCCCAGTCGCTGATTTTGACAGGCGAGATGATGCCCTCTTTCAATAGCCGGTCCATTTCGCTCTCGATCTTTTCCCGCATCACATACAGCACCGCTCTGGCTTTGTGGTGCACTGGTCTGGCATTCGGGGTGATGTGCCTTTGAAAGTCCCGACGCCAGGTTGGAATAGTGAATCAAATTGTTGTAGGACTTGTGAGCACGAACTTCGCTCCACAGATGACATTGCGTGAACATTCCCCCACTTCCAGTTCATCTCGGCTAACCAACTCCTCCCCAACAGTGCAGGACCATTACCCGGGACAATCCAAAGCGGTAGCCGATTCACTAACCCATTGTGTGTGACAGCCAACATTGCACTGCCTAGCACCGGAATGATTTCTTTCATGTAAGTCTGTAATTGTGTGTCAAAGCATGCTAATTTGGTTCTACTGGCTTTAAGTGGCCATAGCTTCTCAAATTGCTGAACACCCATGAGTGACTGTGTCCAGCTCCATGCGTACAGGGATACCGTTTAATAAAACCCTCATCATCATTGGTGACGTTTTGGTGTATGAACTGTGAATATTCACCACATGGACCTGCTGCACCTCGGCGTCCATCGATTTGCCCCAAAGGTCATCCTGTCTCAAAGAACCCTCTTCTGGTCCATCCGCCTCATATATTAGTCTGGTTGCAGCCTTCCTGCACATTCGAGCTAAGTGGCCACTGAGATTGCAGTTCCTGCAGACAAACTGTTGAAATCTGCAAGATCTAGCTGAGTGTTTTCCCCCACACCTCCAGCATGAGTTAAAGTTTCCATTGTTGGGAACAACAGGGCTGTGGCCAGGCATTCCGCGCTGACTGTCCCTTTGACTGCTCTTAAGTACCCTATTAGTGGGTGTCAATGGCCCCATTCCGGGTTGCATTGTCCACTGTGATGGCGTGAATGTCCGTTCAGCCTGCCATTGTCTCTGTTGAAGTCCTGCTCTGAGGTCTATTGCTTCAGACTGCCCCTGCCTGCCTGCGGGGCTCTGAGTCGCATTAATGATGTTGACTCCCTGATCCATTGCTGCGTTAGAGGCAGAATTGCGCGCATATATTAATTTCATCTCTTCCTCCCTATCTATTAAAGTTTGAGCTATCAACGCCGCCGCTTCCAACGTCAAATTCTTGGTTCAATTAATTTGCGGAAAATTCCCGCATGACCGATGCCCTCGATAAAGAAGTCCCTTAGCATCTCCCCCCTGCAGGCATCTGTGAACTTACAGAGGCTGGCCAAACGCCGGAGGTCCGCTATGAAGTCTGGTCTGGTATGACGTCGGTGTGTAGAATCTGTGTCGGGCCATATGTATGCTAATCGTCAGTTTGAGGTGCTCCCTGATCAATCTTCAAAGGTTTTGTCCACCGGCTTTTCAGGTGCTAGTAAGTCCTTCATGAGCGCGTAAGTCTTTGGTCTGCAGCTGGTCAAGAGATGAGCCCTTCGATTGTCGGCCGCTGCATCCCCAGCCAATCTTTCGTAACGAAGCTTTGCTGAAGCCTCTCGACAAAATCATCCCAGTCTTCCCCAACACAGTACCGTTCCTCTGTGCTACCGAAGGCCATTCTCGTGGATCATGAATTCCTGTTTCTCGTCGCCAATGTAAAGTCCTTACTCTACAGTATGAAACCCATACGAGGCACCTTCTGGGGACAAGGTCACTCTGTGACCTGAACTCTTTATTCACAGGACTCCGAAGACAGTGACCCTGCGTGGGACCTCCCTTTTTATACCCGAGTGATCAGGTAAGGAGTGTCTCCCGCAAGTTCACCCCTTGTGGTCAAGGTGTGCATCTAGGTTGAGTGTATACAGTAATACAGTGGTGTTGCATTGTGGTTACATACATGACATACACAGCTTTGCATTAATCATGCTCAATTTGGGCCTTTGTGCTTTATTGCCCCACAGTTTCTCGAAAGCCTTCTGGCTCATTATTGACTGACTCACACCCGTGTCTAACTCCATGGATACTGGAACGCCATTTAATTTGAATTTCAGCATTATAGGAGGGCTCTTAGTGGTGAAGGTATGTACCCCGTACACATCTTCCTCGGGTTGAGTTGCCTGTGCTGCGTGATCCACGCCGGGTCGATCATCCTCTGCCACCTGGTATGTTGCAGCATGTTTGCACATTTGCTGGAGGTGCCCCATCGTTGCACAGCCTTTGCACACGTAGTGCTTGAATCGACATTGATGGGCCTGATGATTGCCCCGCAGCACCAACATGGTGCTAATGGATTCACATTCACCACCGATGGCGGACTCTGAGTCATCACAAGTCTTGCAGCCGCAGACATATAGGCTCTGCCATATGCATTGGGCCTGCTTGCGATGTCATTTTATGCACAGTACTTGCCGGTGAGCTTCGATGTTGAGAAGATATCTGTTTGGTGTTATCGTCTGTGGCCATGCATGCCAGGGCGATCGCAATAGTCCTGCTCAGGTCTAGGGTTTTGGCAGCCAGCAGCTTTCGAAGAATGACCTCGTGGCTGATGCCCAGCACGAAAAAGTCCCGCAGCATTTCCCCCAACGCAGCTCCAAAATCGCAAGGTCCCACGAGGCGTCTCAGGTCGGCGACATAATTCACCACGTCCTGGCCCCCGGAGCGATGGTGCGTGTAAAAACGATATCTGGCCATAAGGATACTCTCCTTCAGCTTGAGGTGGTCCCGAACCAGTGTGCACAACTCTGTATATTCCTTCTCCGTTGGTTTTGATGAGGCCGTATATTTTAGGCCCAAAGACGGTGAGGAGGACCGCCCTGCGCTTGGCCGCGTTCGTGTCTCCTTCCAGCTCGTTGGCCACGAAGTACTGGTCGAGATGCTCGACGAAGGCTTCCCAATCATCTCCCTCTACGAATCTCTCTAATATTCCAATGGCAGCCATGGTTGCGTGAAGATTCGTATTCTGTTACTCGTCGCCAATTGTTAGGTGTGCAAGAACTCCACAAGGCTGAGTACTGTGAGCTAAACTTAGTGTGACCTTAATCTTCTTTGTTACAACTCCAGAGGGCCTAAACAACATGGCAGCCAGCCTTTTATATTGGCCCTGCTCGTGTGTGCAGGTGACCATTAGGACTCCAACAGTCGCGCCCTTTGGTGGCAATATTACATAGCTACATACATAACACTTAGCATTTATTTTTAATTGACTAATAAATAGAATTATACAATAGTACAGCACAGAAGGAAGCCATTCGGCACATCAAGTTTGCACCGGCTCTCTCGAAGAGCAATCCGGTCAGTACCCCTCACCCGCTCTTCTCCCTATCTCTGCATTTTTTTCTCCTTCAAATATTTATCCAATTCCCTTTTGAAGGCTACTATTAAACCTGTATCCACCATCCTATCAGACATTACATTCCCAATTCTAATCACTCATTGCATATTTTTCTTTCCCTCATGTCGCCTCTGGTTCTTTGGCCAATCACCTTAAACCTGTGCCCTCTGGTTCTCGACCCTTCCGCCATTGGAAACTGTTTCTCTTTATTTACTCTATCTAAACCCTTCGAGATTTTAAACACCTCTATCAAATCTCTTCAGCATCTCTGCTCTAAATATTCTGAACTTGCCTGATTTATATTCTCAAATTTCTCTTGTGAGCTCTCTGTTGTTTCTATAATCAGTACGGTATCATTGTTCGATCGTTCATTAATTTTCCATAGATGGTGAACTCAGCAGCGAAGTCATCGAGACAGTTTCTGATAATGATGCATCGCCAAAGATTAAAAGTGTATTTTTGTTGCAAAAAACATTCATAAACTTGAAAGAGTTTTGCATCAATAAAACCTTGTTGGATTGCAATTTGCAGCAGGTGTGATGCAACACGTTACAATATCAGTAAAAGCAGATGGACAGGTCCCACCCCATTCCTGGCATGCATGGCTTGCATAGAAAGGTTCACTGGACTGAGTGGTACAGAGCCATACAGAGCAGGAAGGTCCTGGGTTCAGTCCTGATCTGCGCTGATGCAACTGGGGCACGATTGGAAACTCCTGGTTTGGGCCCCAGTGCCTGGGCTCGGGAGAGGGGAATAATCAACAGCGATTCCTGCTCCTGTCGGCAACCTTGGACCCCAGCTGGAAATATTCGTCCAGAATTTGCGGTGGGTGATTACATTAAACAAACAACATTTGCCATTATTACCCCTTTGAAATTCACCGCAACTTCTGGATGCTGCACATGCGCATTTAAACGCGGAACTCCTGAAGTTGCGGTCCGTCATTCACTGGCTGTGCTGTATTTCAACTTTAGCTTTCATAGAAACATAGAAAATAGGTGCAGGAGTAGGCCATTCGGCTCTTCGAGCCTGCACCACAATTCAATATGATCATGGCTGATCATTCATATCAGTACCCCTTTCCCGCTTTCTCTCCATACCCCTTGATCCCTTTAGCCGTAAGGGCCATATCTAACTCCCTCTTGAATATATCCAATGACTCTCTGTGGCAGGGAATTCCACAGGTTAACAACTCTCTGAGTGAAGAAGTTTCTCCTCATCTCAATCCTAAATGGCCTACCCCTTATCCTAAGACTGTGTCCCCTGGTTCTAGACTTCCCCAACAGCGGGAACATTCTTCCCGCATCCAACCTGTCCCGTCCCGTCAGAATCTTATACATTTCTATGAGATCCCCTCTCATCCTTCTAAACTCCAGTGTATAAAGGCCCAGTTAATCCAGTCTCTCCTCATATGTCAGTCCAGCCATCCCTGGAATCAGTCTGGTGAACCTTTGCTGCACTCCCTCAATAGCAAGAAAGTCTTTCCTCAGATTAGGAGACCAAAACTGAAAACAATATTCCAAGTAAGACCTACCTGCTCCTATACTCAAATCCCCTAGCTATGAAGGCCAACATGCCATTTGCCTTCATCACCGCCTGCTGTACCTGCATGCCAACTTTCAATGGCTGATGAACCATGACACCCAGGTCTCGCTGCACCTCCCCTTTTCCTAATCTGCCACCATTCAGATAATATTCTGCCTTCGTGTTTTTGCCACCAAAGTGGACAACCTCACATTTATCCACATTATACTGCATCTGCCATGCATTTGCTCACTCACCTAACTTGTCCAAATCACCCTGCAGCCTCTTAGCATCCTCCTCACAGCTCACACCGCCACCCAGTTTAGTGTCATCTGCAAACTTGGAGATATTACACTTGGAGATATTCCTGCATCCAAATCATTAATGTATATTGTAAAGAGCTGGGGTCTCAGCACTGAGCCCTGCAGCACTCCACTAGTCACTGCCTCCGATTCCGAAAAGGACCCGTTTATCCCGACTCTCTGCTTCCTGTCTGCCAACCAATTCTCTATCCACGCCAGTATATTACCCCCAATACCATGTGCTTTGATTTTGCACACCAATCTCTTATGTGGGACCTTGTCAAAGGCCTTTTGAAAGTCCAAGTACACCACATCCACTGGTTCTCCCTTGTCCACTCTACTAGTTACATCCTCAAAAAATTCCAGAAGTTTTGTCAAGCATAATTTCCCTTTCACAAATCCATGCTGACTTGGACCGATCCTGTCACTGCTTTCCAAATGCGCTGCTATTTCATCCTTAATAATTGATTTCAACATTTTCCCCACTACTGATGTCAGGCTAACCGATCTATAATTACCCGTTTTCTCTCTCCCTCCTTTTTTAAAGAGTGGTGTTACATTAGCTATCCTCCAGTCCATAGGAACTGATCCAGAGTCGATAGACTGTTGGAAAATGATCACCAATGCCACTATTTCGAGGGCCACCTCCTTAAGTACTCTGGGATGCAGACAATCAGGTCCCAGGGATTTGTCAGCCTTCAATCCCATCAATTTCCCCAACACAATTTCATACCTAATAAGGATATTCTTCAGTTCCTCCTTGTCACTAGACCCTCGGTCTCCTAGTTCGTGAAGATAGAACCAAAGTATTTGTTCAATTGGTCTGTCATTTCTTTGTTCCCCATTATTAATTCACCTGAGTCCGACTGCAAGGGACCTACGTTTATCTTCACTAATCTTTTTCTCTTCACATATCAATAGAAGCTTTTGCAGTCAGCTTTTATGTTCCCGACAAGCTTCCTCTCGTACTCTATTTTCCCCCTCCTAATTAAACCCTTTGTCCTCCTCTGCTGAATTCTAAATTTCTTCCAGTCCTCAGGTTTGCTGCTTTTTCTGCCCAATTTATATGCCTCTTCCTTGGATCTAACACTATCCTTAATTTCCCTTGTTAGCCATGGTTGAGCCACCTTCCCTGTTTTCATTTTATTCCAGACAGGGATGTAGAATTGTTGAAGTTCATCCATGTGATCTTTAAATGTTTGCATTGCCTATCCACCGTCAACCTTTTAAGTATCATTTGACAGTCTATTCTAGCCAATTCATGCCTCATGCCGTCGAAGTTAGCTTTCCTTAAGTTTAGGACCCTAGTTTCTGAATTAACTGTGTCACTCTCCATCTTAATAAAGAATTCTACCATATTATGGTCACTCTTCCCCAAGGGGCCTCGCACAACGAGATTGCTAATTAGTCCCTTCTCATTACACATCACCCAGTCTAGGATGGCCAGCTCTCTAGTTGGTTCCTCGACATATTGGTCAAGGAAACCATCCCTAATACACTCCAGGAAATCCTCCTCTACCGCATTGCTACCAATTTGGTTAGCCCAATCTATATATAGATTAAAGTCGCCCATGATAACTGCTGTACCTTTATTGCACACATCCCTTATTTCTTGTTTGATGCTGTTCCCAACCTCACTAGTACTGTTTGGTGGCCTGTATACAACTCCCACCAGCGTTTTCTGCTCTTTGGTATTCCGCAGCTCCACCCATACTGATTCCACATCATCCAAGCTAATGTCCTTCCTTACTATTGCATTAACTTCCTCTTTAACCAGCAATGCCATCCCGCCTCCTTTTCCTTTCTGTCTATCCTTCCTAAATGTTGAATACCCCTGGATGTTGAGTTCCCAGCCTTGGTCACCCTGGAGCCATGTCTCTGTGATGCCAGTTACATCATATCCATTAACTACTATCTGCGCAGTTAATTCGTCCACCATATTCCGTATATTCCTCGCATTGAGGCACAGAGTCTTCAGGCTTGTCTTTTTAACAAACCTTGCCCTTTTCGAATTTTGCTGTAATGCGGCCCTTTTGTTTTTTGCCTTGGGATTCCCTGCCCTCTACTTTTACTATTCTCCTTTCTATCTTTTGCTTCTGTCTCCCTTTTATTTCCCTCTGCCTCCTTGCATAGGTTCCCATCCCCCCCAACAGCACGAGCAAACAATCCCCCTCGGACATTGGTTCCGGTCCTGCCCAGGTGCAGACCGTCCGGTTTGTACTGGTCCCACCTCCCCTAGAACCGGTTCCAATGCCCCAGGAATTTGAATCCCTCCCTTCTGCACCACTCCTCAAGCCACGTATTCATCTGAGCTATCCTGTGATTCCTACTCTGACTAGCATGTGGCACTGGTCGCAATCCTGAGATTACTACATTTGAGGTCCTTCTTTTTAATTTAGCTCCTAGCTCCCTAAATCGTCTCGTAGGACCTCATCCTGGTTTTTACCGATATCGTTGGTACCTATGTGCACCATGACAACTGGCTGTTCACCCTCCCTTTTTAGAATGTCCTGCACCCGCTCCGAGACATCCTTGACCCTTGCACCAGGCAGGCAACAAACCATCCTGGAGTCTCGATTGCTGCCGCAGAAACGCCTATCTATTCCCCTTACAATTGAATCCCCTATCACTATCGCTCTCCCACTCTTTTTCCTGCCCTCCTGTGCAGCAGAGCCACCCATGGTGCCATGAACTTGGCTGCTGCTGCCCTCCCCTGATGAGTCATCCCCCTCAACAGTACCCAAAGCCGTGTATCTGTTTTGCAGGGGGATGACCGCAGGGGACCCCTGCACTATCTTCCTTGCACTGCTCTTCCTGTTGGTCACCCATTTACTATCTGGCTGTGTACCCTTCACCTGCGGTGAGACTACCTCGCTAAATGTGCTATTCACGTCATTCTCAGCATCGTGCATGCTCTGGAGTGAATCCACCCGCAGCTCCGGTGCCGCAATGCGGTCTGTCAGGATCTGCAGGCGGATACAATTCCCGCGCACGTAGTTGTCAGGGACACCGGAAGCGTCCCTGAGTTCCCACATAGTACAGGAGTAGCATAACACGTGTCCGAGCTATCCTGCCATGACTTAACCCTTAGATAAACTTAATTTGGCAACAACAATGCTAAATGTTACTTACTGATAAAGAAAAGAGAATGAAAAACTACTTACCAATCACCAAACAATCACTTACCCCCTTGGCTGTGACATCACCTTTCGTTTTCTTTCTACTTCTTTTTTGCCTTCTCTCCCTGCTGCAACTGCACCGGCTGTCCTTTATAGGCCTCACCAACGCTCCCCGGACTAACACCTCAGTGACCACGAACTCCCGCTGCCTCTCGCAGCCTTTATAGGCCTCACCAATGCTCCCCGGACTCACGCCTCAGTGACCACGAACTCCCGCTGCCTCTCGCAGCCTTTATAGGCCTCACCAATGCTCCCCGGACTCACGCCTCAGTGACCACGAACTCCCGCTGCCTCTCGCAGCCTTTATAGGCCTCACCAATGCTCCCCGGACTCACGCCTCAGTGACCACGAACTCCCGCTGCCTCTCGCAGCCTTTATAGGCCTCGGATGCTCCCCAGACTCACGTCTCAGCGACCACGAGGGCTCCATATGAAGGCTCCAATCTTTGTTTGTCTCTCTCTCTAACTTTTAAAGAAAGTCAGAATCAAAGGAGCTTATTCATTTCCTGGTTCTCGGTCTGTGAGAAATCTGCATTGTGATTGGCTGATTATACAACAGCTCGTGCGATGGGATTCATTTTCATTTTAAACTTTTAATCAACTTGGGAAAACTTTTTAAACTTCGGGAGAAACTTTTAAACAACTTGGAGAAACTTTTAAAACCTCTGGAGAAACTTGTAAATAACTTGGGAAAACTTTTTTAAAACTCCGGGAGAAACTTTTAAAACTTCTGAAGAAACTTTGAAACAATGTGGAGGAACTTTCAAGAATTATTTTCTTTAAAAAATGTTTTATTAAAGATTTGAATACTGTACCTCAATCTAACTAGAAAATAGTTTGGTGTGTTTTATTCGCATCATTTTCAGTCATTTGAAACCAGGTCACTCATGACGACGCCAGCGAGCAGATGTGCCTCCAACCAGGTGACCGGGACATCACCCTGCCCCCTCCTGCGGCGGGCTTACATCCCTCCAACGGCGGGCCTCCTCGTCGAAGGCTGGACCTCTCCTTCCCCACTGGTGACCTGGCCTCTTCTACTGGTGAGCATCACGGCTATGACACTTCCACCCTCCCACTCCTTGCTGACCTCCCACTCGGAACTCCAGAGGACAACTGACATTCCTAATGCCTGCCCCCAACCTAGCCAAGGGCACTACTCGGCATCGAACTTGCTGCCAATATCTCGCCATAGGCAATTAGGCTTATACAGCAGTGCCTGGTCTCCAGTCGTCTTGGACTCCCTTGCTACTGGACCAAGACCTTGCTCAGCTAAGCCCGTGTGGTTGCCGGTGTGCAACAGCCACCCACGGTAAAAAAACTCACGCACAGGCATCTTCCATTCCGTTAACATGAAGTTCGGGACCTGGAATGTCAGGACCCTCATGGAAAACTCCAACAGCAACAGGCCGGAACGCCGCATCACCATAGTTGCCCGGGAACTTAGACACTTTGACATTGACATCGCCGCCCTAAGCGAGACCCGGCGGGCAGGGGAAGGCCAGCTCAAGGAGCAAGGTGGAGGTTACACCTTTTTCTGGAAAGGAAAACCAGAGGAAGAATGCCGCCTTCACAGAGTCGGCTTCGTCATCAAAAATGAGCTGGTCGACCGCCTCAAAGACCCCCCCCTGCGGGGTCAACGAACGCCTCATGACTTTTCGACTCACCCTATCCCGGAACCAGTGCGCCACAGTCATCAGTGCGTATGCCCCAACACTCGATGCAATGGATGAGACCAAAGAGGGTTTTTATTCCAACCTCGAAACAACCCTGTCCCGCATCCCGGCAGGTGACAAACTGATCCTCCTCGGTGACTTCAATGCCAGGGTCGGCAAAGACACAGCCCTCTGGGGAGGCGTGATTGGCAGAGAATGGGTAGGGAAAGCCAACTCCAGCGGTATCCTACTCCTGACAAAATGTCTAGAGCATGAACTTCTCATCACCAACACCCTGTTCCACCAGAGGGACAAATACAAGGCATCGTGGCAACACCCTCGCTCCAAACACTGGCACCTGCTCGACTATGTCATCGTCCGAGCCAGGGATTGCAAGTATATGCGCATCACCCGTGCCATGACAGGAGCTGACAACTGCTGGATGAACCACCGCCTAATCCGATCCATCATCAACATTAACATCGCCCCAAAGCGGAGGGGACAGCAGAAGCAGTGCGGCAAAAAAGTCAATGCCGGGGCACTTAAAGACCCAGCTAAGAGAGCCCTATAGAACTAGCGCCTCACAGCTAACCTGGCGTGCCTTGATGACCCCGAGATGCTGAATGCCCACAGTGCTTGGTCTGCCCTCCAGGCCTCCATAACCAGTGCCTGTGAAGAGACACTTGGTCACTCAACCAGGAAACACCAGGATTGGCTTGATGAGAATGATCAGGAGATCTAAGAACTAATAGATCGCAAGCGCAGAGCATTTCTGAGCCTCAAGCAACAACCCACCTCGGGAGCAGCAAAGCAGCATTACAGACGGCTCAAGGCTGAGGTATAACAAAAAACCCGGGACCTAAAGAACAGGTGGTGGATGGAGAAAGCACAGGAGATACAACAGCTGGCCGACAGCCATGATGTGCGAGGATTCTTCATCGCAGTCAAAGCCACCTATGGTCCAAACTCCCAAGGCCCCACCCTAAGGCTGACCAAGAACTGGGAAACACTCATCAATACACCGAGGCAGTCAGGGCCCGCTGGAAGGAGCACTTCGAAGATATCCTCAATCGAGACTCTGCCTTTGACTCGAGTGTCCTCGACTCAATCCCACAACATGCGTCCCGCCACCACATCAGTGAAACCCCAACGTTGCATGAGGTAGGAAAAGCCATAAGACAGCTGAAGAACAACAAGGCTACGGGAGCGGATGGAATCCCTGCTGAGGCGCTAAAGTATGGCAGAGAGGCGCTGTTGGCGCAGATACATGACCGCATCTCTCTCATCTGGAGGGAGAAGAGCATGCCGGGAGTTCTCAGAGATGCAGTGATCGTGACCATCTTTAAAAAAGGGGACAAGTCCAACTGCGGCAATTATAGGGGAATCTCCCTGCTTTCAGCCACTGGGAAAGCTGTCACTAGAGTCCTCCTCAAATGTCTTCTCCTTGTGGCTGAGGAGCTCCTCCCGGAGTCATAGTGCGGATTTCGTCCCCTACGGGGCACAACGGACATGATCTTTGCAGCGCGACAGCTACAGGAAAACTGCAGGCAGCAGCGCCAGCCATTATAAGAACATAAGAGCATAAGAAATAGGAGCAGGAGTAGGCCATGCGGCCCCTCGAGCCTGCTCCGCCATTCAATATGATCATGGCTGATCTGATCAGGGACTCAGCTCCACTTCCCCGCCCGCTCCCCATAACCCCTTATCCCCTTATCGTTTAAAAAACTGTCTATTTCTGTCTTAAATTTATTCAATGTCCCAGCTTGCACAGCTCTCTGAGGCAGTGAATTCCACAGATTTACAACCCTCTGAGAGAAGAAATTTCTCCTCATTTCTGTTTCAAATGGGCGGCCACTTATTCTAAGATCATGCCCTCTAGTTCTAGTCTCCCCCATCAGTGGAAGCATCCTCTGCATCCACCTTGTCAAGCCCCCTCATAATATTATACGTTTCGATAAGATCACCTGTCATTCTTCTGAATTCCAATGAGTAGAGGCTCAACCTACTTAACCTTTCCTCATAAGTCAACCCTCTCATCCCCAGAATCAACCTAGTGAACCTTCTCTGGACTACCTCCAAAGCAAGGATATCCTTTCGTAAATATGGAAACCAAAACTGCACACAGTGTTCCAGGTGTGTCCTCACCAATACCTTATATAGCTGTAGCAAGACTTCCCTGCTTTTATACTCCATCCCTTTTGCAATAAAGGCCAAGATTCCATTGGCCTTCCTGATCACTTGCTGTACCTGCATACAATCCTTTTGTGTTTCATGCACAAGTACCCCCAGGTCCCGCTGTACTTTGCAATCTTTCTCCATTTAAATAATAACATGCTCTTTTAATTTTTTTCTGCCAAAGTGCATAACCTCACACTTTCCAACAGTACACTTCATCTGCCAAATTTTTGCCCACTCATTTAGCCTGTCTATGTCCTTTTGCAGATTTTTCGTGTCCTCCTCACACAATGCTTTTCCTCCCATCTTTGTATCGACAGCAAATTTGGCTACGTTACACTCAGTCCCTTCTTCTAAGTTGTTAATATAGATTGTAAATAGTTGGGGTCCAGCACTGATCCCTGCGGCACCCCACTAGTTACTGTTTGTCAACCAGAGAATGAACCATTTATCACAACACTCTGTTCTCTGTTAGTTAGCCAATCCTCTATCCATGCTAATATATTACCACCAACCCTGTGAACTTTTATCTTGTGCAGTAACCTTTTATGTGGCACCTTGTCAAATGCCTTCTGGAAGTCTAAATACACCACATCCACTAGTTCCCCTTTATTCACCCTGTTCGTTACATCCTCAAAGAACTCCAGCAAATTTGTCAAACATGACTTCTCCTTCATAAATCCATGCTGACTCTGCCTGACTGAATTTTGCTTTTCCAAATGTCCTGCTACTGCTTCTTTAATAATGGACTCCAACATGGCCTTTTTCGACCTCACAAAAACCTTTAATACTGTCAACCATGAGGGTCTATGGAGCGTCCTCCTCTGTTTCGGATGCCCCCAAAAGTTTTTCAACATCCTTCGCCTGCTCCACGACGACATGCAGGCCGTGATCCTTACTAACGGATCCAGTACAGACCCAATCCACATCCGGTCCGGTGTCAAACATGACTGCAGCATCGCACCAACCCTCTTCTCAATCTTCCTTGCTGCCATGCTCCACCTCACAGTCAACAAGCTCCCCGCTGGAGTGGAACTAAACTACAGAATCAGCCAGGCCAGGTCCAAGATCACCCCAACCTCTGTCGTTGAGCTGCTGTATGCGGACGACGCCTGCGTCTGCGCACATTCTGAGGCTGAACTCCAGGATATCGTCGACGTATTTACTGAGGCATACGAAAGCATGGGCCTTATGCTAAACATCCATAAGACAAAGATCCTCCATCAGCCCTAAGTGGAGAAAGTGCATCCAGGAGGGCACTGAGCATCTCGAGTCTCGTCGCCGAGAGCATGCAGAAATCAAGCGCAGTCAGCGGAAGGAACGTGCGGCAAACCAGTCACACCCACCCCTTCCCTCAATGACAGTCCCACCTATGACAGGGACTGTGGTTCTCGTATTGGACTGTTCAGCCACCAAAGAACACACTTCAGGAGTGGAAGCAAGTCTTCCTCGATTCCGAGGGACTGCCTATGATAATGACACAGCAGCTTGTGCGATGGGATTCCTACTGATTTCACTGATTTCAATTGCAAGTCGGAAAAGCCGATCTTCTCACCACACAAATCGCAAGATCTTTGCGGGTACCTTTCTCCGGGGCCAGCAGCGAGTGCCTTCACAGAATCGTAGAAATTTACAGCACGGAAGGAGGCCATTTCGGCCCATCGTGTCCGTGCTGGCCAAGGAAGAGCCATCCAGCCTAATCCCACTTTCCAACTCTTGGCCCATAGCCCTGTAGGTTACAGCACTTCAAGTGCACATCCAAGTACTTTTTAAATGTGGTGAGGGTTTCTTCCTCTACCACCCTTTCAGGCAGTGAGTTCCAGACCCCCACCACACTCTGGTAAAGAACTTTCCTCTCAAATACCTCCCCCCCTCCTTACTTTAAATCTATTCCCCCTGGTTGTTGTCCCCTCTGCTTAGGGAAATAGGTCCTTCCTATCCACTTTATCCAGGCCCCTCATAACTTTATACACCTCAATCAGGTCTCCCCTCAGCCTCCTCTGTTCCAAAGAAAACAACCCCAGCCTCACCAATCTTTCCTCATAGCTAAAATTCTCCAGTCCAGGCAACATCCTCGTAAATCTCCTCTGTACCATCTCTCGTGTAATCACATCTTTCCTGTAATGTGGTGACCAGAACTGCACGCAGTGATCATCATAGGCCATGGACTTGCTTCCACTCTAAAAGTGAGTTCTCAGGTGGCTGAACAGTCCAATACGGGAATTACAGTCTCTGTCACAGGTGGGACAGACAGTGGTTGAAGGAAAGGGAGGGTGGGGAGTCTGGTTTGCCGCACGCACCTTCCGCTGCCTGCGTTTGGTTTCTGCATGCTCTCGGCGACGAGACTTGAGGTGCTCCCGGATGCACTTTCTCCATTAGGACGGTCTTTGGCCAGGGACTCCCAGGTGTCGGTGGGGATGTTGCCTTTTATCAGGGAGGCTTTGAGGGTGTCCTTGTAATATTTTCACTGCCCACTTTTGGCTCATTTGCCGTGAAGGAGTTCCGAGTAGAGCGCTTGCTTTGGGAATCTTGTGTCAGGCATAAGAGCATAAGAACATAAGAAATAGGAACAGGAGTAGGCCATACGGCCCCTCGAGCCTGCTCCGCCATTTAATACGATCATGACTGATTCGATCATGGACTCAGCTCCACTTCCCCGCCCGTTCCCCATAACCCCTTATTCCCTTATCATTTAAGAAACTGTCTATTTCTGATTTAAATTTATTCAATGACCCAGCTTCCACAGCTCTCTGAGGCAGCGAATTCCACAGATTTACAACCCTCTGAGAGAAGAAATTTCTCCTCATCTCTGTTTCAAATGGGCGGCCCCTTATTCTAAGACCATACCTAGTCTAGTCCTAGTCTAGTTCTAGTCTCCCCTATCAGTGGAAACATCCTCTCTGCATCCATCTTGTCAAGCCCCCTCATAATCTTATACGTTTCGATAAGATCACCTCTCATTCTTCTGAATTCCGATGAGTAGAGGCCCAACCTACTCAACCTTTCCTCATAAGTCAACCCCCTCATCCCCGGAATCAACCTAGTGAACCTTCTCTGAACTGCCTCCAAACCAAGTATATCCTTTCATGCGAACAATGTGCACGCAGTACTCAAGCTGTGGCCTAACTAGTGTTTTATACAGTTCAAGCATAACCTTCACCACTTTGGCTTCGCTGCTGACTGCAAATTATGGGCCTTTGGATGATGGAGAATTAGACTTAATCATCCAGCCAACTGGCTGCCATGGTCTCAACTCACACAGGAGGTTTGTCACGTGTAATATAGACTGACTGACTAGACTATGTCTGGGTCCCTCTCACTTATGGCCCATCGAAACCTGAATAAATCCAAACTATTACAGGAAATGAAATTCGGAATACATAACATCAAATCGCATTTGAAAACTACAGAGGCGTGCGCAGATCAAATATCTTCGCTGTCATTATCAAGTACGGGGATTTATAAAATTAGACTAAAGAGGATTTTGTTATAAAGTCATTAATGGGAAAAACATGAGGCGTTCACAGCAGTCTGGAGAAACTGGATCTTCTTAGAAATGGCAATCTTGTAAATTGAGTATCGCTGGCTGAATTTGCAGGTAGTAATTGAATCAAAGTGTTTGATTCCCTTGTGGCTGATCCAGCTTTAATTGCAAGCCCAGCTGTTTCCTGGTGTTTTATCAGGTGTTTTGCTTCCTCTTCAGAACGACCCTGTTAATTGATTACTATGTAACCAAAGGAGTTAGCAGTTAATTAAAGAATTTCCATTTGTTCATGTAAATTATAACAATGTGTTCGCAAAGGCTCTGATTTACATTTTCATTGTTCCGCAAGTCATTTCAAGAACAAATGTGCTCCTTAGCACATGCAAGTAATTACCCACGGAGTACTTCACTCTGTCAGAGGACCAGAGGGAAAATGCTTCTACATCAAATCACAACTACATACACCTATAGCCTGGCAGCAAACCCTTTAAGTAATAGATGTTTTATGTGTGAAGCCCCTTGGTCCTTTCCTTTGAAGGTTGTCATCACTATTTTATGTGAAACAGGTCGGAGAAAGATCTTTGTTTTTAAGATGTAGGCGAAGGTGACATTGTCCAATGCCTGTCTCGTGATCGCTTAAGGGGTCCGATAATCAGCCCGTCGGCTGGGTGGGAACAGACTGCTCACCTCCTGTCTTACCCACGTCTATAATTCGTCTTGTAAGGGGTGGATCAAGGAGGCTTTGAGAGTGTCCTTGAAACGTTTCCTCTGCCGTGTAGGAGTTCCGAGTAGAGCGCTTGCTTTGGGAGTCTTGTGTCGGGCATGCGGAAAATGTGGCCCGCCCAACGGAGCTGGTCGAGTGTGGTCAGTGCTTCGATGCTGGGAATGTTGGCCTGATCGAGAACACTGACATTGGTGCGTCTGTCCTCCCAGGGGATTTGCTGCATCTTGCGGAGACATCGTTGATGGTATTTCTTGATAAAGTGCAACATCCCCACCAACACCTGGGAGTCCCTGGCCTAAGACCACCCTAAGTGGAGGAAGAGCATTCCGGGAGGGCGTTGAGCACCTTGAGTCTCATCGCCGAGAGCATGCAGAAATCATGCGCAGGCAGCGGAAGGAGAGTGTGGCAAACCAGACTCCCCACCCACACTTTCCTTCAACTACTGTCTGCCCCACCTGTGACAGAGACTGTAATTTCCGTATTGGACTGTTCAGTCACCTGAGAACTTACTTTTAGAGTGGAAGTCTTCCTCGATTTTGAGGGACTGCCTATGATGAGGATGACGATGAAGGGGTGGATGGTAATTCTGTCCCTTGCAAAGCAACTGTAAACTTCCAGAATCGACAGACACTCAATGTAACCAGGTCTCCCCTGTTTTCCTTTGGTGGGGGTCCCGATCCCACCCAGTTCAAGGTCAGCTTCTTTCAGTGGGGGTCTTGAAGTGGGCGACCCAGGTGACACAGGCAGGACCCTCACTGACCCATGCAACGCGCGAGGGTGGGGGTGGGGATCCTGTGACATCAGCAGGATCCTGATGCAGCTTTGAAGGAGCAATGGGTGAAATGTGGGTGGTGCACCCTCCGCCCATGGGCACTGGGTATTGTGCGGCCTAACCAGCTGCTTCTCAAAGGAACTGCTGCAGGCCGCTCACTCAATGTGGTTAGAAATTGTCGCCACCTGGAGTACTGTGTTGAACTCTGGGCAGCAAACCTCCACAAGATATTGGCTGTTACACCGAAGACAGTTGGAAATTGTTCCAGTTGGTGGGTTGATATTCAATGGTAGTCGAAAGTAGATTTGTTCTTTAATTGAATGTAGGGATTAATGTCAGCAAAATATTTTGCTCTTAATTATGACAAGAAATTTACAGCAGCCTGTCACTGATACAAAAAAAAATTAGTTCAGAAGTTTCAATATATCACTCAAACAACTACTACCAACACAGTCAGCATTGATTAGTTTCCACATGTCTCCTGTACATTTTGGCTCTGAGGGTAGATATTGAATCTCACTTTGCCCATTCCACTCCACCTGCCTTCAATACTCAGCCTACAAGGTATCAGCCTTGTCTCAGTGAGCAACACCCTCGCCACTGAGCCAGAAGGTTGTTGGTTAAAGCCCCACTCTAGAGACTAAAGCACAAAATCTAGGCCGACACTTCAGTGCAGTACTGAGGGAGTGCTGCACTGTCGGAGGAACTGTCTTCCGCAAAAGATCCATTTGCACAGTTTGAAGAAGAGCAGGGGAATTCTCCCTTGCCAATATTTATCTCTCAATCAACATCAAGGAAGAAAACACAGAAGAACTGGTCATTTATTTCATTGGTGTTTGTGGGAGCTTGCTGTGCTCAAATTGGCTGCCACGTTTCCCACATTGCAACAGTGACTACACTTCAATAAGTATTTCATTGGCTGTAAAGCGCTTTGGGACATCTCGAGGTGCAAATGCAAGGCTTTCTTTTTCTTTAATGCCTTTTGCTTTAGTACTTAGTGCAGAGAGGAGGAAATGAGCTGGCTTTTAAGGAGCATCTTAAAGGAGGAAAGAGAGGTAGAGAGGCGGAGAGGTTTAGGGAGGGAGTTGCAGAGCTTAGGGCCCAGGCAGCTGAAGGCACAGCCACCAATGGTGGAGCGATTATAATCAGGGATTTTCAGGAGGGCAGAATTACGGAGCGCCAATATCTCGGAGGATTGTGGGGATGGAGGAGATTACAGAGATAGGGCCCGGGGCGAGGCCATGGAGGGGATTTGCAAACAAGGATGGCCCATCGTACCTCTGCCAGCTCTTTGAAAGAACTATCTAATTGGTCCCATTTCGCCACTCTTTCCCCATAGCTCTGCAAATTTTCCCTTTTAAGGTGCATATCCAATTCCCTTTTAAAAGTAACTCTTGAATCTGCTTCCACCAGCCTTTCAGGCAATGCATTGCTCACGATGCCTAAAAGAAATCCCTCTCACTTCCGCCCTGGATTTTTTGTCAATTTCCTTAAATCGATGTCCTGTGGTTACCGACCCTCCTGCCAATGGACACAGTTTCTCTTTATTTACGCGATCAAAACCTTTTATGATTTAAAACACCTATGTTAAATCTCTTCTTAACCTTCTCTGCTGTAAGGAGAATGCCCACCAGCTTCTCCAGCCTCACCACGTAACTGAAGTGCCTCTTCCCCAGTATCATTCTGGTCAATCTCTTCTGCGCCTTCTCCAAGGCCTTGACATCCATCCTAAAGTGTGGTGCCCAAAATTATGCACCATACGCCAACCAGTGATTTTAAAAGGTTTAGTATAACTTCCTTGCTTTTGTGCTCCATACTTCTATCTATAAGAGCCAATATTTTTTACTTAACAGCCTATTCAGTTTGTCCTGCCACCTTCAAAAATATATACCACCAGGTCTCTCTGTTCCTGAACCTCTTTTAAAATGATTTTGTTTACATTACCTCTCCTCATTCTTCTTGCTAAAATGCACCGCATCTGTCATTTGTCTGCCGATTTGACCCTGAAATGAACTTTCGACCACATATCCGCAGCATAACTAAACCCGCCTATTTCCACCTCTGGAACATCGCCTGTCTCCGCCCCTGCCTCAGCTCATCCGCTGCTGAAACCCTCACCCATGCGTTTGTTACCTCCAGACTTGACTATTCCAACGCAATCCTGGCTGGCCTCCCACATTCTACCCTACGTAAACTAGGGGTGATCCAAAACTCGTCTGCCTGTGTCCTAACTCGCACCAAGTCCTGCTCACCCATCACCCCCCTGTGTTCGCTGAACTACATTGGCTCCCGGTTAAGCAACGCCTCAATTTCAGAATTTTCAAATCCCGCCATGGCCTTGCCCCTCCCTATCTCTGTAATCTCCTCCAACCCCACAACCCCCTGAGATGTCTGCACTCCTCTAATTCTGCCCTCCTGAGCATCCCTGAGTATAAATCTCAAACATTGGTGGCCCTGCCTTCTGTTGCCTGGGTCCCAAGCTCTGGAACTCCCTGCCTAAACCTCTCCACCTCTCTACCTCTCTTTCCTCCTTCAAGATGCTCCTTAAAACATACCTCTTTGACCAAGCTTTTGGTTGCCTGCGCTAATTTCTACTTATGCGGCTCGGTGTCAAATTTTTATCGCACAATACTCCTGTGAAGAACCTTGGGATGTTTCACTATGTTAAAGGCGCTATATAAATACAAGTTGTTGTTGTTGTTGTCTATGTCCTTCTATCTTCCTCACTGTTCACTACATTTCCAAATTTTGTGTCGTCTGAAAATCTGGAAATTATACTCTGTATACCCAAGTCCAGGTCATTAATATATATCAAAAAGAGCTGTGAATCTAATAGCAACCCCTGGGGAACACCACTGAATACCTCCCACCAGTCTGAAAAACAACCATTCACCATTACGCATTGTTTTCTATCCCTTGGCCAACTTTGTATCCATGCTGTTACTGCCACTTTAATCCCGTGTGCTTCAATTTTCCGAACAAGTCTATTATGTGGCACTTAATTAAATGCCTTTTGAAAGCCTATATACATAATATCAACCACACTACCCTTCATCAACTCTCTCCATTACATCATCAAAGAACTCAATCAAGTTTATCAGACATGATTTGCCTTTAACAAATCTTGGCTTTCATTCATTAACACTTGTTTTTCCAATTTTGTCCTGGATTAATGTCACTAGAATATTCCCCACCACTGATGCTAGGCTGACTGGACTGCAGTTGCTGGGTTATCCCTCTCCCCTTTTTGAACAGAGGTGTAAAATTTGCAATCCTCTGGCACCATTGCCATAGTTAAGGAGGATAGCTTGTGATCAGAGCCTCCATTATTTCCACCTTCAGCGACCTAGGATGCAACCCACCTGGACAGTGAGCCATTTCTACTTTGAGCGCCGCAAACCTTTTAAGTACCTTCTCTTTATTATTATCCTTTCCAATTTCTCTACCCTCTCTGCTTTTACTCTGGACCTGTTTTCTTGTGAAGACCAATGCAACGTGCTCGTTTAGGACCTCAGCAATGCCACCAAAAGAAGATCTCCTTTTTGGTCACTAATCGGCCCCACCTTTCCTTTGACTACCCTTTTCGTTTTATGTTTACAAAAGACTTTGGTGTTCCATTTCATGTTACCCGCAAATCTTTTCTCGTGCATTCTCTTTGCCCCTCATATCTTTTCGCAGCTCTCTGCACTTCCAATATTCTGTGAGTGGCTAGTCCCTTCATTTCAGTCTTGCTAATGTTGCATCAGCTAAAAAGCTCAATAATTGCTTTTAAGATAGATTGTATTTTCAAATTTAAAAACATTGAGTGCCAATAATTGTGACAACATGACACAAAATTAGGAAAGATGACGCTGTCTTGGTGAAGATCTGACCTTTATATTCAACTGGAAATACAACTCAAATTACTGACATCATGAAAATGCAAACCCTCTTTTCATTTATAAAATTAGTGCACAAGAAAAAAAATTGGAATACAATATTTCAGTTTGATTTGAAAGTGTCATGTGTGTGATACAATGAACTGGGTGATGATGGTAAATATGTAAAGTACTCATTCATGAAACAAAATGGATATTATAATTGCTCCATTTATTATCTAACCATTGAAGAATTACTAATCTCGCTGACAGCAGCTACAGGGTCACAATAAGAATCGCTTGTGCTGTAAGTGCTCATAGAATTTGAAAGAGAATTTGCTGACTCTGAACGTGAGATGCTACCCTATCTGTAACGTTGTGTTCTGGAGCTTGCTGCAGTGGAAGTTTTTTTTTAATGTGGTTTCTTTATCAGAACGAGGAGCTTAAACCAGGTGTGTAATCAGTGCCCACCCGAATAACACCCAAACCCTCCCAATTTACACCCTAACCCTCCCAATTTACACCCAAACCCAGCTAATTTACACCCAAATCTTCCCAATTTACACCCAAATCCTCCCAATTTACACCCTAACCCAGCCAACTAACACGCAGGCACCCTAAACTGCGAGCTCATGTGAAAGCCACGAATGCAGCAAAGTTGAGTGAACATACACTACCAGGGAGATGGGAATAACAGTAAGAGACACAATGCACAAGCTGATCTGGAGTGAACCTCGACATGTTCCGTCCCGTGTATCTGTCTCTAAAATGTTTCAACGCTGGATCCGTTGGATGATTGGGAAGGAGCAATATTTAAAAGTAACGGTGACTTGAATTATTTGTTCAGATAATAGAAATGATTTGTTGTGAAGTCAGGCCTTTGGTCATTGCCCATAAGTTAGGGCCCATGCAAATTGCCGATCCTAGCTACATCATTGCCGTAAACATTGTGTGTATGTGAGAGCTGCTAGTGTATCTGATAGTGTTAGAGTGAGAGGTCAGTGCAAGCAGTGCGTTACTTTTGTTTTATTCATATTGGGATGTGGGCATCACTGGCAAGGCCAGCATTTATTGTCCATCTCTAACTTCCCTGAGAAGTCTTCTTTGTCTTTGCTTTCTACATCAGCCCTCAGTTAGACACTGTTAGTAGGTGTAAGCATCGGCGTAAACATCCACACAGACTTCAGGATTTTGGACTTTAAGTTTTGAACATTGCTTTTCCCTATTTCATTTACTGCAGAATAGCTGACAGCATGACTGGGACAGGCCTAGGCATGTTCCACAGGAATACTCATCAGGTGGGTGGGGATAGTCTGGAATGGGTCAATGGCTGAAAGCAGGAACCTCATCACAGGTAGATTGCTGATGGAGGACCCTTTTGTCATGTAATGGGAACCCATCAGTGAGAGATCAGGTAAACTGCTCGGTGCTCAAGCCATCAGAATGACTGAGAGCCACGGAGCGCGGGAACCCCAGGACAAAGGAAGCTATCTGGCCACCCAGACTCGTTGGAGCCTTTATCCCCAGGAAGAGCCCAGTAACAAAGGCACAGGCCACAGATGTGATTCATGCTCTTTAGTTGGACTGCCTCAGGCAAAGGACTGGTTTTTGGCGCGAGGATTCAGAAGCATTTTTCAGGTATAAGAGACGGCAGTTTGCTGCCATCTCTCTCCTCTTCTACGTTCAACTCATTCAAGGACCGAGCACTCCGTCTGGGATGGAGAGAAGAAACCACCATCGACAAGCAAAAAGAGCCTCACTATTTCGACTGGGAAGCTGATCTTGAGACTGGGACTTGAATACCGTAGATTGGTACGGAACCAGAAGATACGCCTCATTGGGAGAAGCAGCGAGTGAGCCAAAGGGGTAACTGGTGAGCATTACCCCAGCCCACACATCCTTTAGACCACCACATAGTGTGAAGGGGTGTCGTGTGTCCCAACCAAGCCTTAGGGGTTTAGCGGTGAGGTTCTGCACGGATCATAGGCATACGCACAGTCTGTTGGATAGATTCGTTTGTGCCCTATTGAGCCAAGCAGGAGTGATTTTAGTCATGGGTACTTCACAATAGGGGCCTGTTTAGACGGGCCAGTGTTGTGTGTTGTACTGTGTTTGTTTTACGTCACCAGGGTGTAGGTGTGTGCTTTAACTTGAATAAAAGCATTGTGATGGTTGAGACCGAAAGATCTGTCTATAACTGAGTATTCTGTTCACTACGATAATTCTGGGTCTCGAACTGTTGTAACGGGGGTGATTCGAAACCACCAAGGGCAAAACCATTTACTCAGGTGAGTACTAAAATCACAGAATCTTACAGCACAGAAGGAGGCCACTCGATATTTATTCTGATCCCAGAGGTTCTGTTTGTGGTGACTAACCTCTGCCCCTACAGCATTTTTAAATTTCTGACGACTCTAAAATTTTTCTTTTATCCAAATCATTGAATACCTACAATTCCAGCCAAACCTGAGCTGGGAGAGATCATTGATAAACGCTCATCATCTCTGACCTCAAACCTTGGTGTCATGACTAAAACTGCACTTTGACCGCCAGGCAGGGTTTTCAAAACCGCATTCATTTCCACATAGTCACTCTGTCATATTGGGAAAGTCAAAAGTCTTGAAAAACTATTAAATCGGAAGTTAGATTTGTTTTTTTTTAAATTTATTACACAGAGTATTTCTATTAAACTGTCAGATCTTTCAGATGAAAGATCCCAGGATAGTTGCCTTTTTGACTTCAAATATCATCTTTCATGTTTTTGAAGGACCACAATGTCAAAATTTTTACTTTCTTTGTCATCTGAAACATTGATCCCAAATAAACTGAGGGAGGGGGAAGGTGATGGGCATTGGGATACAAGATATATTCCCATTGATGTAAGTCATGAGTGAGCAACCAGATTGTGCGTGAGTCTTACAGTTGTTCTAAGGGTGGAAGTAAATAGCAAAGCTTGCAGCTTCCCACCATGCAACACTGGAAGTAAAGCCGTTTTGTACATAACTTGCATTACAAAAAACACTCGACCTATCAATAATCCTGCGTTTCGCAATAGTCATTAATTGCTTCCCTTCAGCTCCTGTAAAAGGGGTTACAACACTCCCTGAATCTTACAGTTTACTTCCATTTGATTCCCTGTAATCTCCAGTCCATCCCCATACAGCACAGAAGGAGGCCATTTGGCCCATCGTGATTGTGCTGCCTCTTTGGAAGCGAGCATAAGAAATAGGAGCAGGAGTAGGTCATACGGCCCCTCAAGCCTGCTCCACCATTCAATAAGATCATGACTGACCTGATCATGGACTCAGCTCCACTTCCCTTCCCACTCCCCATAACCCCTTATCCCCTTATCATTTAAGAAACTGTCTATTTCTGTCTGAAATGTATTCAATATCCCAGCTTCCACAGCTCTCTGAGGCAGCGAATTCCACAGATTTACATCCCTCTGAGAGAAGAAATGTCTCCTCATCTCAGTTTTAAATGGACGTCCTCTTATCCTAAGATCATGCCCTCTAGTTCTAGTTTCCCCTATCAGTGGAAACATCCTCTCTGCAGCCACCTTGTCAAGCCCCCTCATAATCTTATACGTTTCGATAAGATCACCTCTCATTAATCTGAATTCCAATGAGTAGTGGCCCAACCTACTCAACCTTTTCTTATGTCAACCCCCTCATCCCTAGAATCAACCAAGTGAACCTTCTCTGAACTGCCTCCAAAGCAAGTATATCCTTTCTTAAATATGGAAACCAAAACTGCACACAGTATTCCAGGTGTGGCCTCACCAATATCTTATATAGCTGTAGCAAAACTTCCCTGCTTTTATACTTCATCCCCTTTGCAATAAAGGCCAAAATACCATTGGCCTTCCTGATCACTTGCTGTACCTGCATACTATCCTTTTGTTTCATGCACAAGTACCCCCAGGTCCTGCTGTACTGCAGCACTTTGCAATCTTTCTCCATTTAAATAATAACTTGCTCTTTGATTTTCTTTCTGCCAAAGTGCATGACCTCACATTTTCCAACATTATACTCCATCTGCCAAATTTTTGCCCACTGACTTAGCCTGTCTGTGTCCTTTTGCAGATTTTGTGTGTCCTCCTCGCACATTGCTTTTCCTCCCATCTTTATATCGCCAGCAAATTTGGCTACGTTACACTCAGTCCCTTCTTCCAAGTCGTTAATATAGATTGTAAATAGTTAGACAGAGCTATCCAATTAGTCTACCCTTCCTGCTCTATAATCCATAGTCCTTAAAATTCTTCATTTTCAAGTATATTTCCAATTCCCTTTTGAAAGTTACTATTGAATCTTCTTCCAGGCAGTGCATTCTAGATTATAACAGTTCACTGCGTAAACACATGCCTCCTCATCTGTCCCCTGGTTCTTTTGCTAATTATCTTAAATGTGTGTCCTCTGGGGATTGACCCGACTGCCAGTGGAAACAGTTTTTCTCGATCTACTCTATCCAAATCCTTCAGAATTTTGAACACTTCTATTCAACCTCCCCTTAGCCTTCATTGCTCGAGGGAGAATAATCCCAGGATCTCTAATCTCTCCTCAGCCACGGTACCATTCTGGTAATTCTCCTCTGCACGTTGTCCAATGCCTTGGCATCCTTCAGTCATTCATCCTAAAGTGAATTGGATACAGTACTCCAGCTGAGGTCTAATCAGTGATTTATAAAGGTTTAACATAACTCCTCATAAAACCAAGGATCCCGTATGCTTTTTTTTAACAGCCTTCTTAACTTGTGCTGCCATCTTCAAAATGTGTGTTCATACACCCCCAGGTCTCTCTGTTCCTGCACCCATTTTACAATTGTATCATTTAGTTTATATTGCCTCTCCTCATGCTTCCTTCCAAACTGTATTAGTTCACACGTCTCTGCTTTACGTTTCACCTGCCATGTGCCTGTCCGTTTCACCAGTTTGCTTATCTCCTCCTGAAGTTTGCAATTGTCCTCGTCCCTGTTTACTACATTTCCAACTTTTGTGTTTTTCCATTATTGGTTTAACACAACAGTAAAAGATCGCCACCAGGGACATTAAACCTATTTAACCATTTACCGCGGATCCATACAATTAACTGGAATAAGACTGTATATTCTGAATAAGTCAACTTCACCTTGCACAGCTGCAGTGATCCTACAATTGGTCTCCATTACTCAAGCTCCTGTTCTTAATCACCGTTAAGCAAGCCCTGTTGGAAAGTGCAGGTATGTGGAAATCAGGTGATAACTTGTCTACCCGTACGTGGAATAGAATCATAGCCGCAGACCATTCGGCCCATCAAGTAAGAATTGGTGTTTTTCTCCACATGAGCCAAGTAGTCTAATCCTATTCTCCTGCTTGCTGCCCACCCCTTTAATATTAATATTGTTTAATCAACTGTTTATTTCCCTGTTAAAAATGTTGTGGTCTCTACTGCAACATGGGTTTATGGCAGGGCGGAGAATTCCTTTCATTCCATTTGTGCGTTTCATAAAATTATGCCTTTTTACTTTTTGCCCGACCAGTGGAAAGGTCCTGATTTTAACTCCAGGTGGATTCCACGCTCAGGCCTGAGTTAAAATTACAGTCAGGTCTCAATGATATAATCAGGCCACACCATACCCGTGTAAAGAAGGACTCTGTTGGCTCCAGGTGCGTGTCTGAGCTGCCTGTTCAGGAGAGCAGGTTAAAATTACAGATGTTGGGATCATGTTGGCTTTCGGATAGGTAAGTGCCAGGGCGAGTTTAACTGCCCACCTGCCAGGTTTCTACTGAGTGAGTCGGGTTAAAATTGCTCTATCTCAATTCACTTCATCATAGTCTTCTTGAAGAACTCGATCAGGCCACTTTATCAGCTCTATATAAACATCATCATCATCATCATCTGTAAGACAAAGGTCCTCTACCAACCTGCCCCCCAACACAGCACTGCGCCCCCCCCCCCCGCCTCGATTATCAAAATTCATGACGAGGCCTTGGACAATATAGACCATTTTCCAAACCTCAGGAGCCTACTGTCAGCAAGTCCAACACTCCCTCCAGTGTGCCTGCACAGCCTTCGATCGTCTGAGGAAGACAGTGTTTGAGGACCTCAAACCGGCACCAAGCATATGGTCTACAGGGCAGTAGTGATACCCGCCCTCCTATATGGCTCAGAGATGTGGACTATATACAGCAGACACCTCAAAACGCTGGAGAAGTACCACCAGCACTGCCTCCACAACATCCTGCAAATCCATTGGCAGGAAAGACGCACCAACGTCGATATTCTCGCTCAGGCCAACATCCCCAGCATCGAAGCATTGACCACACTCGACCAGCTCCATTGGGCGGGCCATATCCTCCACATGCCCGACATGAATCTCCCAAAGCAAGTGCTCTACTCGGACCTTCAACACGGCAAGCGAGCCCCAGGTGGGCAGAGGAAACGTTTCAAGGACACACTCAAAGCCTCCTTGATAAAGTGCAACATCCCCACTGACATCTGGGAATCCCTGGCCCAAGTTCATCCAAAATGGAGGAAGAGCATCCAGGAGGGTGCTGAGCACCTCGAGTCTCGTCGCCGAGAGCATGCAGAAACCAAGTGCAGACAGCGGAAGGAGCATGCAGTAAACCAGGTTCCCCACCCACCCTTTCCTTCAACCACTGTCTACCCCACCTGTGACAGAGACTGTAGGTCCCACATTGGACTCCATTTAGAGTGGAAGCAAGTCATCCTCGACTCCGAGGAACGGCCTATGATAAATAATACACCAACTGCAGCCTAACTAAGGTCTTGTATATGTTCAACATTACTTCCCTACCTTGGTATCCTATGCCTCAACATCAAGGATTCTGTTTGCCTTTGGGTATCAGCCTGGGCTCAGTACAGGCACTTTTACCTCTGAGTCAGAAGGTCGTTGGTTCAAATCCCACTCCAGATCTTAAGCATATAATCCAACAACAACAACAACAACAAAGGTCCTCCACCAACTTGAACTCGCCACACAGCACTGCCCCCCGGTCATCAAAATCCGCAGCGCGGCTATGGACAACGTGGACCATTTCCCATACCTTGAGAGCCTACTGTCAGCAAGGGCAGACATCGACGATGAGGTCCAACACTGCCTCAAGTGCGCCAGCGCAGCCTTCAGTCGCCTGAGGAAGAGAGTGTTTGAAGACCAGGACCTCAAATCTGGCACCAAGCTTATGGTTTACAGGGCTGTAGTGATACCCGCCCTCCTGTATGGCTCAGATACATGGACCATATACAGTAGACACCTCAAATCACTGGAGAAATACCACCAACGATGTCTCTGCAAGATCCTGCAAATCCACTGGGAGGATAGACACACAATGCTAGCGTCCTCGACCAGGCCAACATCCCCAGCATTGAAGCACTGACCACACTCGATCAGCTCCGTTGGGTGGGCCACATTGTCTGCATGCCCGACATAAGACTCCTAAAGCAAGCGCTCTACTTGGAACTCCTACACGGCAAGCGAGCCAGGTGGGCAGAGGAAATGTTTCAAGGACACCATCAAAGCCTCCTTGATAAAATGCAACATCCCCACCGACACCTGGTAATCCGTGACGAAAGACCGCCCTAAGTGGAGGAAGAGCATCTGGGAGGGCGCTGAGCACCTCAAGTCTCATTGCCGAGAGCATGCAGAAATCAAGTGCAGGCAGCGGAAGGAGCGTGCGGCAAACCAGACTCCCCACCCACCCTTTCCTTCAACGACTGTCTGTCCCACCTGTGACAGAGACTGTAATTCTCATATTGAACTGTACAGTCACCTGAGAACTCGCTTTTAGAGTAGAAGAAAGTCTTCCTCGATTCCGAGGGACTGCCTTTGATGATGAGATTGAGGCAGACATTTGGGGCTGACTCTTAACTCCCAAAAATGGGTGGGTTGGGGTTGTGTCAGAGGTTAACTTTCCAAAAATCTGAAGTAGGAACCCGGTCACCTTGAACCCGCCCTCTTCTAGTTTTAACAGAGGCGGGACGAGGGACGGGCGACCAATCCGCTTGCGTTAGGTGGGTTGGTCATTTAAATATCATAATGAGGCAGCCCTTCTACTTTTAACTCATTTGGGCCAGGTTTCCCAGGCCTTGGGAAACGCGGCAGGTAAAAGGAGGCGAGATGGACTGAATCCATGAGGTAATTGCCATTACAGTATTGCTGTGGGCCAGGAGGAGCAGGAGTGTTTCCTCTCAGCCCAACAAGCCACCTTGTACAACCCCTGCCATCTGCCTGCTCCCCCGATCACCGTTGGACTCCCCCCTCCACCTCCATCGCACCCCACAACCAACATCCTCCATGATCTCGAGCATCCTCCCATAAGAGTGCCATACCTACCTGTTCTACCTTGTGCAGCAGACTTCCCATCAATCAGGCGGCCTTTGGGTGGGAAACTGGCAGAAAAATATGTCGAGGAGCGCCGCAGTTAAAAACCGCAGGACATTCGGGACACCCGTTCTGGGTTTCCTAACTTCAAAACAGCCTCCCCGCCCTCACTGCGCGGAACGCGTCTGTGGGCTGAAATCCAGGCCTTAGAGTCGGTCTCACAGTAAGAGTTCTATAAATGAATCGTGAGAAATGAATTGACACCCAGACACGCATACGCATATGTGCACCCCCTATATATGAATCAATGGGGGCAGAACTTGCTCCTCAGTCACAGCACAAGGTAGGTAAAGACCAATTTCACCCCAGTGACTGAAGTAAACAGTTGATTTGTATCAAAACGTATAAGATTATGAGGGAGCTTGACAAGATGGATGTAGAGAGGATGTTTCCACTGAGGAGGAGACTAGAACTAGAGGGCATGATCGTAGAATAAGGGGCCACCCATTTAAAACTGAGATGAGGAGAAATTTCTTCTCTCAGAGGGTTGTAAATCTGTGGAATTCGCTGCCTCAGAGAGCTGTGGAAGCTGGGACATTGAATACATTTAAGATAGAGATTGACAGTTTCTTAAACGAAAAGGGAATAAGGGGTTATGAGGAGCGGGCAGGGAAGTGGAGCAGACTCCATGATCGGATCAGCCATGATCGTATTGAATGGCGGAGCAGGCTCAAGGGGCAGGGTGGCCTACTCCTGTTCCTATTTCTTATCTTCTTATGTTCTTATGCAGTGGATAATATAATCTGTGTATAAAACTGCCTGACAATTATTCAGTTAAATGGTCTCTTTCTCAGTGACTGTGGTAAAGAACCTCCCATCATTGTGACGACTGCCTCCAACATAGTTGAGTGCACAAGGGAAGTGTATGTTTTCCACGCTCACCACAGTTTATGTCAGGGGTCTCCAGGTCTGTGAATCACTCACAGTCCTTTTGAACTCCTATCACATCTTCCGTGGTGATCTGCCAGTTTGAGAAGTAGAGGTTTTACCCTTAATCCTTGCAAAGACCCTATTACATGTGTCTTGGGGGATTGCCTGTCCATTTGGTGAGACCCATATTGTGAGCTCGCACCAGGAAATTACACTTTGAAGCAGAGGGAAAGTGTCACTGTTTCTGAACCAAAGGCACACCGATCTCTCCGAGCAACTTGAGGCGCATCAGGGCATTTGTGTGAAAGCTCTTCGGTTCCCCCCAGTTTGTTTGTGGTCACAGGACGACGTGAGAGATGTAGTAAGGCACCAATGGACCCCCTGTACATCTCAAGCAAATATGTCAATTGATTTAGGATTACAAGGCAAGAGAGGATTTAAAACTTGTCTGGCTACATGACTTCAGCCACAAGGCAGCATGGAACCGATGTTTCAATGGGACTGACTGGACACTTTGGGAACTGAAATAACATTTTCTTCCATTCCAAAATGCAGCCTTCCATCACTGAGCAGAGTAATAGAATGTAAGAGAAGGGGCAGTACTGAGGGAGCGCTGCACTGTCGGAGGGGCAGTACTGAGGGAGCGCTGCACTGTTGGAGGGGCAGTACTGAGGGAGCGTTGCACTGTCGGAGGGGCAGTACTGAGGGAGCGCCGCACTGTCGGAAGGGCAGTACTGAGGGAGCGCTGCACTGTTGGAGGAGCAGTACTGTGGGATTCAGCACTGTTGGAGGGGCAGTGCTGAGGGAGTGCTGCACTGTCAGAGGGACAATACTGAGGGAGTGCTGCACGATTGGAGGGGCAGTACTCAGGGAGTGCTGCACTGGCAGAGGGGCAATACTGAGGGAGTGCCGCACTGTCAGAGGGGTAGTACTGAGGGAGTGCTGCACTGTCGGAGGGGCAGTACTGAGGGAGCACTGCACTGTTGGAGGGGCAGTACTGAGGGAGCACTGCACTGTGGGAGGGGCAGTACTGAGGGAGCACTGCACTATTGGAGGGGCAGTACTGAGGGAGCCCTGCACTGTGGGAGGGGCAGTGCTGAGGGAGCGCCGCACTGTCGGAGTGGCAGTGCTGAGGGAGCACCGCACTGTCGGAGGGACAGTACTGAGGGACTGCTGCACTGTCGGAGGGACAGTACTGAGGGAGCTGCACTGTGGGAGGGGCAGTGCTGAGGGAGCTTTGCACTGTCGGAGGGGCAGTGCTGAGGGAACGCTGCACTGTCGGAAGGGCAGTACTGAGGGAGTGCTGCACTGTCAGAGGGGTAGTACTGAGGGAGTGCTGCACTGCCGGAGATGCCGTCTTTCGGATGAGATGTTAAACTGAGGTCCTGTCTGCTCTCTCAGGTGGATGTAAAAGATCCCATAGCACTATTTTGAAGAAGAGCAGGGGAGTTATCCCCGGTGTCCTGGGGACAATATTTATCCTTCAATCAACATAACAAAAAACATATTATCAGGTCATTATCACATTGCTGTTTTTGATAGTTTGCTGCAGCACATCCTCTATTAAAACAGTGACGACACTTCAAAAAGTACTTCATTGGCTGTAAAGGGCTTTGGGATGTCCGGCGGTCATGAAAGGCGCTATAGAAATGGAAATCTTTCTTCCTACTTCCCTGATATTTTTCAGGCTGTGGTGCCTTGGACAGGAGTTGGCTTTTCATTATTTCTTACACTAAGATCAGGAGCGCTGTGTCACATGTCGACCGATGGACCAGCACAAATAAACAGAGATAGAGCAGGAGGAATAGGGTGGAAACTGTTGTAAGATGAGGCCAAAAGGCTGGTGCCTGACAATATTAACATGTCTTGTCAAGGATGTTGTGCTTTCAGACATGGAATCAAACCCAGCTGGCAAAGACATGGGTCATGATTTGCCCAAATGGGCACAAGGTGGGCGGGCCTCTCGCTGAAGCAATTGGGCAGGTGCAGGGGTTCCCAATGGCTTCAGCGAGAGGCCCATCCAATTGTCATTCCTGTACCATGGAGGAGCAGCTCTGGGAGCTCCAAGCACCTCACCGATTGGACGGAGGTCCCTGGGCGAAGCTGAGCTGGTACAGGCGGGCAAAGTTGGGCTGGGGAGGGGCAGAAGCAGGAGGCGATCCTTGAGGAAACCATGGAGGGTCGGGCATTACAGGGGCTCAACTTTCCTGCTCCTGCTGAGCCCACCAAAATCAATTGTTGCTTGGGTGTTTTTGAGCAGCCTGCAGTGGCCCGATACAGAACCCGTGGTTAGGCTGCTCAACAGTTGGTGTCGCTGGGTAGATCATGCTTGGTGCATGCTCCTCCACCAAAAAAACAGGTATGGTAGTGTTATATATGTAAACTTGTATTTAGTCTGTACAGCCATCAGAGGGCTCATTCCCCGGAGTCCCAAGGGATCCCATAATCCCTTGGGAGCACAGGTATTTAAGGAGGCTTCACAGGTTGGAGAGGCACTCTGGAGACCTGCAATAAAAGACTAAGGTCACACTTTACTTTGAGCTCACAGTGTTCAGTCTGATTGTTTCTCCATACACAACAGGTAGCATAGTGGTTATGTTACTGGGCCAGTAATTCAGAGGCCTGGACTAATGATCCGGCGACGTAAGTTCAAATCCCACCACGGCAGCTAGGGGAGTTTCAGTTCAGTTAATTAAATCAATCTGGAATTAAAAAAGCTAGTATCATTAATGATGGCCATGAAACTATCGAATTGTCGAAAAAACCCAACTGGTTCACTAATGTCCCTTCCCCTTTAGGGAAGGAAATCTTCTGGTTTGGCCTATATGTGACTCCAGACCCACATTAATGTGGTTGAATCTTAACTGCCCTCTGAAATGGCTCAGCGAGACACTCAGTCGTAACAAACCACTGCGACAAAGTCAGCACTGTGGGAGCACCTTCACCACACGGACTGAAGCGGTTCAAGAAGGCGGTTCACCACCACCTTCTCAAGGGCAATTAGGGATGGGCAATAAATGCCAGCCTTGCCAGTGATGCCCACAACCTGTGAACGAATAAATTAAAGAAATCAAAAAATACACACTTTAATTACAAACTACATAGGCCCCTGATTATCATAGGCTGTTTGGCTCTGACCTAATTGGGTGGCCAAGAGGCTTGCAATTTATTTTCCAGCTTAAATGAGACAGCCACCAGTTGAAAGGTGTTTCACCCCCTCACATCATCTCTTTAATATTGTTATGGACTATTCATGAAATAAATCCTGGTGTCGTTTCAGTTGAATGGTCGAGCAGTAGACCACTTTGCCCTAAATCTGGCACAGTTTGAGGGATTTCTCAATGTGTAATGGGGCCATGCGAGTGTCTGACTGGCACATCAGGGAATCATCTTCGTACGTTGAGTTGCAGATACATTGTGAAGGACAATGGAAGGGGAAGTCTGCAGCGGAGTGTTCAGGAATGTAACTCATTTAGACACTGCTAATGTCAGCGAGAGAAAAAGGGAAGGAATGTTTACTTCTTCCCAATGCGTTCGTCTGTCAGCTCGATGAGTGCACTGTGGGGAGAGGAAGCTTGTGGTGGGTTTGCAGACACTCTGTAGTTCTGTGTTGAAGAATTAGCTCGAGCTAATAAATCGCAAGCGCAAGGCATTTCCGAACTTAAAGCAACAACCCAACTCGGGAACAGCAAGGCAGCGGGTATGATGAAATTGGTATCACGGAGACATGGCTCCAGGGTGACCAAGGCTGGGAACTCAACATCCAGGGGTATTCAACATTTAGGAAGGATAGACAGAAAGGAAAAGGAGGCGGGGTGGCGTTGCTGGTTAAAGAGGAAATTAATGCAATAGTAAGAAAGGACATTAGCCTGGATGATGTGGAATCGGTATGGGTGGAGCTGCGGAATACCAAGGAGCAGAAACTAAACTGGTAGCAATGCGGTGGAGGAGGATTTCCTGGAGTGTATTAGGGATGGCTTTCTAGACCAATATGTCGAGGAACCAACCAGGGAGCTGGCCATTTTAGACTGGCTAATGTGGAATGAGAAAGGACTAATTAGCAATCTTGTTGTGCGAGATCCCTTGGGGAAGAGTGACCATAACATGGTAGAATTCTTTATTAGGATGGAGAGTGACACAGTTGATTCAGAGACTAGGGTCCTGAACTTAAGGAAAGGTAACTTTGATGGTTTGAGGCGTGAATTGGCTAGAGTAGACTTGCAAATAATACTTAAACGGTTAGAAACATAGAAACATAGAAAATAGGTGCAGGAGTAGGCCATTCGGCCCTTTGAGCCTGCACCGCCATTCAATGAGTTCATGGCTGAACATGCAACTTCAGTACCCCCTTCCTGCTTTCTCGCCATAACCCTTGATCCCCCTAGTAGTAAGGACTACAGCTAACTCCTTTTTGAATATATTAAGTGAATTGGCCTCAACAACTTTCTGTGGTAGAGAATTCCACAGGTTCACCACTCTCTGGGTGAAGAAGTTTCTCCTCATCTCGGTCCTAAATGTCTTACCCCTTATCCTTAGACTGTGACCCCTGGTTCTGGACTTCCTCAACATTGGGAACATTCTTCTTGCATTGAACCTGTTTAAACCCGTCAGAATTTTAAACGTTGCTATGAGATCCCCTCTCATTCTTCTGAACTCCAGTGAATACAAGCCCAGTTGATCCAGTCTTTCTTGATATGTCAGTCCCACCATCCCGGGAATCAGTCTGGTGAACCTTCGCTGCACTTCCTCAACAGCAAGAATGTCCTTCCTCAAGTTAGGAGACCAAAACTGTACACAATCCAGGTGTGGCCTCACCAAGGCCCTGTACAACTGTAGTAACACCTCCCTGCCCCTGTACTCAAATCCCCTCGCTATGAAGGCTAACATGCCATTTGCTTTCTTAACCGCCTGCTGTACCTACATGCCAACCTTCAATGACTGATGTATCATGACACCCAGGTCTCGTTGCACCTCCCCTTTTCCTAATCTGTCACCATTCAGATAATAGTCTGTCTCTCTGTTTTTATCACCAAAGTGGATAACCTCACATTTATCCACATTATACTTCATCTGCCATGCATTTGCCTACTCATCTAACCTATCCAAGTCAATCTGCAGCCTAATTGCATCCTCCTCGCAGCTCACACTGCCTCCCAACTTAGTGTCATCCGCAAATTTGGAGATACTACATTTAATCCCCTCGTCTAAATCATTAATGTACAATGTAAACAGCTGGGGCCCCAACACAGAACCTTGCGTTACCCCACGAGTCACTGCCTGCCATTCTGAAAAGTACCCATTTACTCCTACTCTTTGCTTCCTGTCTGCTAACCAGTTCTCAATCCATGTCAGCACACTACCCCCAATCCTATGTGCTTTAACTTTGCACATCAATCTCTTGTTTGGGACCTTGTCGAAAGCCTACTGAAAGTCTAAATACACCACATCAACTGGTTCTCCCTTGTCCACTCCACTGGAAATATTCTCAAAAAATTCCAGAAGATTTGTCAAGCATGATTTCCCTTTCACAAATCCATGCTGACTTGGACCTATCATGTCACCTCTTTCCAAATGCGCTGCTATGACATCCTTAATAATTGATTCCATAATTTTACCCACTACCGATGTCAGGCTGTTTTCTCTCTCCCTCCTTTTTTAAAAAGTGGGGTTACATTGGCTACCCTCCACTCCATAGGAACTGATCCAGAGTCTATGGAATGTTGGAAAATGACTGTCAATGCATCCGCTATTTCCAAGGCCACCTCCTTAGGTACTCTCGGATGCAGTCCATCAGGCCCTGGGGATTTATCGGCCTGGATAAGACTGGATCAACTGGGCTTGTATTCACTGGAGTTCAGAAGAATGAAAACGTTTAAAATTCTGACGGGTTTAGACAGGTTAGATGCAGGAAGAATGTTCCCAATGTTGGGGAAGTCCAGAATCAGGGGTCACAGTCTGAGGATAAGGGGTAAGCCATTTAGGACCGAGATGAGGAGAAACTTCTTCACCCAGAGAGTGGTGAACCTGTGGAATTCTCTACCACAGAAAGTAGTTGAGGCCAATTCACTAAATATATTCAAAAGGGAGTTAGATGAAGTCCTTACTACTCGGGGAATCAAGGGTTATGGCGAGAAAGCAGGAAGAGGGTACTGAAGTTTCATGTTCAGCCATGAACTCATTGAATGGCGGTGCAGGCTAGAAGGGATGAATGGCCTGCTCCTGCACCTATTTTCTATGTTTCTATGTTTCTATGTTTCAATCCCATCAATTTCCCCATCACAATTTCCCGACTAATAAGGATTTCCCTCAGTTCTTCCTTCTTACTCGACCCTCTGACCCCTTTTATATCCGGAAGGTTGTTTGTGTCCTCCTCAGTGAATACCGAACCAAAGTACTTGTTCAATTGGTCTGCCATTTCTTTGTTCCCCGTTATGACTTCCCCTGATTCTGACTGCAGGGAACCTATGTTTGTCTTTACTAACCTTTTTCTCTTTACATATCTGTAGAAGCTTTTGCAGTCCGTCTTAATGTTCCCTGCAAGCTCCCTCTCGTACTCTATTTTCCCTGTCCTAATCAAACCCTTTGTCCTCCTCTGCTGAGTTCTAAATTTCTCCCAGTCCTCGGGTTCGTTGCTATTTCTGGCCAATTTGTATGCCACTTCCTTGGCTTTAATACTATCCCTGATTTCCCTTGATAGCCACGGTTGAGCCACCTTCCCTTTTTTATTTTTGCGCCAGGCAGAGATGTACAATTGTTGTCGTTCATCCATGCGGTCTCTAAATGTCTGCCATTGCCCATCCACAGTCAACCCCTATAAGTATCATTCGCCAATATATCCTAGCCAATTCATGCCTCATACCTTCAAAGTTACCCTTCTTTAAGTTCTGGACCATGGTCTCTGAATTAACTGTTTCATTCTCCATCCTAATGTAGAATTCCACCATATTATGGTCACTCTTCCCCAAGGGGCCTCGCACAACGAGATTGCTAATTATTCCTCTCTCATTACACAACACCCAGTCTAAGATGGCCTCCTCCCTAGTTGGTTCCTCGACATATTGGTCAAGAGAACCATCCCTTAGGCACCCCAGGAAATCCTCCTCCACCGTATTGCTTCCAGTTTGGTGAGCCCAATCTATGTGCATATTAAAGTCACCCATGATAACTGCTGCACCTTTATTGCATGCACCCCTAATTTCCTGTTTGATGCCCTCCCCAACATCACTACTACTGTTTGGAGGTCTGTACACAACTCCCACTAATGTTTTTTGCCCTTTGGTGTTCTGCAGCTCTACCCATATAGGGCCCAAGTTTCGAGCCGCGCCTAGAACGGCGCAGTCCCAGCCTGGACGCCCATTTTTCGCACCACAAAGTGCGCATAAAAAAAACTTCCAGATTCTCCAGCTCCCTGCAGGTCCTCTGGCCCTTGGCGCAGCGCAGCAGGAGCTGTAGGGAGCGGAGCTAGGTCCCTGCGCTGAAAACAGTGCCGGGACCTCTGCACATGCGCACTACAGTGGGCGTGCATGTGCAGTAGCTCCAGGTGCCTAAAACTGTGTGGGAGGGGCCGAAGCACGCAGCCCCTAGCCCTGGCCGAATGGCCTCACTGGGGCTGCGTAAATAAGGCTCCTCCCACGGCCAGCTCCTGCTTCCTTCCAACCCGACTCGACTCCCGCTTCCCGCCCTCGGAACCGGACCCGACACCGACCCGACTCCCCCCCTCCCCCCCCCGCCTCCGGACCGGACCGGACACTGACCCCAACACCGACCCGACTCCCGCTCCCTCCCCCCCCCCCGACTGGACCCGACATGACCTCCCTCCCCCCGACCTGACCTCCCTCTCCCTCCCTCCCCCCGACCCGACCCGAACCGAACTGACCGACCTCCCACCACCGCCCCCCCCTGACCCGTGCTCTCCCGACCCGACCCAACGCCACCTACCTGTAAATCTGGTGCTGGGGACGGGCCCTGCCCGAAGTCTTGGGCCCTGCCCGAAGTCTCTGGCCCAGCCGGGCCCGGCCCGTTCAGCCTCCCTCCCCCTTCTCCTTCCCACCCCCCTTCTCCTTCCCCCCCCCATTTCCTTCTTCCCCCCCCATCTCCTTCTTCCCGCCCCATCTCCTCCCCCCCATCTCCTTCCCCCATCTCCTTTCCCCCCTCCCCCATCTCCTTTCCCCCCTCCCCATCTCCTTTCCCCTCTCCCCATCTCCTTTCCCCCTCCCCCATCTCCTTTCCCCCCTCCTCATCTCCTTTCCCCCTCCCCCATCTCCTTTCCCCCCTCCCCCATCTCCTTTCCCCCCTCCCCCATCTCCTTTCCCCCCTCCCCATCTCCTTTCCCCCCTCCCCCCATCTCCTTTCCCCCCCATCTCCTTTCCCCCATCTCCTTTCCCCCATCTCCTTTCCCCCTTCTCCTTTTTCCTCCTCCTCCCTCCCCCTTCTCCCCCATCCCCCTTCTCCCCCATCCCTCCCCCTTCTCCCCATCCCTCCCCCTTCTCCCCCATCCCTCCACCTTCTCCCCCATCCCTCCCCCTTCTCCCCATCCCTCCCCCTTCCCTCTCTCTGCTCCCCCCTCTCTCCCTCTATCCCCCTCCTCCCCCTCCCCTCGCTGCCAGAAACACAGACACTTGACAGACAGAGAGTGAGAGACACACACAGACAGACAGTCAGAGAGATAGTGACACTGACAGAGACGCACTGGGTGGGGGGCACCCCAGCACGCTGTTGGAGGGCTTCCGGTGCTGCAGTCGGTAAGTAGAAAATGTTTTATTGGTTGATTTAAAAAAAAAATTATTTCTTATTAATTTAAAAAAAAATTAGTTCTTATTAATTTTTTTTGATTGATTTATTGGTTGATTTATTGATGTTTTTATCATTTATTATTGATGATGGCTCTTTATTTGTAAAACTGAAGTGTTTAATGTTTGTAAACTTCCCTTTAAACCCCCCCCCCTCCATTCCCTACGCCTGATTTGTAGCCTGATTTGTAACCTACGCCTGACTTTCTAAAGTGTAGACAAGGTTTTTTCGAGCGTACAAAAATCTTCACTTACTCCATTCTAAGTTAATTTGGAGTAAGTTTTCACTGACGAAACTTTGACAACAGGTGTAAGTGGCTGGACACGCCCCCTTTTGAAAAAAAAATTCTGTTCCAAAGTGAAACTGTTCTAACTGACTAGAACTGGAGCAAACTAAATGGCGAGAATTCCGATTTCTAAGATACTCCGTTCTACACCAGTTGCTCCTAAAAATCAGGAGCAAATCATGTCGAAACTTGGGGCCATAGATTCCACATCATCCAAGCTAATGTCCTTCCTAACTATTGCATTAATCTCCTCTTTAACCAGCAATGCTGCTCCACCTCCTTTTCCTTTTATTCTATCCTTCCTGAATGTTGAATACCCTTGGATGTTGAGTTCCCAGCCCTGATCATCCTGGAGCCACGTCTCTGTAATCCCAATCACATCATATCTGTTAACATCTATTTGCACAGTTAATTCATCTACCTTATTAAGGATATTCCTTGCATTAAGACACAAAGCCTTCAGGCTTGTTTTTTTAACACCCTTTGTCCTTTTAGAATTATGATGTAGTGTGGCCTTTTTTGTTTCTTGCCTTTGTTTACTCGGCCTTCCACTATTGCTTTTTACTTTTCTATGGTGGATAGGCAATGGCAAACATTTAAAGATCACATGGATGAACTTCAGCAATTGTACATCCCTGACTGGAGTAAAAATAAAATGGGGAAGGTGGCTCAACTGTGGCTAACAAGGGAAATTAATGATAGTGTTAAATCCAAGGAAGAGGCATATAAATTGGCCAGAAAAAGCAGCAAACGTGAGGACTGGGAGAAATTTAGAATTAAGCAGAGGAGGACAAAGGGTTTAATTAAGAGAGGGAAAATAGAGTACGAGAAGAAGCTTGCCGGGAATATAAAAACTGACTGCAAAAGCTTCTGTAGCTATGTGAAGAGAAAAAGATTAGTGTCGACAAACATAGGGCCCTTGCAGTCGGATTCAGGTGAAATTATGATGGGGAACAAATTGAACAAATACTTTGGTTCTGTCTTCACGAAGGAAGACACAAATAACCTTCTGGAAGTACTAGGGGACTGAGGGTCTAGTGAGAAGGAGGAACTAAAGGATATCCTTATTCGGCGGGAAATTGTGTTAGGGAAATTGACGGGATTGAAGGCCGATAAATCCCCAAGGCCTGATAGTATGCATCCCAGAGTACTTAAGGAAGTGGCCCTAGAAATAGTGGATGCATTGGTGATCATTTTCCAACAGTCTATCGACTCTGGATCAGTTCCTATGGACTAGAGGGGAGCTAATGTAACACCACTTTTTAAAAAGTGAGGGAGAGAGAAAGCGGGTAATTATAGACTGGTTAGCCTGACATCAGTAGTAGGGAAAATGTTGGAATCAATTATTAAGAATGAAATAGCAGCGCATTTGGAAAGCAGTGACAGGATCGGTCCAAGTCAGCATGGATTTATGAAGGGGAAATCATGCTTGACAAATCTTCTGGATTTTTTGAGAATGTAACTAGTAGAATGGACAAGGGAGAACCAGTGGATGTGGTGTATTTGGACTTTCAAAAGGCTTTTGACAAGGTCCCACACAGGAGATTGGTGTGCAAAATCAAAGCACATGTTATTGGGGATAATATACTGACGTGGATAGAGAACTGGTTGGCAGACAGGAAGCAGAGAGTTGGGATAAATGGGTCCTTTTCAGAATGGCAGGCAGTGACTAGTGGAGTGCTGCAGGGCTCAGTGCTGGGACCCCAGCTCTTTACAATATATATCAATGATTTGGATGAAGGAATTGAATGTAATATCTCCAAGTTTGCAGATGACACTAAACTGAGTGGCGGTGTGAGCTGTGAGAGGGACACTAAGAGGCTGCAGGGTGACTTAGACAGGTTAGGTGAGTGGACAAATGCATGGCAGATGCAGTATAATGTGGATAAATGTGAGGTTATCCACTTTGGGGGCAAAAACGGCAAGTCGGAATATTATCTGAATGGTGGCAGATTAGGAAAAGGGGAGGTGCAACGAGACCTGGGAGTCATGGTTCATCAGTCATTGAAAGTTGGCATACAGGTGCAGCAGGTGGTAAAGAAAGCAAATGGCATGTTGACCTTCATAGCTAGGGGATTTGAGTATAGGAGCAGGGAGGTCTTATTGCAGTTGTACAGGGCCTTGGTGAGGCCTCACCTGGAATATTATGTTCAATTTTTGTCTCCTAATCTGAGGAAGGGCGTTCTTGTTATTCAGGGAGTGTAGCGAAGGTTCACCAGACTGATTCCCGGGATGGCCAGACTGACATATGAGGAGAGACTGGATCAACTGGGCCTTTATACATTCGAGTTTAGAAGGATGAGAGGGGATCTCATAAAAACATACAAGATTCTGACGGGGCGGGACAGGCTAGATGCGGGTAGATTGTTCCCGATGTTGGGGAATTCCAGAACCAGGGGACACAGTTTTAGGATAAGGGGTAGGCCATTTAGAACTGAGTTGGGAGAAACATCTTCACTCAGAGAGTTCTTAACCTGTGGAATTCCCTGCCGCAGAGAGTTGTTGATGTCAGTTCATTGGATATATTCAGGAGGGAGTTAAATATGGCCCTTATGGCTAAGGGGATCAAGGGTATGGAGAGAAAGCAGGAAAGGGGTACTGAAGGAATGATCAGCGATGATCTTATCGAATGGTAGCGCAGGCTCGAAGGGACGAATAGCCTATTCCTGCACCTATTTTCTATGTATCTATGTTTCTATTACAGGTGGCTAAAGGCCAATATTCAACAAAAAACCCGCGACCTAAAGATTAGATGGTGGGTGGAGAAAGCACAGGAAATTCAGCATCTGGCCGACAGCCATGATGTGCGAGGATTCTTCACCACAGTTAAGTCCACCTACGGCCCAAGCACCCAAGGCTCCACCCCACTGCTGGCCAAGAACGGGGAAAAACTCATCAAGGACACCGAGGCAGTCAGGGCCCGCTGGAAGGAGCACTTTGAAGATTTCCTTGACCGAGACTCTGCCTTTGACTCGAGTGTCCTAGACTCCATCCCGCAGCATGCTGCCTGTCACCATCTCAGCAAAACCCCAGCCCTGCACAAGGTAGAAAAGACCATCCGTCAGCTCAAGAACAAGACATCAGGAGCAGATGGAATCCCCGCTGAGGCGCTAAAGTATGGCGGAGAGACACGATTGGCACGAATGCATGACCTCATCTTTGTCATCTGGATGGACAAAAGCATGCCGGGAGATCTCAGAGATGCAGTAATCATGACCATCTTTAAAAAAGGGGACAAGTCCGACTGCGGCAATTACAGAGGAATCTCCTTGTTATCCACCACTGGGAAGGTCATTGCTAGAATCCTCCTCAACCGTCTTCTCCCTATGGCTGAGGAGCTCCTCATGGAGTCACAGTGTGGATTTCATCCACTGCGGAGCACAACGCACGTGATCTTTACGGCATGACAACTACAAGAGAAATGCAGGGAACAACACCAACTCTTGTACATGGCCTTCTTTGACCTTACAAAGGTCATTGAAGCTGTTATCCGCGAGGGTCTATGAAGCGGCTTCCTCCGTTTCGGATGCCCCCAAAAGTTTGTTGCCATCCTCTGCTTGCTCCATAATGACATGCAAGCCGTGATCCTGACCAATGGATCCAACACAGACCCAATCCACATCCAGATCAGGGTCAAGCAGGGCTGCGTCATAGCCCCAACCCTCTTCTCAATCTTCCTCACTGCAATGCTCCACCTCACACTCAACAAGCTCCCCACTGGAGTGGAACTAAACTATAGAACCAATGGGAACCTGTTCAAACTGCATCATCTCCAGGCCAGGTCCAAGACCGTCCCAACCTCTGTCATCGAGTTACAGTACGCCGACGATGCTTGCGTCTGCGCACATTTAGAGACTGAACTCCAACATCTTCACTGAGGCGTACGAAAGCGTGGGCCTTACGCTAAACATCCGTAAGACAAAGGTCCTCCACCAGCCTGACCCCGCCACACAGCACTGCCCCCCCCAGTCATCAAGATCCACGGCGTGGCCCTGGACAACATGGACCATTTCCCATACCTCGGGAGCCTATTATCAGCAAAGGCAGACATCGATGATGAGGTTCAACAACGTCTCCAGTGTGCCAGTGCAGCCTTTGGTGCCTGAGGAAGAGAGTGCTCGAAGATCAGGCCCTCAAATCTGGCACCAAGCTCATGGTCTACAGGGATACCCGCCTTCCTGTATGCTCAGAGACGTGGACCATATACAGTAGACACCTCAAATCGCTGGACGGGCGATATTGTTCGCATGCCTGACACAAGGCTCCCAAAGCAAGCGCTCTACTTGGAACTGCTACATGGCAGGCGAGCCCCAGGTGGGCAGAAGAAATGTTTGAAGGACACCCTCAAAGCATCCTTGATAAAATGCAACATCCCCACTGACACCTGGGAGTCCCTGGCCAGAGATCGTCCTAAGTGGAGGAAGAGCATCCAGGAGAGCGCTGAGCACCTCGAGTCTCATCGACGAGATCCAACAGAAAGCAAGAACAGGCAGCGGAAGGAGCGTGCGACAAACAAGACTCCCCACCCACCCTTTCCTTCAACCACTGTCTGTCCCACCTGTGACAGAGACTGTAATTCCCATATTGGACTGTTCAATCAATTGATAACTCACTTTTAGAGTGGAAGCAAGTCTTCCTCGATTTCGAGGGACTGCCTATGATGATGATACCAGTCTGCCCTAAATCTGGCACAGTTTACAGTGGCCTTCAGCTGAGGGACTTCTCAATGTGTAATGGGGCCATGTGAGTGTCTGACTGGCACATCAGGGAATCAGCTTTGTACGTTGTTACATATACATTGTGAAGGACAATGGAAGGGGAAGTCTGCAGCGGAGTGTTCAGGAATGTAACTCATTTAGACGCCGCTAATGTTGTCAGCGAGAGGAAAAGGGAAGGAAAGATCAGTTCTTCCCAATGCGTTCATCTGTCAGCTCGATGAGTGCGCTGTGGGCAGAGGAGGTTTGTGATGGGTTTGCAGACACTCTCTAGTTCTGTGTTGAAGTTTGCTGAGAAAAAAGTCATTCTGGCCTAAATGATATTGAGCTAATGATGCACGCTGTGGCACATGAATTAGAGAAAACAGATTTGCTTTTTACTAGAAACATAGAAACATAGAAATTTACAGCGCAGGAGGAGGCCATTTTGGTCCATCGTGGCAACGCAGGCCAACAAAGGGCCCTCGGTCAGCAGCCCTAAAGGTTACATTTAAACCTATGAACAATGATGGAAAGGCATAGAGCACCCAGCCCAACCAGTCCGCCTCACACAACTGCGTCATCCCTTTTACTGAAAACATCTACACTCTACCCCAACCAGAGCCATGTGATCTTCTGGGAGAGGCAAAAACCAGATAAACACCCAATCCAATTTAGGGAGAACAAATCTGGGAAAATTCCTCTCCGACCCATCCAGGTGATCGACACTAGTCCAGGAGATCACCCTGGCTATATTCTATTCCCTACAGTACTTACCATTATATCTGCGCTGTCCAACAAAAGGTCATCCAGTCTAATCCCAATTACCAGCTCTAGTATTGCGCTTTAAGTGTCGATCCAACCATCTCTTAAAAGTGGTGAGGGTTTCTGCATCCACCACTCTTCCAGGCAGTGAGTTCCAGATCCCCACAACCCTCTGCATAAAGAAGCTCCCCCCACCTCAAATCCCCTCGAAACCTTCCACCAACAACCTTAAAACGATGCCCCCTCGTAATAGACACCTCCACCAATAGAAATAGGCCCTTACTATCCACTATATCCAGACCCCTCAATATTTTGTACACCTCGATGAGGTCTCCTCACAACCTCCTCTATTCCAATGAGAACAAACCCAGCCTATCCAATCTGTCCTCATAACGAAGATTCGCCATTCCAGCAGCATCCAAGTAAATCTCCTCTGCACCCTCTCTAGTGCAATCACGGCCTTCCTATAATACGGTGACCAGAACTGCACGCAGTACTCCAGCTGTGGCCGAACCAATGTATTATACAATTTAAGCATAACCTCCCTGCTCTTATATTCTATGCTTCGGCCAATAAAGGCAAGCATTCCGTATGCCTTCTTAACCACTTTATCCACCTGGCCTGCTACTTTCAGGGATTTATAGACAAACACTCCAAGGTCCCTTTGTTCATCTACACTATTAAGTGGCCTACCACTTAATGTGTATACCTTTCCTTATTAGCCCTCCCAAAGTGCATCACCTCATACTTCTCTGAATTAAATGCCATTTGCCACTGCTCTGTAGATTGATATCCTCCTGCAGCCCATGCCTTTCCTCTTCATTATCAACCACACAGCCAATGTTAGTGTTGTCTGCAAACTTCTTAATCACACTCCCTATATTCAAATCTAAATCATTGATATATACCACAAAAAGCAAGGGACCCAGTACTGAGCCCTGCAGAACCCCACTGGAAACATCCTTCCAGTCACAAAAATATCCATCAATCATTGCCCTTTGCTTCCTACCTCCAAGCCAATTTTGGATCCAACTTGCCACTTTGCCCTGTATCTCATGGGCTTTAACCTTCATGACCAGTCTATCATGTGGGACCTTATCAAAAGCCTTGCTAAAGTCCATATATACTACATTGGTATGCACTACCCTCATCGACCCTCTTAGTTACCTCCTCAAAAAATTCAATCAGGTTAGTCAAACACAATCTTCTCTTAACAAATCTGTGCTGACTGTCCCTAATTAATCCTTGCCTTTCCAAATGCAGATTTATCCTGTCTTTCGGGATTTTTTCCAATAATTTTCCCAACACTGAGATTCAGCTGACAGGCCTATAATTACTTGGCCTATTCCTTTTTCCCTTCTTAAACAATCATACTACATTAGCAGTCCTCCAATCCTCCAGCACCATGCCCGGATCCAAAGAGGACTGGAAAATGATGGTCAAGGCCTTTGCTATTTCCTCCTTTACTTCGCTCAACAGCCTGGGATGCATTTCATCCGGACCTGGGGACCTATCTACTTTCAAAACTGCTAAACCCCTTAATACTTCCTCTCTCACTATATTTATTTCATCCAGAATATCACACTCCTCCTCGATAGCAGTTTCTGCATTGCCCCTTTCCTTTGTGAAAACAGATGCAAAGTGTTCGTTAAGAACCCTACCAACATCTTCCACACAAAGATTATCCTCATGGTCTCTAATAGGCCCTACCCTTTCTTTAGTTACCCTCTTACTCTTAATATATTTATAGAACATCTTAGGGTTTTCCTTAATTTTACTGGCCAAGAATTTCTCGTGCTCTCTCTTAACATTCCTAATATCCTTTTTAATTTTGCCTCTTAACTTTCTATGTTCCTCTAAAGATTCTAAAGTATTTAGCCGTTGGTATACGGCATAAGTGTCCCTTTTTTTCTTAATCCTCCCCTGTAAGTCCCTTGACATCCAAGGGGCTCTAGAATTATTATTCCCACTCTTTTTCTTTAAGGGCACATGTTTGGCCTGAGCCCTCCGGATCTCCTCCTTGAATGCCTCCCAATATTTCGACACTGATTTACCCATAAGTAGCTGTTACCAGTCCACTATGGCCAAATCACTTCTCAACTTAACAAAATTAGCTTTTCCCATTTTGGAACTTTTATTCCAGGTTTATCCTTGTCCTTATCCATAACCAACTTGAATCTGACTGAATTATGGTCACTGGCACCCAAGTGCTCCCCCACTATTACCCCTTCAACCTGCCCAGCTTCATTCCCTAAAACCAAACCCAAGACCACCCCCTCTCGTGTTGGGCTTGCTACACACTGACTAAAAAAGTTCTCAAATGCATTTTAAGAATTCCACACCCTCTATACCCTTCACACTAAATTTGTTCCTATCAATATTTGGATAGTTAAAATCCCCTATTATTACTACCCTATGGTTTTTGGACTTCACAGCAATTTGCCTACATATTTGCTCCTCTATCTCCCTCCCACTGTTTGGGGGTCTATAATACACGCCCAGCAGTGTGATCGCTCCTTTTTTATTTTTCAATTCTACCCATATGGCCTAATTTGATGATCCCTCTAACATATCATCCCTCCTCACCGCCGTAATAGTTTCTTTAGTACCACTATGCCCCCCGCCCTCTTTTTAGACCCTCTCTATCTTGTCTAAAAATCCTGTAGCCAGGCATATTAATCTGCCAAACCTGCCCCTCTTTCAGCCATGTCTCTTTAATGGCTATAATGTCATATTCCCAAGTGTCTAGCTGTGCTCTTAGCTCTACAGCCTTACTCGCTATACTCCTTGCATTAAAATATATACCATTCAGCACAGGAAGACCGCCTTGCTTACTACATACTAAGCTCTGTGTCCTCTGTCTTACAGATTCACTTTCTAGATTCTTGCTATCCAATTTCTGCTTTACTTCCTTTCCTTTTGAATTTGTTCTCATGTTCCCATCCCCCTGCCAAGCTAGTTTAAACTCTCCCCAACAGCACCAGCAAAACTCCCCGTGAGGATATTGGTCCTGGCGCTGTTGAGGTGCAACCTGTCCAGTTTGTACAGGTCCCATCTCCCCCAAAAGCAGTCCCAATGCATCAAGAATTTTAAGCCCTCCCTCCTGCACCAACTTTCCAGCCACATGTTCATCCTCTGTATCCTAGTGTTGTACTCATTAACACATGGCACCGGTAGTAACCCGGAGATTACTACCTTTGATGTCCTATCCTTTAATTTTCTTCCTAGCTCCCTGAATTCTTCCTGTAGGACATCATCCCTTATTTTACCTATGTCGTTGGTCCCGATATGGACCACGACCTCTTGCTGTTTACCCTCTCCTCCTAGGATGCCCTGCGTCCGTTCTGTGACATCCTTGACCTTGGCACCAGGGAAGCACAAAACCATTCGGGAGTCACGCCTACGGCCGCAGAAACTCCTGTCTATTCCCCTAACTATAGAATCCCCTATCACTAGAGCACTTTTGTTCTTTGTCCCTCCCCTCTGTGCAGCTGAGCCACCCATGATGCCTTGGAATTGGCTCTGCCTGCACTCCCCAGAGGCACCATCGTCCTTACCGATACTCAGAAGTGAATATTGGTTTGAAAGCGATATTTTAGAAGTTAAAGTTCAATGGCTACCATACGGCACTGGGTTTCAACATCTGTTATTGAATGGACTGTATGTGAGAAATTAAACCACACAATGCTGGGCTATTTCTTCCGAGGATCCTCCCCAAAATAATGCATTATATTTTCACACGGTAGCTAACAGGTTTCTATTTCCTGTTTAGACAGTGGGGGTGGGGGGGGGGGGGGGTGGCGCAGGGGGAGTGGGAGGCTGAGGGTGTAATGTTGTCGGATGGTAGAAAATTGGAGTTGTTCAGCAGGGGAGCTCCCTAGGGCGCTATCACCCCAGTGGTCATCTTGTATTACCCTGTCCCACGTCCCCGCGGATGACAAACTGATCCTCCTCGGTGACTTCAACGCCAGGGTCGGCAAGGATACAGCCCTCTGGGGCGGCATGATTGGCAGAGAGGGGGTAGGGAAAGTCAACTCCAGCGGTACCCTACTCCTGACTAAATGTACAGAACATGAACTTCTCATCGCTAACACCTTGTTCCGCCAGAGGGACAAATACAAGGCATCGTGGCAACACCCTCGCACCAAACATTGGCACCTGCTTGACTATGTCATCATCCGAGCCAGGGATCATAAGGATGTGCACATCACCCATGCCATGACAGGAGCTGATGACTGCTGGACGGACCACTGCCTAATCTGATCCATCATTGACATCAACATAGCCCCAAAGCGGAGGGGGCAGCAGAAGTAGTGCCGCAAAAAAGTCAATGCCGGGGCACTTAATGACCCAGCTAAGAGAGCCCTATACAGTCAGCGCATCACAGCTAACCTGGCGTGCCTTGCTGACCCCGAGACGCAGAATGCCCACAGCACTTGGCCTGCCCTCCAGGCCTCCATAACCAGTGCCTGCAAAGAGACACTTGTTCACTCAACCAGGAAACACCAGGATTGGTTTGATGAGAATGATCAAGAGATCCAAGAGCTAATAGGTCACAAGCACAGAGCATTTCTGAGCCTCAAACAACAACCCAACTCGGGAGCAGCAAAGCAGCATTACAGACGGTTGAAGGCTGAGATCCAACAAAAAACTCGGGACCTAAAGAACATGTGGTGGATGGAGAAAGCACAGGAGATACAGCAGCTGGCCGACAGCTATGATGTGCGAGGATTCTTCATCGCAGTCAAAGCCACCTACAGCCCAACACCCAAGGCCCCACCCGACTGCTGGCCAAGTACAGGGAAACACTCATCAAGGACACCGAGGCAGTCAGGGCCCGCTGGAAGGAGCACTTCGAAGATATCCTCAATCGAGACTCTGCCTTTGACTCGAGTGTTCTCGACTCCATCCCGCAGCATGCGACTCGCCACCACCTCAGTGAGACCCCAACACTGCATGAGGTATTTCCTGTTTCCATTCCATGGGGATCTGGTTGCGAATCAGCTTCAGAGGCAAAGGATCTGCTTAACCACGGAGCTGGATCCAAAGATCCAATTCTGGTCAGAATGAGGCCCTACATCATCATCATAGGCAGTCCCTCGGAATCGAGGAAAACTTGCTTTCACTCTAAAAGTGAGTTCTCAGGTGATTGTACAGTCCAATATGAGAACCACAATCTTTTATATATGCAATAAAGGTACAAACTGAATACTGTTTAACTGAACAAGGTACAACCTTGGCTCTGCTTTATTCTGGCCCAAAGTGCCTGACTCACAAAATGGCTGGCCTTTTATACGAGAGCAGCACCATGTGCGTGCTGCTCAGTGGCCTCCAACAATGACACCATCTGGTGGCTACAAACAGCATATACATACATGACACAGTCTCTGTCACAGGAAGGACAGACAGTGGTTGAAGGAAAGGGAAGGTGGGACTGGTTTGCCTCACGCTCCTTCCACTGCCTGCGTTGTTTTCTGCATGCTCTCGACGACGAGACTCGAGGTGCTCAGCGCCCTCCCAGATGCTTTTCCTCTACTTTAGGCGATCTTTAACCAGGGACTCCCAGGTGTTGGTGGGGATGTCGCACTTTATCAGGGAGGCTTGGAGGGTGTCCTTGAAACGTTTCCTCTGCCCACCTGGGGCTCGCTTGCCATGTAGGAGCTCCGACTAGAGCGCTTGCTTTGGGAGTCTTGTGTCGGGCATGCGGACAATGTGGCCCACCCAACGGAGCTGGTCAAGTGTGGCTTCGATGCTGGGGATGTTGACCTGATCAAGAACACTGACGTCGGTGCATCTGTCCTCCCAGGGGATTTGCAGGATCTTGCGGCCCTACAAGAGCAGCAGGGGAACACAGAAATCAGAGGTGTGTGTCACCGCGCACCGTACAGTACATCATCTCTTCTACAACACAAAGGGATAAATTCAGACATTTGTGCTATTACCAAGGGAGTAAATCCATCAAATTGTAACAGACACATGCCTCTCTCAGTGATGGGTTGCTCTCTGTGTGACCTGCTCCTCTTATATTAGATTGTGGTGGAAAATTGACTGACAGGATCAGATATCAGACGTTACAAGAAGCCAATGTGCTTCCAGGAATTATCCGCCGATAACAACAATAATATATATTTTGTTGCAATGTTTTCCGCTGTAGTTCCAGCCATCTGCCCTGTTTATTCACCATCTGCTGTGATGCCGAAAAGATGTGCGGTAAGAGAGAAAATAAAATGTCGCACAATGACAGCGAGAGACGTACACTTCTGTACAAGCGACAGATGAGCCTGAATTTACCTGAAGTTTGTAAATGAATTTGAAGTGGGTGACTTCAGGTTTGGAGAATTTGGTGCTGTCACTTTTAATAACCAGTATATCAAAAATCTATGATAAATGTAATCCCGAAGATTATTTTCATGGAAGTTTTTTCACCTTTCTATTGTCTGAGGATGGAAATTCGGTCGTGCTTCTGTTGCAGCGTTAATTCGGGCAAGCGGTAAATTTTAAGGCGGCAAATGGATTGCGTCTGCTGCAGCAAAATTCATCAGCTGGGCCCGGAGTTTGGAGCGGAGCGCTAAGGGAGGCGTTGCACACCTCACCAGCGCAAAAATACAGTAGCTCCCCGTGAGGCTGTCACGGGTGAAGCCACAACTGCTTCACGGGGCACGTACCGGGCTTTAGGCCGCTCGCGGGGCGAAAATTAAAGGGGAGGTGCGGCACTGAAAATATAAAAATGGCCGACTTGTCGGTGGCTGCCTTCCTCGGTGCAGGTCGTGGGGCCTGTCCTGCGATGTGAAGCCTGGCACTCTCCATGTGTGCTGGACTCCTGCCACGGCACCCCGCTCCCTGGTGCTCCAGAAGTGGCTCCTTTTCCCCACTGCAAAGACGCAGCTTGACCCTCCCCTTTAATGAAAATTTCACGTTTGCGAACGCCCGGGTTCTGCGCGAGATTTTGCGCCCCACTTCCTTTCGGGGGGCGGCAAACTCAATTTAGCCGGCGGGGCACGACTTCTCTCTCGCCTCGCCACTGATACCTCCCCCAACCGGGGCACTGCACAATGTTGCACCGTATGCTTCTTTTTCTGAAGTCCAGGATCCCGTAAGCTTTTTTAACCACTTTCTCAATCTGCCCTGCCACCTGCAATGAGTTGTGCGCATACACCACCCTGCCCCGCCCACCCCCGCCGGTCTCTCTTCATGCATCCCCTTTAGAATTGTACCTTTCAGTTTATATTCCCTCCCTCCATTGGGCATCAGAGGAGGACAGCAGCTGAAGAGGTTGAAACAAAGTTACCTGGAATGATATAAAACAACAACCATTCATACCTGTATTAGACAGCGCCAGGGAAAACCTGCATACTGCCCCACAGATCCAAGTAAAATGGGCATTAGAACCTTCCAATGCCATCCTGCTACAAGGCACAACCAGTCCCACGCTCCTGAGGGATCCCTTCTGTCCTGACCAATCCTGCTCAAGGTCATCGTGGAACGTTCTGCAAAAAGCTTTGGCTACTGGGCCCTAAACGAGTTCAGGGAAATCCCTGGAGGAAAGACAAGAAACATCAGGCGAGGTTCTCCAGGAGTGTAATATCTCCAAATTTGCAGATGACACTAAACTGGGTGGCGGTGTGAGCTGTGAGGGGGACGCTAAGAGGCTACAGGGTGAATTGGACAGGTTAGGTGAGTAGATGCAGTACAAATGTGAGGTTATCCATTTTGGGGGGCAGAAACACGAAGGCAGAATATTATCTGAATGGCGGCAGATTAGGAAAAGAGGAGGTGCAACGAGACCTGGGTGTCATGGTTCATCAGTCATTGAAGGTTGCCATGCAGGTACAGCAGGCGGTGAAGAAGGCAAATGGTATGTTGGCCTTCATAGCTAGGGGATTTGAGTATCGGAGCATGGAGGTCTTACTGCAGTTGTACAGGGCCTTGGTGAGGCCTCACCTGGAATATTGTGTTCAGTTTTGGTCTCCTAATCTGAGGAAGGATGTTTTTGCTATTAAGGGAGTGCAGCGAAGGTTCACCAGACTAATTCAGGGATGGCTGGACTGTCATATGAGGAGAGACTGGATCAACTGGTCCTTTATTCACTGGAGTTTAGAAGGATGAGAGGGGATCTCATAGAAACGTATAAGATTCTGACGGGACTGGACAGGTTAGATGTGGGAAGAATGTTCCCGATGTTGGGGAAGTCCAGAACCAGGGGACATAGTCTAAGGATAAGGGGCAGGCCATTTAGGACTAAGATGAGGAGAAACTTCTTCTCTCAGAGAGTTGTTAACCTGTGGAATTCCCTGCCGCAGAGAGTTGTTGATGCCAGTTCACTGGATGTATTCAAGAGGGCTAAGGGGATCAAGGGGTAGGGAGAGAAAGCAGGAAAGGGGTACTGAGGGAATGATCAGCCATGATCTTATTGAATGGCGATGCAGGCTCGAAGGGCCGAATGGCCGACTCCTGCATCTATTTTCTATGTTTCTATGTTTCTATGTTTCTATGTTTAATTGTTGCGTATGCAATACCTCAATAGGCTTAGTACCGTGAACTCAGTCAGGTGCGACCTGACTACTTTATTAGCTCTCAAAGTGAGGATTAAACATGGAGGCTTTCTTTATATACATTCATGACTTGAGGCTGGGTAGCCGATCAAATTGGAGTGGCAGTGTCCATGTCGGGGATTGAAGGTCCAGATTCATTGACAACAGCAGGGTCTTCTGATGGCTGACTATGAATCAGTTGGTCATTGACGATGTCTTCTTCAAGCTGCTCCGGTTCGTCTGTGTGCCGCAATTTTGTCAGATCAATGTGCCTCCTGCATGTTTGCCCATTAGTGAGCCTGACAATAAGCGCCCTGTTACCGAACTTGGCTGTAACAGTGCCAGTGACCCACTTGGGGCCTTGACCATAATTTAGCACATACACAGGATCATTAATAGAGATGTCGCGTGACACGGCAGTGCGATCATGATACCACTGCTGATGTTGGCGTCTGTTTTCGATGTGATTGTTAAGATCAGGGTGGACAAGTGAGAGCCTGGTCTTGAGACCTCCCTTCATCAACAGTTCAGCAGGAGGGACCCCGGTAAGCGTGTGGGGTCTCATCCTGTAACTAAGCAGTATGTGTGACAAGCGAGTCTGCAAAGAACCATGAGTTACGCATTTCAGGCTCTGCTTGATGGTTTGGAGGGCCCGCTCTGCTTGACCATTGGACATGGGTTTGAATGGTGCTGACCTTACATGCTTGATACCATTGAGTCTCATAAACTCTTGAAACTCCAAACTCGTGAAGCATGATCCGTTGTCGCTCACAATGATGTCGGGCAGACCATGAGTGGTGAACATGGAACGAAGGCTCTCAATGATAGCTGTGGATGCGCTGGATGACATGATTACACATTCTATCCATTTGGAATACGCATCCACCACCACCAAAAACATTTTGCCCAGGAAAGGACCCATATAATTGATGTGGATCCTCGACCATGGTTTGGATGGCCATGACCACAGACTTAGCGGAGATGCCACTGGTGCATTGCTTAACTGCATGCAAGTGTTGCACTGAAGCACACATGACTCCAAATCAGAGTCAATGCCAGGCCACCAAACATGAGACCTGGCAATGGCCTCCATCATCACAATACCGGGATGGGTACTGAGTAAATCCTGTACAAATCCCTCCCTGCCTTGCTTGGGCAAAGCAATACAATTACCCCATAGCAAACAGTCAGATTGAATGGATAGTTTGTCTTTGCGACGGTTGTAAGGTTTGGTCTCATCACACACTTCCATGGGAATGGCTGACCAATCACCGCTAAGGACACAATGTTTTACAACTGATAAGATCAGATCCTGGCTGGTCCAGATCCTAACTTGTTGAGCAGTGACAGGCGACCCTTCACTCTCAAAGGTATCCATGACCAACAGTAGGTCTGCGGGCTGTGACGTTTCCACCTCCGGCGTGGGCAGCGGTAAATGGCTCAATGCATTGGCACAATTCTTGGTGCCAGGTCTATGGAGAATGACATAATCATAAGGCAGATAATGTCAGCACCCACCTCTGGATGCAGGACGACGTGTTGGTATTGATACCTCTATGCTCTAAAAACAAAGATATGAGCGGCTTGTGATCGGTTTCAAGCTTGAAACAAAACCCAAACTGATACTGGTGCATCTTTTTAACCCCATATATGCAGACTAAAGCTTCTTTCTCTACCATGCCATAGGCTCTTTCCACTTTAGACATGCTTCTTGACGCATACGCAACGGGTTGTAGTTTGCCCGACTCATTGGATTGTTGGAGCACGCAACCAACCCCATGTGATGAAGCATCACAGGCCAATACTAAACGCTTGCACGGGTCAGAATCACAAGGTAAGTTTCCGGCGCCCTCTTTATTCCAGAAAGTCGGCGCACCTTATGGAGGTGTGCCGTTTTTACAGAGGGCAGAAACTTGGGGCCCATTGGGACTAGCCCATTCGTTAAATTCGACCTGTGAGATGACCCCTTCACGTTAGAGTCTGTCCAGTTAGATTTCGACCTTCTCCCTTATCATGTACAGGACCGCCGGGCTTTGTGATGGATGGGTCTTGCATCCGAATCCAGGTGGATCTGCACCTTGGCCCCCATGAAGTTGCTGATGCTCGGTTCAAACAACGAGGGAAATTTGTTCAGCACTTGAGCACACGAAGCGTCATCCACCGATGACAAAGCTTTACTATCATTCCAGTTCCACTTTATTTTTTCGAGCCAACACCTACCGAACAGCGTTGGACCATTGCCTGCAATGATCCACAACGATAGATCATGAACCGCCCCATCGTACAACACCTTGATTGCTGCACTGCCAATCACTGGTATGAGCTCTTTGGTGTAGGTACGCAATTTTGCATTTACTGGACTCAGCTTGGGTTTCACGGCCTTGGTGTCCCACAGCTTTTCGAAAATCCTCTGGCACATAATTGACTGACTCGCACCCGTGTCTAATTCTATAGATACCGGCACGCCGTTCAATTTTACTTCAATCATTATCGGTTGGCTCTTTGTCAGGAACGAATGTACACTATATACTTCCTCCTCGGGTATCACGTGTTGCATTGCTGGATCCGCTCCGGATCGGTCATCATCATCCGCGTGGTGTGTCGCAGCACGCTTGCTGAGCTGCGCACACATCCGCTGAAGGTGCCCTATTTTCACACAGCCTCTACAAATATGCTGTCTGAAACGGCACTGATGAGGCCGATGATTGCCCCCACAATGCCAACAGGGTGAAATCGGATTCGTGCCCATTGGCGGATTTCGAGCAGCCACCGGTTTTGCAAACACAGTCGGGTACGCCCTGACAGGTGCAGCTCTGCCAACCGATGACACAATCTGGTGCACATTACTTGCCGTGGAGTTTCGACTCTTCCGATGTCGCACTTTATCAAGGAGGCTTTGAGGGTGTCCTTGTAACGTTTCCTCTGCCAGCCTTTGGCTCGTTTGCCGTGGACGAGTTCCGAGTAGAGCGCTTGCCTTGGGAGTCTCGTGTCTGGCATGCGAACTATGTGGCCTGCCCAGCGGAGCTGATCAAGTGTGGTCAGTGCTTCAATGCTGGGGATGTTGGCCTGGACGAGGACGCTAATGTTTGTGCGGCTGTCCTCCCAGGGGATTTGCAGGATTTTGAGGAGACATCGCTGGTGGTATTTCTCCAGCGACTTGAGGGATCTACTGTACATGGTCCACGTCTCTGAACCATACAGGAGGGTGGGTATTACTACAGCCCTGTAGACCATGAGCTTGGTGACAATTTTGAGGGACTGGACTTAGAAACATAGAAACATAGAAATAGGTGCAGGAGTAGGCCATTCGGCCCTTCGAGCCTGCATCAGCATTCAATAAGATCATGGCTGATCATTCCCTCAGTAGCCCTTTCCTGCTTTCTCTCCATACCCTTGATCCCCTTAGCCGTAAGGGCCATACCTAACTCCCTCTTGAATACATCCAATGAACTGGCATCAACAACTCTCTGCGGCAGGGAATTTCACAGGTTAACAACTCTCTGAGTGAAGAAGTTTCTCCTCATCTCAGTCCTAAATGGCCTACACCTTATCCTAAGACTGTGTCCCCTGGTTCTGGACTTCCCCAACATCGGGAAGATTCTACCCGCATCTAGCCTGTCCCGTCCCATCAGAATCTTGTATGTTTCTATGAGATCCCCTCTCATCCTTCTAAACTCCAGTGTATAAAGGCCCAGTTGATCCAGTCTCTCCTCATATGTCAGTCCAGCCATCCCGAGAATCAGTCTGGTGAACCTTCGCTGCAATTCCTCAATAGCAAGAACATCCTTCCTCAGATTAAGAGACCAAAACTGAACACACTATTCCAGGTGAGGCCTCACCAAGGTCCTATCTATACACCTGCAGTAAGACCTCCCTGCTCCTATACTCAAATCCCCTAGCTATGAAGGCCAACATACCATTTGCCTTCTTCACCACCTGCTGTACTTGCTTGTCAGCTTTCAATGACTGATGAACCATGACACCCAGGTCTCCTTGCACCTCCCAATTTCCTAATCTGCCGCCATTCAGATAATATTCTGCCTTTGTGGTTTTGCGCCCAAAGTGGATAACCTCACATTTATCCACATTATACTGCATCTGCCATGCATTTGCCCACTCACCTAACCTGTCCAAGTCACCCTGCAGTCTCTTAGCGTCCTCCCCCCAGCTCACACTGCCGCCCAGTTTCGTCTCATCTGAAAACTTGGAGATATTACACTCTATTCCTTCATCGAAATCATTAATGTATATTGTAAAGAGCTGGGGTCCCAGCACTGAGCCCCGCGCAATTCCACTAGTCACTGCCTGCCATTCTGAAAAGGACCCGTTTATCCCGACTCTCTGCTTCCTGTCTGCCAACCAGTTCTCTATCCACGTTAGCATATTACCCCCAATACCATGTGCTTTGATTTTGCACACCAATCTCTTGTGTGGGACCTTGTCAAAAGCCTTTTGAAAGTCCAAATACACCACATCCACTGGCTCTCCCTTGTCCACTCTACTAGTTACATCCTCAAAAAATTCCAGAAGATTTGTCAAGCATGATTTCCCTTTCATAAATCCATGCTTGGACCGATCCTGTCACTGTTTTCCAAATGCGCTGCTATTTCATCCTTAATAATTGATTCCAACATTTTCCCTACTACTGATGTCAGGCTAACCGGTCTATAATTACCCATTTTCTCTTTCCCTCCCTTTTTGAAAAGTGGTGTTACATTAGCTCCCCTACAGTCTATAGGAACTGATTCAGAGTCGATAGACTGTTAGAAAAATCACTACTAATGCATCCGCTATTTCTAGGGCCACTTCCTTAAGTACTCTGGGATGCAGACTATCAGGCCCTGGGGAGTTATTGGCCTTCAATCCCGTCAATTTCCCTAACACAATTACCTGCCTAATAAGGATATCCTTCAGTTCCTCCTTCTCACTAGACCCTCGGTCCCCTAGTACTTCCGGAAGGTTATTTGTGTTTTCCTTCGTGAAGACAGAACCAAAATATTTGTTCAATTGGTCTGCCATTTCTTTGTTCCCCATTATAATTTCATCTGAATCAGACTGCAAGGGACCTACGTTTGTCTTTACTAATGTTTTTCTCTTCACATACCTATAGAAGCTTTTGCAGTTATGTTTTATGTTTCCGACAAGCTTCCTCTCGTACTCTATTTTCCACCTCTTAACTAAACCCTTTGTCCTCCTCTGCTGAATTCTAAATTTCTCCCAGTCCTCACGTTTGCTGCTTTTTCTGGCCAAGTTATATGCCTCTTCCTTGGATTTAACACTATCCTTAATTTCCCTTGTTAGCCACGGTTGAGCCACCTTCCCCGTTTTATTTTTACTCCAGACAGGGGTGTACAATTGTTGAAGTTCATCCGTGTGATCTTTAAATGTTTGCCATTGCTTATCCACCGTTAACCCTTTAAGTATAATTTGCCAGTCTATTCTAGCCAATTCACATCTCATACCATCAAAGTTACCTTTCCTTAAGTTCAGGACCCTAGTTTCTGAATTAACTGTGTCACTCTCCATCTTAATAAAGAATTCTACCATATTATGGTCACTCTTCCCCAAGGGGCCTCGCACAACAAGATTGCTAATTAGTCCTTTCTCCTTACATCTCACCCAGTCTAGGATGGCCAACTCTCCAGTTGGTGCCTCGACATATTGGTCTAGAAAACCATCCCTAATTCACTCTAGGAAATCCTCCTCCACCGCATTGCTGCCAGTTTTTTCCTCAGGCGGCCGAAGGCTGCACTGGCGCACTGGAGGCGGTGTTGCATCTCGTCGTCAATGCCTGCTCTTGTTGATAGGAGGCTCCCGAGATAAGGGAAGTGGTCCACGTTGTCCAGGGCACACTGTAGATCTTGGTGTCTGGGGGGCAGTGCTGTGCGGTGAGGACAGGCATGTGGAGGACCTTTGTCTTACTTATGTTTAGCGTAAGGCCCACGTTTTCATATGCCTCGGTAAATACGTCGACTGTGTCCTGGAGTTCAGCCTCTGTGTGTGCACAGACGCAGACGTCGTCCGCGTACTGTAGCTCGACGACAGAGGTTGGAGTGGTCTTGGACTTGCCCTGGAGATGGCGAAGGTTGAACAGCTTCCCACTCGTTCTGTACTTTAGTTCCACTCCAGCGGGAGGCTTATCAACTGTGAGGTGGAGCATGGCAGCGAGGAAGATTGAGAAGAGGGTTGGGGAAATGATGCAGCCCTGCTTCACCCCAGTCCGGAGGTGAATTGGGTCTGTGATGGATCCGTTGGTAAGGATCACAGCTTGCATGTCGTCGTGGAGCAGGCAGAGGATGGTGACGTACTTTTGGGGGCATCTGAAACTCCATAGACCCTCGTGGTTGACAGTGTCGAAGAAGGCCATGTATAAGGGCTGGCGCTCTTCCCTGTATTTTTCCTGCAGCTGTCGCGCTGCAAAAATCATGTCTGTTGTGCCCCGGAGGGGACGAAATCCGTACTGCGACTCAGGGAGGAGCTCCTCGGCCACGGGGAGAAAACGGTTGAGGAGGACTCTAGCGATGACTTTCCCAGTAGTTGATAGCAGAGAGATTATCTCTGTAGTCACCGCAGTCGGACTTGTTCCCTTTTTTAAAGATGGTCACGATCACTGCATCTCTAAGATTTCCCGGCATGCTGTCCTTCCTCCAGATGAGAGAGATGAGGTCATGTATTCGTGCCAGTAGTGCCTCTCCGCCATACTTAAGTGCTTTAGTAGGGATTCCATCCGCTCCTGTAGCCTTGTTATTTTTAAGCTGTCTTATGGCTTTTTCTACCTCGTGCAGTGTTGGGGTCTCACTGAGGTGTTGGCGTGTAGCATGCTGCGGAATGGAGTCGAGAGCACTCGAGTCAAAGGCAGAGTCTCGATTGAGGAGATCTTCGAAGTGTTCCTTCCAGCGGGCGCTGACTACCTCGGTGTCCTTGATGAGTGTTTCCCCATTCTTGGCCAGGAGTGGGGTGGGGCCTTGGGAGTTTTGGTCCATATGTGGCCTTGACTGTGGTGAAGAATCCTCGCTCATCATGGCTGTCGGCCAGTTGCTGTATCTCCTGTGCTTTCTCAGGCAGAGAGAAATTTGTACATCATATACATAGCACTCATCCCGGTATTGTCATGATGAAAGCCATTGCCAGGTCTCATGTATGGTGGCCTGGAATTGACTTTGATCTGGAATCATGTGTGCATCAGTGAACACTTGCATGCAGCTAAGTAAAGTACCAGCGGAATCACTGATGAGTCTGTGGTCATGGCCATCCAAACCATGATCCAGGATCCACATCGACTTTGCAGGTCCCTTTCTGGGAAAGATGTTTTTAGTTGTGCTGGATGCATATTCCAAGTGGATAGAGTGTATCATCAAGTCATCCAGTACATCCACAGCTACCATTGAGAGCCTTCGTATCATGTTTGCCAACCATGGTCTGCCCGACATCGTTATGAGCAACAACGGATCTTGCTTCACTAGTCTGGAGTTTCAAGAGTTCATGAAACTCAATGGTATCAAACATGTGAGGTCAGCACCATTCAAACCCGCATCCAATGGTCAAGCAGAGCGTGCTGTCCAAACCATGAAGCAGAGTATGAAACGTGTAACTCAAGGTTCACTGCAGACTCGCTTGTCATGCATATTGCTTAGTTACAGGACAAGACCCCACACGCTTACCGGGGTCTCCCCTGCTGAAGTATTGATGAAAAGAGGTCTTCAGACCAAGCTCTCGCTTGTCCACCCTGACTTGAATGATCATAGAAACATAGAAACATAGAAAATAGGTGCAGGAGTAGGCCATTCGGCCCTTCGAGCCTGCACCACTATTCATTACGATCATGGCTGATAATGCAACTTCAGTACCCCATTCCAGCTTTCTCTCCATACTCCTTGATCCCTTTAGCCGTAAGGGCCACATCTAACTCCCTTTTGAATATATCTAACGAATATATCTAAAACATGGCTGATAATGCAACTTCAGTACCCCATTCCAGCTTTCTCTCCATACTCCTTGATCCCTTTATAAGTAAGGGCCACATCTAACTCCCTTTTGAATATATCTAACGAATATATCTAACAACTTTCTGTGGTCGAGAATTCCACAGGTTCACAATTCTCTGAGTGAAGAAGTTTTTCCTCATCTCAGTCCTAAATGGCTTACCCTTATCCTTAGACTGTGACCCCTGGTTCTTCCTGCATTTAACCTGTCCAATTCTGTCAGAATTGTATATGTTTCTATGAGGTCCCCTCTCATTCTTCTAAATTCCAGTGAATATAAGCCTAGTCGATCCGGTCTTCCTCCATATGTCAGTCCTGCCATCCCGGGAATCAGTCTGGTGAACCTTCGCTGCACTCCTTCAATAGCAAGAATGTCCTTCCTCAGATTAGGAGACCAAAACTGTACACAATATTCAAAGTGTGGCCTCACCAAGGCCCTGTATAACTGCAGTAAGACCTCCCTGCTCCTATACTCAAAATCCTCTCGCTATGAAGGCCAACATGCCAGTTGCCTTCTTCACCGCCTGCAGTACCTTAATGCCAACTTTCAATGACTGATGTACCATGACATCCACGTCTCGTTGCACCTCCCCTTTTCCTAATCTGTCACCATTTAGATAATATTCTACCTTCCTGTTTTTGCCTCCAAAGTGGATAACCTCACATTTATCCATATTATACTGCATCTGCCATGCATTTGCCAATTCAGCTAACCTGTCCAAGTCACCCTGCAGCCTCTTAGCATCCTCCTCACAGCTCACACTGACACCCAGCTTAGTGGCATCTGCAAACTTGGAGATATTACATTAAATCATCAATGTATATTGTAAATAGCTGGGGTCCCAGCACTGAACCTTGCGGTACCCCACTAATCACTGCCTGCCATTCTGAAAAAGACCCATTTATTCCTACTCTTTGCTTCCTGTCTGCCAACCAGTTCTCTATCCAGATCAATACATTACCCCCAATACCATGTGCTTTAATTTTGCACACTAATCTCTTGTGTGGGACCTTGTCAAAAAACTTTTGAAAGTCCAAATACACCACATCCACTGGTTCTCCCTTGTCCACTCTACTAGTTACATCCTCAAACAATTCCAGAAGATTTGTCAAGCTTGATTTCCCTTTCCTAAATCCATGCTGACTTGGACCGATCCTGTCACTGCTTTCCAAATGCGCTGCTATTGCATCTTTAATAATTGATTCCAACATTTTCCCCACTACCGATATCAGGCTAACCGATCTATAATTCCCTGTTTTCTCTCTCCCTTCTTATTTAAAAAGTGGGGTTACATTAGCTACCTTCCAATCCATAGGAGCTGATCCAGAGTCTATAAACTGTTGGAAAATGATCACCAATGCATCCACTATTTCCAGGGCCACTTCCTTAAGTACTCTGGAATGCAGACTATCAGACCCTGGAGATTTATCGGCCTTCAATCCCATCAATTTCTCTAACACAATTTCCTGACTAATAAGGATTTCCTTCAGTTCCTCCTTCTCGCTAGACCCTCGGTCCCCTAGTATTTCTGGAAAGTTATTTGTGTCTTCCTTAGTGAAGACAGAACCAAAGTATTTGTTCAATTGGTCTGTCATTTCTTTGTTCCCCATTATAAATTCACCTGATTCTGATTGCAAGGGACCTACATTTGTCTTCACTTATCTTTTTCTCTTCACATTATCTATAGAAGCTTTTGCAATCAGTTTTTATGTTCCCTGCAAGCTTACTCTCATAATCTATTTTCCCCCTCCTAATTAAACCCTTTGTCCTCCTCTGCTGAATTCTAAATTTTTCCCAGTCCTCAGGTTTGCTGCTTTTTCTGGCCAATTTATATGCCTCTTCCTTTGATTTAACACTATCCCTAATTTTCCTTGTTAACCATGGTTGAGCCACCTTCCCCGCTTTATTTTTACGTCGGACAGGGATGTACAATTGTTGAAGACAGACATCAAAGTCAGCAGTGGTATCATATCATGCTCCTGGACCAGCGACATTTCTGTTAATGCTCCTGTGTATGTACTAAATTATGGTCAAGCTCCGAATTGGATCGCCGATACTGTTACGGCCAAGGAGGGTAACAGAGTGTTTATTATCAAGCTCAAGAATGGGCAGACATGCAGGAAACATGTTGATCAGATAAAACTGCGGCACACGGATGAACCAGAACAGTCTGAGGAAGACACAATCAGTGACCAACCAACCTACCCTCAGTCATCAGAGGACTCTGCTGTCATCAATGAATCTGGACTTTCAATCCCTGACATGGTCATTGCCACTCCCATCAGATTGGCGACCCAGCCCCCAGTCATAACAGACTCAGAACGCTCGCCCAAGGCTGGAGTTGAACTGAGACAATCAACTTGGGAGCGGAAAGCCCCGGACCGTCTCAATTTGTGAAAAGGCTGTTACTAATATCTTAAAGGGGAATATTGTCATGTATGTATGCTTGGGGTTACTAGCCACCAGGTGGTGCGACTGTCGGAGGTCATTGGGCTGTATGCGCGTTTGTGCGGCCCAGGTATAAAAGCAAGCCATCTTGTAATGTAATCACTTTGGGCCCTAATAAAGCAGAGCCAGGTTTGTACCTGTGTTAATTTACAATATTCAGTCTATCGAGTTATTACACACGTAACACTACAGCGTGGGTTTGCCCTGAGGCAGTCAGCACTGGTTGCACTCAGGAAAACCAGGTCTACATGAGGCCTAACAGAACAGGACAGCCTGTTGGACCCCACCCAACAAGGTAAATTGTTCAAATATATTTTGCTGGATGTGGAACCAGTGGGAGCTCCCCCACTATGTCCCGACCTGATCGATCCATGCCTTGAACTGGTGCCCCCCCCCCCCTCCCCTTTAATCACTTGCCCGAAGCCGGCGGCCCTCCGACATCGCTGGTGAGCAGATTGGAGGTGAGGACACATGGAGGATGGACGTCGAGTTGATCCTGGAGCAGCGGGTGGTTTTAGCAGAGGAGAATGAGATCGGATAACGCTTGATGTGATCCAGCCAGATCTGGTGATGGATGGCCTGCTAGTAATGTCCCAGATACGCTCAAGTCTAGAGCCCCTGGACTTGAGAGAGGGAAGGTGCTGCCCACACCAGGTGCAGCAACTAGGATGGGAGAGAGTATAGGTTTAGCTGGGGACAAGTGCAGCAAGGTTGGAAATGAGGGAAATGGTTAAGCAAATCATCAGCTGCAGAAGTAAGATGCACATGGAGAGCTTCAGGCTAGGCAGCTGAGTCATCACAAATGCAGTTATGCAGTTGTAAGTAAGTGGGGGCAGAGTTTTTTTCCTGTAATAGATGCAGAAGGATGTGGGGTTGGAAGGGGTTAGGGGAATGTTGGGTAGTAAGGCATAAAATGAAGTGGCCTTGTGAGTAATCAAGATCATTGGAGTAGAGAGGTCACGAGATGGCATGGTCAACGGGCTGGCTGTGAATATGAGTAGGAGAGTTTCAATGAAGGGGTAGGTTGGTGGAGGACAGGAGGGAAGTGATTTTAGAGGAGAGAGGGCAAAGGGTGCTGGAATGGAGATTGAAATCACAGAGGGTGAGGGGAGTCCTCAGTGTAGAGCCTGAGGGAAGAAAGGAAGGAGAAAACCAATTCCTCGCTGTTTGTCCTCCACAGAATTAGTAGTTCCAATCCGATCTGTCCCTATCTTTCCTTCAACCACCTATGTAACTTATTCTTAAATGTTGGCATGGGCTATAACTTTCCTCAAACTGCTCCCTCTCCGCCAGCTGGAAGTGCAACAGAATCCCTGTTTACATCCGGAGAAGGAGCAGTTTTGAGGAAATTCCTGGTCATGGTCTTTGCTTCAATCATTAACTCTGGTCGTGAATTCCACAGCCTCACAACCCTCCTGCTCCCTGTCCTAAATCTCCACTATTTCATCTCATATCTACCGCCTCTCAGTCCTTCTTGAAAGGTAACTCCTTTCTAGCATGGAGAAAATATGCAGAAATGGTGAGAAACAAGGTCTTCAAGTCTTCAATAATAAAAAGTGAGTAAATATTGTAGCATTTTATTTACATATTAAAAAGTGTAAAAGGAAGTTAACTTCGCTATCGATTTTGATTATTATAAAACTCTAAAAATGACTTGTCATACAATTTTGTAAGAAGGATACACTGGATACATCCTCCCCAGATTCATTCTCTGATTGAGGCTGGCCAGCGGTCCCACCAGGCTGACTATCGGGGGACTCCTGAGAACTTTACTCGTGATATCCTTGAGCTGCACAGAAAGGATGATGGCTTTTTACTGACCAGTGTAGCTGGTTCTGCTTGGCTAACCTTCGCTGTCCAGCACAGGCATGATGGGCCGATAGGCCTCCTTCTGTGCTGTATGATTCAAATGCCACTACGCGTCGTGTTGAAGAAAGACTGCACAGCATGCAAAACACCTTCAGTGTCTGGAGGAGTTGTTCTCTGGCCTGTGTTAAGTTGTGGAATCGAAGTTTGAGGGGACAGCTCCTGGCTCCGTGTCCCTTAATGTTGGACAATAGGTCTAGTTATCTGTGTTGAGTTTTATTCAAGCACAGAGAGGTGTAATGTATTTGCTTCATGGGTTCTTTGCTTAAGAATTCATAGCAACACATTGCTATTAAGAAATAGTTGGTTTATTAGCAAAGGTTTAACAATCACGCTACACATTACCAGTTCATCCACCAGACTCACAACCACCTGCCTCATTGTGGATGCCCTGAACCGAACTGGCTGGGGTTTTATTGAGTGAACATCACGTGACTGGCAAAGCCACTCACAACTCAACAGCTCTACCAACTTGTGAGCATATTCACCGGTGCATACATTACAGGGAGGGACTAATTCAATCCTTCGTTCCCTTTGCCTGCAGTCCTTTGCTGCACTGGCCATGGGCAATGTTCCCAGGCCCCCCTATTACTGTGGCCACTAACACTGCTTCCATTGTACTCATTATCATAGGCAGTCCCTCGGAATCAAGGAAGACTTGCTTCCACTCTAAAGGTGAGTTCTCAGGTGGCTGTACAGTCCAATATGGGAATTACAGACTCTGTCACAGGTGGAACAGACAGTGGTTGAAGGAAAGGGTGGGTGGGGAGTCTGGTTTGCTGCCTGCTCCTTCCGCTGTCTGCACTTGTTTTCTGCATGCTCTCGGCGATGAGGCTCGAGGTGCTCAGCCCCCTCCCAGATGCTCTTCCTCCACTTAGGACGGTCTTTGACCAGGGATTCCCGGGTGCCGGTGGAGATGTTGCATTTTATCAGGGAGGCTTTGAGAGTGTCCTTGAAACGTTTCCTCTGCCCACCTGGGGCTCGCTTGCCGTGTAGGAATTCCGAGTAGAGCACTTACTTTGGGGAGTCTTGTGTCAGGCATGCGGACAATGTGGCCCGCCCAACGGAGCTGGTTGAGTGTGATCAGTGCTTCAATGCTCGGGATGTTGGCCTGGTCGTGAACACTGATGTTGGTGCGTCTGTCCTCCCAGCGGATTCGTAGGATCTTGCGGAGACATTGTTGGTGGTATTTCTCTCGTGATTTGGGGTGTCTACTGTATATGGTCCACGTCTCTGAGCCATACAGGAGGGCGGGTATCACTACAGCTCTGTAGACCATGAGTTTGGTGCCAGATTTGAGGGCCTGGTCTTCGAACACTCTCTTCCATTGCACTGTCACTCACGTTAATACTGCAGCAAAGTTGAGCTAACCATTTCCAGAATGCTACAACTCTTTTGGTTGGAAACAAAATTAACCAGTTAAATCAAGTGCCCGCTGATCTGAGGGACACTCAAAACACTTATCAAGGCCCTTTTTTGGTTTTTTTAGGCTTTTTTGTGTTTTTTGTGGGGTTTTTTTTGGGCACTAAAACCATGCATTATACAAGTGCCCCCTATAAAAGGGGAGGGGGACACTAAAACCCGGCAATAAAACAAATTAAACTTTAAAACATATAGAATCAAATTAAAATGTGGTTGCCGGGGGTGATGATGCACTCCAGTCCCTCCGGCGCCCACCTCTCGTCCAGAATGCTGCAACTCTTTTGGGGGGGGGGAACAAAATAAACATTAAATCAAGTGTCCCTCCGATCTGGGGGACACTCCAGACAGTTTTAACTGCCCTCTTTTTTTAATATTTTTTGTTTTTTGGGGTTTTTTTTGTGTTTTTTTTGTGACTTTTTGGGGGGGCATTAAAATTATATATTTTACAAGTGCCCCCTATAAAATGGGAGGGGGACACTAAAAATCCAGCAATTAAAACAAATTAAACTTTAAAACATGTAAAATCAAATTAAAATGTGGTTGCCGGGGGTGATAATGCACTCCAGTCCCTCTGGCGCCCACCTCTCGCGGAAGGCCGCGAGCGTACCGGGGACACTGCGTGCTCACAATGCTACATGCTGATATGTGATAACAAGCTGCAGATAATTATCACGTTACTGAAAAAGACGATTGCTGCCAGCACTCATGAAATAAGCCTGACATGCCTGCCCTTTGCCACCTTCATTGAGCCGCAATAATTTCTCCACCAAAATTTGCCCCTAACACTCACGTTGTTAGTTCGTATGTTTCTGGTAAGTGCCCGACCCACTTTGCATTTCACTGAGTTTGATGAGAGCAAGAAAGTCTTTGTGAAAAGGTTAACTTCTCTCAGGAATGCAATTTGTGCAGACTTTATTCAGAAAGTCGCTGATAACTCTGAGAAACATTGCAGGAGAATTTTTTGAAGAATCCTATGGTTATTACCAGACCTGATCAGCAGTGTCAGCCATCGCTCAACTCTGAGTCCGAAGGTTGTGGGTTCAAGTCCCACTCCAGAAACTTGAGCACATAAGTCTAGACTGACACTCCAGTAAAATACTGAGGGACCGTCTTTTGGATGAGGCGTTAAACCGAGGCCTCGTCTGTTCTCTCAGATGGACATAAAAGATCCCACAGCACTATTTCGAAGAAGAGCACTTTGGGATGTCCTGAGGTCATGAAAGGCACTATATAAATGCAACTCTTTTATTTCTGATGGAATTATTACCAGTTGTATCGAACACCAGTGGTGACTATGGGACTCCCAGGGCCTGTAAGTCCTGGTCAATATTTATCCCTCAACCGAAACAGATTATGTGGGGGGAAAAATTGAATATCAACTGGTTTGAGGCGGTAACACCGCCTAGTCGCTAACTTTAGCACCGAACGATGTTTACCGCCTCCAAGCGGGATAATTATTTTTAGCACCCTGAGAGGGGCGTGGAGCGCAAAGTTGAATGGCAGGCCGCTAGTGCAGGGGTACGAATGAAGTTATAGAGCTAGGAAACCGGCATCATAGCGCCGGAAGAGCAAAAATAAATGCAAAGGAAATGATTGGAACATTATTAAACATCGGACAAAGTTAAACAAAGCTAAGTAAAGTGCATGTAAATGCAAAAACTTCACCTTCTAACCACTCATCTGATGATCCGTTTCAGTATCGCCCCGGGAGCTTCTCGGCCGCCTGCTTTCTCTGGCATGGTTAGCGCCTGGCGACCCCATTGAAGTTCCTGACCGCAGCACTACCGGGGCGTGCATTTACATCGCCAAGTGGGTGGCGCTGGAGTGCGCGGCGCTAAGTGGTAGCGCCGCCGGTAATCCTCCAATCAAGTTCTCAGGAGGCGCTGACAGTGCAGCGCTCTGGTGGTATGCGCTTAGCGCCCTGCTCGGGCACTAACTGGTGGTGCTGTTCCATTCAATTTTACGCCCAAGGTCTTTATCTCAGTGCTGTTTGCGGGATCGTGCTGTGTGCAATTGGCTGCTGCATTGCCTGCATTATAGCAGTGACTGCACTCCAGAAGTGCCTCATTGCCTGTAAAGTGCATTAGGATGACCTGGGGTCATGAAAGGCACTATATCAATGCAAGTTCTTTCTTTTTCTTTCCAGTGATGTGTTTGATTGGCTCTGGGTAATTTAACCTCTGGCTCTGAATTGTTTTACAGCTCTCTGGAATTTCTGCTGAGGGCACAATGGCCCTAAAATCCCGATCGAGGTCTTCCCGCGGGCGAACGACAGAAAATGGTCAAAAAGATGCGCACTGACCTGTTCCTGCTGCGCCCACCAGCAATCCTGGTCCTGAGGCCACCTCTCCCTGTGCATCGCAGCGTGTGCACGTCGCGACATCCGTAGTCTGGAGCTGGAGTCACATGGCTCTGGGCAGCCAATCCAGGTACAGTATTTTCTCATTCATAGTAATGGGAACTCCGTAAGTATTATAATTGAGAAACACTGCCCCCCCCAACACCCAAACACAAAATAAAAAATAGAAAAAATACATCACATATTTAAGATTAAATTAAAGTTAATAAATGACTTAGAAAAAAAATAATAATTTCCTGGTTTTTTAAAAAAGTTTTTTATTTATGGTTTAAAATAAACTTACTTTAGTGGGCAGGGTTTTTTTACATTAAAATATGTTCTTTAAATTTTATTTTTAATTGTTTTTGTATGTTTGAAAACTCTTACGCTGGTAAAAGTAGGCTATGCTTTTATCAGGTTCAAGAGTTTTCTGACATTTGCTGGGCAAGATATGGGTAAATATCGCAATCCTGCCCGTGCGAATGTCCTGGCTGCCGAGATGCGGAGGATCTGTCGAGCTCCAGCTTGACAGATTGGAAAAGCTGGTTTTCAGCGTATGCGCATTGTGCGCCGAAACCGGCTTTTGCGATGTCTTCCCGGGTCTGTACACACTCCGTACACACCCTGTACACACTCCATACACACTCCGTACACACCCTGTACATACTCCGTACGCACTCCGTACACACTCCGTACGGCCCCAGGGAGGCTGGGGTTTCAGGGCTATTAACTACACAGAAACACACCGCCAATGTTTTCTGGTGGTGGGTATTTTAATGAAAGTTGATGTGGACTTCACAGTCGGATATTGTTTCCCGTGGGAATCAGTGGGGAAACTTACCTGAGCCAAACATTCCACTCAGGTCCCAGGATTGACCCGAGTCAGTGCTGAAGAAACTGAAGTGAATTGGAGCATTGGTGGGAGGAAACATTAAACACTCCTTTGTTGATTGCGACAGGATGCCCTGGTGGGTGAGGGGGATCTAAGAGAAAGCTAAAGAGCAGATTAACTCCAAAGGGAATAGGACACAGCAGACAAAGAGCTTGCTGACTCGAGAGGGGCGATCTTTCTGCATCTGCCCCCAAGCCCACTGTGCAGCCTGTTGCGGCAGATATCAGAAAAACCATGCAGGTTCCTGAAGAGGCCCGTGCTCTGAATCCCATGACCCAGGAGCAAAAACACTGAGCTCACCCATGCGTCTTTAATTAGTTAGAAACTATAGATTTAGAATGTGTGAAGAGTCAGTGGGATTGAAATTTTCTGGCAGTAGTGCAGGATGCGTGATAACATAGAAAACATAGAAACATAGAAAATAGGTGCAGGAGCAGGCCATTCAGCCCTTCTAGCCTGCACCGCCATTCAATGAGTTCATGGCTGAACATTCAACTTCAGTACCCACTTCCTGCTTTCACGCCATACCCCTTGATCCCCCGAGTAGTAAGGACTTCATCTAACTCCCTTTTGAATATATTTAGTGAATTGGCCTCAACTACTTCCTGTGGTAGAGAATTCCACAGGTTCACCACTCTCTGGGTGAAGAAGTTTCTCCTTATCTCGGTCCTAAATGGCTTACCCCTTATCCTTAGACTGTGACCCCTGGTTCTGGACTTCCCCAACATTGGGAACATTCTTCCTGCATCCAACCTGTCCAAACCCGTCAGAATTTTAAACGTTTCTATGAGGTCCCCTCTCACTCTTCTGAACTCCAGTGAATACAAGCCCAGTTGATCCAGTCTTTCTTGATAGGTCAGTCCCACCATCCCGGGAATCAGTCTGGTGAACCTTCGCTGCACTCCCTCAATAGCAAGAATGTCCTTCCTCAAGTTAGGAGACCAAAACTGTACACAATACTCCAGGTGTGGCCTCACCAAGGCCCTGTACAACTGTAGCAACACCTCCCTGCCCCTGTACTCAAATCCCCTCGCTATGAAGGCCAACATGCCATTTGCTTTCTTAACCGCCTGCTGTACCTGCATGCCAACCTTCAATGACTGATGTACCATGACACCCAGGTCTCGTTGCACCTTCCCTTTTCCTAATCTGTCACCATTCAGATAATAGTCTGTCTCTCTGTTTTTACCACCAAAGTGGATAACCTCACATTTATCCACATTATACTTCATCTGCCACGCATTTGCCCACTCACCTAACCTATCCAAGTCACTCTGTAGCCTCATAGCATCCTCCTCGCAGCTCACACTGCCACCCAACTTAGTGTAATCCGCAAATTTGGAGATACTACATTTAATCCCCTCGTCTAAATCATTAATGTACAATGTAAACAGCTGGGGCCCCAGCACAGAACCCTGCAGTACCCCACTAGTCACTGCCTGCCATTCCGAAAAGTACCCATTTACTCCTACTCTTTGCTTCCTGTCTGACAACCAGTTCTCAATCCATGTCAGCACACTACCCCCAATCCCATGTGCTTTAACTTTGCACATTAATCTCCTTGTCGAAAGCCTTCTGAAAGTCCAAATATACCACATCAACTGGTACTCCTTTGTCCACTTTATGGGAAACATCCTCAAAAAATTCCAGAAGATTTGTCAAGCATGATCTCCCTTTCACAAATCCATGCTGACTTGGACCTATCATGTAACCATTTTCCAAATGCGCTGCTATGACATCCTTAATAATTGATTCCATCATTTTACCCACTACTGAGGTCAGGCTGACCGGTCTATAATTCCCTGCTTTCTCTCTCCCTCCTTTTTTAAAAAGTGGGGTTACATTGGCTACCCTCCACTCGATAGGAACTGATCCAGAGTCAATGGAATGTTGGAAAATGACTGTCAATGCATCCGCTATTTCCAAGGCCACCTCCTTAAGTACTCTGGGATGCAGTCCATCAGGCCCTGGGGATTTATCGGCCTTCAATCCCATCAATTTCCCCAACTCAATTTTCCGACTAATAAAGATTTCCCTCAGTTCCTCCTCCATAATAGACCCTCTGACCACTTTTATATCCGGAAGGTTGTTTGTGTCCTCCTTAGTGAATACTGAACCAAAGTACTTGTTCAATTGGTCTGCCATTTCTTTGTTCCCCGTTATGACTTCCCCTGATTCTGACTGCAGGGGACCTACGTTTGTCTTTACTAACCTTTTTCTCTTTACATACCTATAGAAACTTTTGCAATCCGCCTTAATGTTCCCTGCAAGCTTCTTCTCGTACTCCATTTTTCCTGCCCTAATCAAACCCTTTGTCCTCCTCTGCTGAGTTCTAAATTTCTCCCAGTCCCCAGGTTCGCTGCTATTTCTGGCCAATTTGTATGCCATTTCCTTGGCTTTAATACTATCCCTGATTTCCCTAGATAGCCACGGTTGAGCCACCTTCCCTTTTTTATTTTTACGCCAGACAGGAATGTACAATTGTTGTAATTCATCCATGCGGTCTCTAAATGTCTGCCATTGCCCATCCACAGTCAACCCCTTAAGTATCATTAGCCAATCTATCTTAGCCAATTCATGCCTCATACCTTCAAAGTTACCCTTCTTTAAGTTCTGGACCATGGTCTCTGAATTAACTGTTTCATTCTCCATCCTAATGCAGAATTCCACCATATTATGGTCACTCTTCCCCAAGGGGCCTCGCACAATGAGATTGCTAATTAATCCTCTCTCATTACACAACACCCAGTCTAAGATGGCCTCCCCCCTAGTTGGTTCCTCGACATATTGGTCTAGAAAACCATCCCTTATGCATTCCAGGAAATCCTCCTCCACCGTATTGCTTCCAGTTTGGCTAGCCCAATCTATGTGCATATTAAAATCATCCATTATAACTGCTGCACCTTTATTGCATGCACTCCTAATTTCCTGTTTGATGCCCTCCCCAACATCACTACTACTGTTTGGAGGTCTGTACACAACTCCCACTAACGATTTTTGCCCTTTAGTGTTCTGCAGCTCTCCCCATATAGATTCCACATCATCCAAGCTAATGTCTTTCCTAACTATTGCATTAATCTCCTCTTTAACCAGCAATGCTACCCCACCTCCTTTTCCTTTTATTCTATCCTTCCTGAATGTTGAATACCCCTGGATGTTGAGTTCCCAGCCCTGATCATCCTGGAGCCACGTCTCCGTAATCCCAATCACATCATATTTGTTAACATCTATTTGCACAGTTAATTCATCCACCTTATTGCGGATACTCCTTGCATTAAGACACATAACAGGTCAGCAGCTCAAGGCAGAGTGTAAAACGAGCTGCTGATTGGCTGGCGCCCAATGTATGATATTGTTCGAGTTGAATTTCACCTACTCCTCCCTCCCCCCACCCTGTGCCGTACTTGTTACTGTAATGTAATTGCTTCCTGGGTTCTTTGCTTAAGTATTCATAGCAACACATTGCTCTTAAGAACTAGTTGGTTTATTAGCAAAAGGCTTAACAATCACACTACACATTACCAGTTCATCTACCAGGCTCACAACAGCTACCTCATTGTGGATCCCCCGAACCCAACTGGCTGGGGTTTTATTGAGTCTTAGAAACATCGAAAATAGGCGCAGGAGTAGGCCATTCGGCCCTTCGAGCCTTGTGAACATCACGTGACTGGCTAAACTACTCACACCTCAACAGCTCTACAACTATTTTAGTTGAACCTAAATCAAGCACCCCGTTTTGGCAAGGGCATCAGAACCAAAAAATTTCAAGTGAAACTTTTACAGTAACTTAAGTTAAATAAAAATTTGGTTGCCAGGGTTGATGATGGACTCCAGTCCCTACGGCACCCACCTCTCGCGGAAGACCGCGAGCGTACCGGTGGACACCGCGTGCTCCATCTCCAGGGACACCCTCGCTCAGACGTAACTGCTGAAGAGAGGCAGGCAGTCAGGCTGTCAACAGTTCTACAAACCTGTGTGCATACTCACAGGCAGATACATTACAGTTACGTAAGCTTTAGGGCTCCTTTCATTGCTGAGTAACGCGGCAGCAATATGCAGGTCCTGACAAGTTTCGCTGTCTAGTGTTGTGGAATAGATTAAACAGTTGTATTGCCAGGTGGAGAGGAGGGTGAAAAATGGGGAAAACAGTGAAAAAAGATCTATTTTGAACTGACTATAACTGCGGGTGTTACTGCCACCATTTTGATTGCCCCACCTGCAGCCTGAATCGACTTTGCGTCCGAACTTCTGATGACAATGTACCACCAGCCATAATTTAGGTGACGGAGATTTGCAATTGGAAATAAACACGTGCATCGGCCCATCTTGTTCCCGTTTCAGTATTCCCAAAAGAACATCCTTCTCTATCTACATTCCCCGTGGGCTGGAACAGTGCACCTGGGCCTTGGTGCATCTTTGGAAACCTTAACGTCTGTTGCTATGGAAATTCAGTTCTATTCTTAAACATTTGCAGCGGAGCGCTCGGCCCTCTATGGTACATCACTATCTCGTTTGGAAATATTTGTTTTTACTTACGTTGTGGTCAAGGAAGGTTTATCGTTGGATGTGGAACAGAGCTTGAGGGATTTGCTCATTAATCAGTGGATGTGACTGCTGCATGGATGCTTCAAGGGAATAGATTCCTTCACACCCTCCATTGAAAGACCTTTACAGCTTTCAAAATATGCCCAATTATATATTGCATGATCTCTTCAAAAATCGTTTTCTGTAATTTTTTATGCCAAATAAGGTGCAACTAAAGAATGATGATTAATTCATGATATCCTTGAGGTAAACAATATAAAAAGACTTCATAATCTTCAGCTGGTTTAAACTATTTTTAACCAGTGTGTTCCTGCAGCACCAGTAATGATCTGAAACGGAGCAGTATACTCTCGGGATGTGCTGATAGATAACAACCCATTCACTGTTCAGTGTCACACAGCGGGGCAATATCTCTTGTTCAAACGCAAGATTCTGACCAAAGTCAAGTTTCACATTTTTCCCAGGTACTTACCATGCCCAATTGTCAGTTTGCCAGCCATGGCTCAGTGGGCAGCACCCTCGCCTCTGAGTCGGGAAGTTGTGGGTTCAAGTCCCACTCCAGAGACTTGGGCACATAAATCTAGGCTGACACTCCCAGAGCAGTGCTGCACTGTCAGAGCTGCTGTTTTTCGGATGAGACGTGAAACCGAGGCTCTCAGGTGGACATAAAAGATCCCATGGCACTATTTCGAAGAAGAGCAGGTGAGTTATCCCCGATGTCCTGGCCAATATTTATCCCTCAATCAACATAACAAAAAAAACAGGTTATCTGGGTCATTATCACATTGCTGTTTGTGGGAGCTTGCTGTGCGAAAATTGACTGCCGCATTTCCCACATTACAACAGTGACTACACTCCAAAAGTAATTCATTGGCTGCAAAGCGCTTTGAGACGTCTGGTCGTTGTGAAAGGCGCTATATAAATGCAAGTATTTCTGCTTCAGTTCATTGGTAGTCCATGCTCCATTCTGGGAGGCCCCTGGGCAATCTGGGATGATTGGTACCCCGGCAGCTTGCCTGACTGAAGAGTTGGTTTCGGGCCCAGCTGCCTCTCCAGCAGCGGCTCTCAGGTTGGTCCCGGGAGAAAACCTGCTTCTCATCAAATAATTACATGTAACTCTTTGGCGGCAGCCACTGACGAGGCTGCATGCACATCTAGAAAACCTGAGCGGGGCAGGCCCGCTGCCAATTTCTGGGAGGGGGACTAAAGCAGGCGTTGGGCCTCTGATTGGCAAATGCACGGGGCCTAATGCCTGCTTTAGGTGGCCACTCCAGATGCCTGCAAATGTCGTGATCCAATTTCAGCTTCAACATGTTTCAGGGATCCGAGAGATGCAGGATGTTGGTCTCTGCAAATGGGCCTTGTACCTGTTGTGTATGGAGAAAGAGTCAGACTGAACACTGTGAGCTCAAAGTAATGTATGATCTTAGTCTTTTATTGCAGGTCTCCAGTGTGCCTCTCCAACCTGTGAAGCCTCCTTAAATACCTGCGCTCCCAAAAGATTATGGGATCCCTTGGGACTCCACCATCTGTACAGAGTAAATACAGGTCCACATATATAACAACATTCTTTAAGTTCTGGACCATGGTCTCTGAATTAACATATAACAAACTGGAAGCAATACGGTGGAGGAGGATTTCCTGGAGTGCATAAGGGATGGTTTTCTAGACCAATATGTCGAGGAACCAACTAGAGGGGAGGCCATCTTAGACTGGGTGTTGTGTAATGAGAGAGGATTAATTAGCAATCTCGTTGTGCGAGGCCCCTTGGGGAAGAGTGACCATAATATGGTGGAATTCTGCATTAGGATGGAGAATGAAACAGTTAATTCAGAGACCGTGGTCCAGAACTTAAAGAAGGCTAACTTTGAAGGTATGAGGCGTGAATTGGCTAGGATAGATTGGCGAATGATACTTAAGGGGTTGACTGTGGATGGACAATGGCAGACATTTAGAGACCGCATGGATGAACTACAACAATTGTACATTCCTGTCTGGCGTAAAAATAAAAAAGGGAAGGTGGCTCAACCGTGGCTATCAAGAGAAATCAGGGATAGTATTTAAGCCAAGGAAGTGGCATACAAATTGGCCAGAAATAGCAGCGAACCCGGGGACTGGGAGAAATTTAAAACTCAGCAGAGGAGGACAAAGGGTTTGATTAGGGCAGGGAAAATGGAGTACGAGAAGAAGCTTGCAGGGAACATTAAGACGGATTGCAAAAGTTTCTATAGATATGTAAAGAGAAAAAGGTTAGTAAAGACAAACGTAGGTCCCCTGCAGTCAGAATCAGGGGAAGTCACAACGGGGAACAGAAAAATGGCGGACCAATTGAACAAGTACTTTGGTTCGGTATTCACTAAGGAGGACACAAACAACCTTCCGGATATAAAAGGGGTCAGAGGGTCGAGTAAGGAGGAGGAACTGAGGGAAATCCTTATTAGTTGGGAAATTGTGTTGGGGAAATTGATGGGATTGAAGGCCGATAAATCCCCAGGGCCTGATGGACTGCATCCCAGAGTACTTAAGGAGGTGGCATTGGAAATAGCGGATGCATTGACAGTCATTTTCCAACATTCCATTGACTCTGGATCAGTTCCTATCGAGTGGAGGGTAGCCAATGTAACCCCACTTTTTAAAAAAGGAGGGAGAGAGAAAACAGGGAATTATAGACCAGCCAGCCTGACATCGGTAGTGGGTAAAATGATGGAATCAATTATTAAGGATGTCATAGCAGTGCATTTGGAAAGAGGTGATATGATAGGTCCAAGTCAGCATGGATTTGTGAAAGGGAAATCATGCTTGACAAATCTTCTGGAATTTTTTGAGGATGTTTCCAGTAGAGTGGACAAGGGAGAACCAGTTGATGTGGTGTATTTGGACTTTCAGAAGGCTTTCGACAAGGTCCCACACAAGAGATTAATGTGCAAAGTTAAAGCACATGGGATTGGGGTAGTGTGCTGACACGGATTGAGAACTGGTTGTCAGACAGGAAGCAAAGTGTAGGAGTAAATGGGGACTTTTCAGAATGGCAGGCGGTGACTAGTGGGGTACCACAAGGTTCTGTGCTGGGGCCCCAGCTGTTTACATTGTACATTAATAATTTAGACGAGGGGATTAAATGTAGTATCTCCAAATTTGCGGATGACACTAAGTTGGGTGGCAGTGTGAGCTGCGAGGAGGATGCTATGAGGCTGCAGAGCGACTTGGATAGGTTAGGTGAGTGGGAAAATGCATGGCAGATGAAGTATAATGTGGATAAATGCGAGGTTATCCACTTTGGTGGTAAAAACAGAGAGACAGACTATTATCTGAATGGTGACAGATTAGGAAAAGGGGAGGTGCAACGAGACCTGGGTGTCATGGTACATCAGTCATTGAAGGTTGGCATGCAGGTACAGCAGGCGGTTAAGAAAGAAAATGGCATGTTGGCCTTCTTAGCGAGGGGATTTGAGTACAGGGGCAGGGAGGTGTTGCTACAGTTGTATAGGGCCTTGGTGAGGCCACACCTGGCGTATTGTGTACAATTTTGGTCTCCGAACCTGAGGAAGGACATTCTTGCTATTGAGGGAGTGCAGCGAAGGTTCACCAGACTGATTCCTGGGATGGCGGGACTGACCTATCAAGAAAGATTGGATCAACTGGGCTTGTATTCACTGGAGTTCAGAAGAATGAGAGGGGACCTCATAGAAACGTTTAAAATTCTGATGGGTTTAGACAGGTTAGATGCAGGAAGAATGTTCCCAATGTTGGGGAAGTCCAGAACCAGGGGACACAGTCTAAGGATAAGAGGTAAGCCATTTAGGACCGAGATAAGGAGAAACTTCTTCACCCAGAGAATGGTGAACCTGTGGAATTCTCTACCACAGAAAGTTGTTGAAGCCAATTCACTAAATATATTCAAAAAGGAGTTAGATGAAGTCCTTACTACTAGGGGGATCAAGGGGTATGGTGAGAAAGCAGGAATGAGGTACTGAAGTTGAATGTTCAGCCATGAACTCATTGAATGGCGGTGCAGGCTAGAAGGGCCAAATGGCCTACTCCTGCACCTATTTTCTATGTTTCTATGTTTCTATGTTTCTATTCCCCCCAAAATCAATCGTATAACTATTTACAATGTGAGTCGATCTGGAGCCCTTTTTACCCTGGTTGATTGTCTCGGTGTGAAAGCTGGTGTTGTTGAATCATTTGTTGGGCCCTCGCTGGGCTGCTGTGCAGCTGGCCTTGCTGGGCTGCCTCGTGTGTTGGGCCCTGCTGGGCTGCTGTGGATGATGGGTTCTGCTTCGTGGTCAACCGTGGCGCCGGTTGCCACTGGTGTGTATGTTGGGGGATCAAAAAGGTAGAGTCAAAGGTGGATTGCTCAGGATAGTCCATGAATCTGAGTTTGATTTGGTTCAAGTGTTTCCGGTTAATTAATCCATTTGAAAGTTTGATCCGAAACACCCTGCTCCCCTCTTTGGCCACGACAGTGCCGGGAAACCACTTGGGACCTTGTCCATAATTTAATACAAATATATGATCATTGATTTTAATCTCGCGTGACACATTTGCGCTATCATGGTATGCACTTTGTTGAAGCCGCCTGCTCTCTACTTGTTCATGTAGATCAGGGTGAACTAACAAGAGCCTTGTCTTAAGTGTTCTTTTCATGAGCAGTTCTGCAGGTGGGATCCCAGTGAGTGAGTGGGTACTCGTGCGGTAGCTAAGCAGGACTCGGGATAGGTTAGTTTGCAGTGAGCCTTCAGTTACCCTCTTCAAGCCTTGTTTGATGGTTTGCACTGCTCTCTCTGCATGACCATTGGACGTTGGTTTAAACGGGGCAGTTGTGACATGTTTGATCCTGTTACGGGTCATGAATTCTTTGAACTCAACACTGGTAAAACATGGCCTGTTGTTAGTCACCAGGTCATCAGGTAAACCGTGAGTGGGAAACATGGCCCGCAGGCTTTCAGTAGTGGCAGCGGACGTGCTAGCCGACATTATCTCACATTCAATCCACTTGGAATACGCGTAGACAACCACAAGGCATATTTTACCCAAGAACGAGCCTGCATAATCTATGTGTACCCTGGACCACGGTTTGGAGGGCCAAAACCATAAACTTAGCGGCGCCTCCCTGGGTACATTGCTTAACTGCGAGCACGTATTACATCTGTGAACGCAGGACTCTAAGTCTGCATCAATACCGGGCCACCACACGTGGGATCTAGCTATCGCTTTCATCATTACGATGCCTGGGTGGGTACTGTGCAGGTCATTGATGAAGGTGTCTCTGCCCTTCTTGGGGACCACTACTCAATTGCCCCACAGAAGGCAGTCTGCCTGTATAGACATTTCACCTTTGCGCCACTGGAACGGCTTTATCTCTTCCTACATTTCCACTGGGACACTGGACCAGCTCCCAAGAAGCACACAGCTTTTGACTAGAGATAATAAAGTGTCCTGGCTTGTCCAGGTTTTGATCTGCTGGGCAGTGACGGGTGATTGCTCACTCTCAAATGCTTCCATAACCATGGCTAGATCTGCAGGCTGTGCCATTTCCACCCCCATGGTGGGCAATGGCAGCCTACTGAGAGCATCGACACAGTTTTCTGTGCCTGGCCTGTGGCGGATGGCGTAGTTGTATGCGGACAACGTGAGCGCCCATGAGTTGGTATTTATCCCTTTACTCTCGGAACACAGGGATATAAGTGGCTTATGGTCAGTTTCCAATTCGAATTTTAGCCCAAACAAGTATTGATGCATTTTCTTTACCCCATAGACACACGCTAACGCTTCTTTTTTAATCATGCTGTAGGCTCTCTCAGCCTTAGACAGACTCCTGGATGCATAAGCAACCGGTTGCAGCTTCCCGAAATCATTAGCTTGTTGCAATACACACCCGACGCCATTTGACGACGCATCACATGCTAGTACCAAACGCTTACATGAATCATACAACATAAGCACTTTGATTGAGCATAACAATTTTCTCGCTTTTACAAAGGCATTTTCTTGGCTTTTGCCCCAAACCCATTCGCCCCCTTTTTGTAGTAAGACATGTAGTGGTTCTAGCAGTGTGCTGAGACCCGGTAAGAAGTTACCAAAGTAGTTCAAGAGTCCCAGAAACGACCGCAGCTCCATCACGTTCTGTGGCCTCAGTGCGTTGTCGATTGCCTCCGTCTTCGCGTTGGTGGGCCTGATGCCGTCCGCCGCAATTCTCCTTCCCAAGAACTCCACTTCAGGCACCAGGAAAACGCACTTCGAGTGTTTTAACCTGAGTCCCACACGGTTGAGTCGACTAAGAACCTCCTCCAGGTTTTGCAGGTGCTCGACTGTGTTCTGACCTGTGACCAAGATGTCATCCTGGAAGACCACGGTGTGCGGGATGGACTTCAGTAAACTTTCCATGTTTCTCTGGAATATCACTGCCACTGATCAGATTCCAAACTGGCAGGTGTTATAAACAAAAAGATCTTTGTGCGTGTTGATGCAGGTGAGGGCCTTCGATGATTCCTCCAGTTCCTGCGTCATGTAGGCTGAAGTCAGATCCAGCTTCGTGAATGTCTTTCCTCCCGCCAGCGTTGCAAAGAGGTCGTCGGCCTTTGGTAGTGGGTATTGGCCCTGCAGGGAGAAACGATTGATAGTTACTTTGTAATCGCCACAGATTCTGATGGTGCCGTCTCCCTTGAGGACTGGGAGAATAGGACTGGCTCACTCGCTGAATTCGATCAGTGAAATGATGCCGTCTCTTTGCAGCCGGTCTCGCTCAATCTCTACCCTTTCTCTCATCATGTACGGTACTGCTCTCGCCTTGTGATGGATGGGTCGCGCCCCTGGAATTAGGTGGATCTGCACTTTTGCTCCTTGGAATTTCCCGATGCTTGGTTCGAACAGCAAAGGAAATTTGTTTAAGACCTGGGCACACGAAGTGTGTCAGCGGGCGATAGCGCTCGGACGTCATCCCAGTTCCAGCGTATCTTTCCCAGCCAGCTCTTGCCGAGCAGATTAGGACCATCGCCTGATACCACTCAGAGTGGTAGCTTGTGCACCGCTCCATCGTAGGAGACCTTTACGGTAGCACTGCCGATTTTGTGTAAGTTCTTAATTTCGTGCGAACTGGAGTTAAGACTGGCCTTGAGGCATTGTTGCACCACAACCTTTCGAAGATCTTTTTGCCCATGATGGACTGGCTCACGCCCGTATCCAGCTCCATTGACATTGGGAGTCCATTTAGTTTAACATTCTGTATTATCGGGGGACAATTCGTGGTAAATGTGTGCACCCCATGTACCTCTGCCTCCACGATCCGAGGCTCTGGTTCGTCGTAATCGTCCATGCATCTGTCCTCCTCTGCAACATGGTGGTTTGCAGGTTTAACAGGCTTTGCAGCTCGCCTGCACACTCATTGGAGGTGTCCCATTGCTCCACAGCCCTTACACATGTTCTGTTTGAATCGGCATGAATGGAAATAATGATCACCCCCACAGCGCCAACAAGGTGTTAATGGCCTTGCATTCATCACCCTTGATGGTGGACTCTGAGTCATCTGCGGACGTGCAGCTGCCGGTATGTGTAACCTGTCCTGTCCGTTACGATTCGAAAACAACATCACTTTGTTCACGGTAATTGTAGCAGTACTTGTGTGTTGAGAGATTTGCTTAGTATTGTCACTTGTGACAATGAACACCTGGACTATTGCTATGGCCTTACTCAAGGTTGGTGTCTCTACAGTCAAAAGTTTGTAAAGTATGGTTTCATGGCCAATGCCAAGTACGAAAAAGTCTCTGAGCATGTGCTCCAAATGTCCTTCAAATTCGCAATGTCCTGTAAGGCTTTTTAGCTCGGCAACATAACTCGTCACTTCCTGGCCTTCAGACCTTTTGTAGGTGTAGAACCGGCACCTTGCCATCAGAACGCTTTCCTTTAGGTTCAAATGCTCTCGAACCAGTGTGCACAAATCGTCGTACGATTTCTCCGTGGATTTCGCAGGAGTGAGCAGATTCTTAATGAGGCCATACGTTGGTGCCCCACAGACGGTGAGGAGGATCGGCCTTCGTTTGGCAGCACTCTCTTCCCCATCTAGCTCGTTGGCAACCAAGTATTGGTCGATTCTATTGTGTTCCTAACACAGATGAGGCTGCGCACAGGGAGGTTAAAATAACAGTGACCTCAGTCTCCAGAGTGAGGAACAGGCCTTGGGGCCGGCTTATATACAGTGCTCCCAAGGGATGTTGGGATCCCTTGGGACTTCAGGGGATGAGCTCCCTGGTGACGGAACATGGGAGTGCATGCTTTACACATACACAACATCACTCCCCCACCAAAGTCAAAGTGAAAACTATTTACAAGGTGAGGCGGTCAGGAGACTTTCTTTGCCTGGTGGACCGCCTTGGTACAAATGTCTGTCCTGGTGTGTTGGCTGTGCCCTCGCTGGGCTGGCGTGTTGTTGGCCCTGCAGGGCTGCTAGGTGAGCCTGGCCTTGCTGGGTTGTTGGGCGTGATGGGTTTGATTTCCTGGTCCGGCGTTGATCCTTTGGGTGTGTGTTGTGGTTGTGGGTTTGAAAAAGGTGGTGTCTGCTGTGGGTTGTTCAGGGCAGTCTGTGAACCGCAGCCTCGTTTGGTCCAGATGCTTTCTGCAAATTTGTCCATTGTCTAGTTTGACTACAAACACCAGATTCCCTTCTTTAGCTATCACCATGCCCGCGATCCACTTGGGTCCATGTCCATAGTTTAGCACACACAGATCAATTTCCCGTGACACAGTGGTGCGACCATCGTTTACATTTTGTTGCTGCCGCCTGCTCTCTACCTGATCATGCAGGTTGGGGTGAACCAGCGAGAGTCTGGTTTTAAGTGTCCTTTTCATGAGTAGCTCAGCCTGGGGCACCCCTGTGAGCGAGTGGGGTCTCGTGCGGTAGCTGAGCAGTACTCGGGACAGGGGGGTTTGGAGTGAGCTTTCTGTGACTTGTTTGAGACTCTGTTTGATGGTTTGTACTGCCCGCTCTGCCTGCCCATTGGAGGCTGGTTTAAACGGGGCCGAGGTGACATGTTTGATCCCATTGTGGATCATGAATTCTTTACATTCGGCACTGGTGAAACATGGCCCGTTGTCACTGACCAGTATGTCAGGCAGGCCGTGGGTGGCAAACATGGCCCTCAGGCTTTCAATGGTGACGGTGGCAGTGCTTCCCGACATTATATCACATTCAATCCATTTTGAAAAAGCATCCAACACCACCAGGAACATTTTACCGAGAAACGGGTCCACATAGTCGACATGGACCCTCGACCATGGTCTGTAGGGCCACGTAGTGGTGCCTCTCTGGGCGCGTTGCTCAACTGAGCACATATGCTGCATTGCCGTACACAGGAATCTAAGTCAGAGTCAATACCAGGCCACCACACGTGGGATCTGGCTATCGCTTTCATCATTACTATACCCGGGTGTGTGCTGTGGAGATCCGAGATGAACGTCTCTCTGCCCTTTTTGGGTAGCACTACGTGGTTACCCCACAACAGGCAGTCTGCCTGAATGGACAGCTCGTCCTTTCGCCACTGGAACGGCTTGATTGGCTCTTGCATTTCCACAGGGATGCTGGCCCAGATCCCATGCAGTAAACAGTTTTTTACTAGGGACAGCAGAGGATCTTGGCTGGTCCAAGTCCTAATCTGGCAGGCCGTGACAGGTGATTTATCATTTTCAAACGCTTTCATGACCATCAACAAGTCTGCGGGCTGCGCCACCATCAACAAGTTTGTAGTTATACGCTGATAGCGCGAGTGCCCACCTTTGTATGCGGGCTGAGGCATTAGTATTTATCCCCTTGTTTTCAGCGAACAGGGATGTGAGGGGCTTGTGATCGGTTTCCAGCTCAAATTTGAGGCCAAACAGGTATTGATGCATTTTCTTTACCCCGAACACACACGCTAATGCCTCTTTCTCAATCATGCTGTAGGCCTTCTCGGCCTTAGACAAGCTCCTGGAAGCATAGGTGACAGGTTGCAACTTCCCCGCAACGTTGGCTTCTTGTAATACACACCCGACTCCGTACGACGTCACATGCTAGCACAAGTCTTTTACATGGGTTATACAATACAAGCAGCTTGTTAGAGCATAAAATGTTTCTGGCTTTCTCAAAAGCAATGACTTGGTTTTTTTCTCCATACCCAGTTCTCACCTTTGCGCAATAACACATGTAAGGGCGCTAAAAGGGTGCTTAACCCCGGTAGGAAGTTACCAAAATAGTTGAGGAGTCCCAAGAACAACCGCAGCTCCGTGACGTTCTGTGGCCTGGGCGCGTTCCTGATAGCCTCTGTCTTGGCGTCTGTGGGCCAAATGCCGTCCGCCACGATCTTTCTCCCCAAAAACTCCACTTCTGTTGCCAGGAAGACGCATTTCGACCTCTTCAGCCGCAGCCCTATGTGATCCAGACGCTGGAGGACCTCTTCCAAGTTTTGTAGACGCTCAGCGGTGTTCCCGACCCGTGACCAATATGTCATCCTGAAAAACTCGTGACCTTGACCATGGCGCTGCCCAGGACAGTGATAAGCTCTTTGGTGTACGTTCTCAGTTTCGTTGTGGATGGGGCTCAGGGCTGGTCTGAGTGTCTTGTTGCACCACAGTCTCTCAAATATCTTTTTACTCATGATGGATTGGCTAGCGCCAGTGTCCAATTCCATGGCTATGGGTAAGCCATTCAATTTTACATTTAGCATTATAAGTGGACATTTCATCGAAAATGTGTGCACCCCGTGTACTTCAGCATCTGCCTCCTCTCTCTGAGGCTCAAATTTGCTTTGATCCACCATGGACTGATTTTCCTCTGCCACGTGGTGGTTAGCAGGTTTTGCAGAGCTTGCAGCTCATTTGCAAGCTCGTTGGAAGTGCTCCATTGTACCACATCTCTTGCAAACATACCCTTTGAAGCGGCATGAATAGGCTGAACGGAAGCCTCCACAACGCCAACAGGGTGTGAATTGCCTTGCATTCATCCTTTGCTGGGGACTCTGAGTCATCTGGGTCACCTGAAGCCTGCTGGCAGTTACAGACTCGTGGGTTCTGCCCTGTACATTTCTGCTCGCAAACACAGTTCCAGTTAATTTATGAACATTGCTAGCACTTGTGTGCTGAAAGATTTGTTTGGTGTTATCACTGGTGGACATTAACACCTGTGCTATCACAATGTTTTCGTAGGATGGTTTTGTGGCCAATGCCCAGTATAAAAAAGTCTCTGAGCATTTGCTCCAGGTAGCTATCAAACTCACATTGTCCTGCAAGTCGCCTTAGCTCAGCGATGCAGCTCGCCACTTCCTGACCTTCAAATCGCTGGCACGTGTAGAACCAATACCTCGCCATCAGCACACTCTCCCTCGAGTTAAGATGCTCCCAAACCAGTGTACACAGCTCCTCATATGACTTATCTGTGGGTTTCACCGGAGCCAGAAGATTCTTCATGAGGCTATCGGTCGGTGCCCTGCAGACCGTGAGATGGACCACTCTCCTTTTTGCAGTGCTTCCTTCTCCGTCCAGCTCATTGGCTACAAAATACTGGTCTAGCCATTCGACATAGGCTTCCCAGTCCTCACCCTCCAAGAACTTCTCCAGGATGCCCACAGTTTGCTGCATCTTTGCGTATTCTCGTCGCCAGTTATTGTGTTCCGAACACAGATGAGGCTGCACACAAGGAAGTTAAAGTGACAGTGACCTCAGTCTTTAATAAGACACTCCAGAGTGAGGAACAGGCCTTAGGGGTCGGCTTATATACAGTGCTCCCAAGGGATGCTGGGATCCCTTGGAACATCAGGGGATGAGCTTCCTGGTGGCGGAACATGGGAGTACATGCTTTACAGATGCACAACAGATTCGCTCCACAAAAATTTCCCAATCATCTCCCTCCGAAAATTTCTCCAGATGCCAGTTGTTCTCTGCATCTTTGGGTTCACTATCTGTATCTTGTCACCACTGTGAGCTCAAAGTAAAGTGTGACCTTAGCCTTTTATTGCAGGTCTCCAGAGTGCCTCTCAAACCTGTGACGCCTCCTTAAATACGTGTGCTCCCAAGGGATTATGCGATCCCTTGGGACTCCAGGGGAAGAACCCTCTGGTGGCTGTACAGAGTAAATACAAGTCCACATATATAACAGTACCCACCTAAAATGGATGCATCGAGGCCCAGTGTCGACCCCTTTGCTCACAGGATGCGGCTGAAGCCATTCAATTTCAAGCCCAGGATTCTGTGGATCTCTTTAACATTAGATTTTTTTGGCAGCTGTATTTGTGGGGACAGTATTTTTCTGACCGCCTCATCATTATCATAGGCAGTCCCATCAAAATCGAGGATGACTTGCCTCCATTCTAAAAGTGAGTTCTCAGGTAACTGAACAGTCCAATGCGGGAATTACAGTCCCTGTCACAAGTGGGGCACACAGTGCTTGAAGCAAAGGGTGGGTGGGACTGGTTTGCCGCACGCTCCTTCCGCAGTCTGCGCTTGATTTCTGCATGCTCTCGGCGATGGGACTCGAGGTGCTCAGCGCCCTCCCGGATGCACTTCCTCCACTTAGGGCGGTCTTTGGCCGGGAACTCCCAGTGGGGATGTTGCACTTTATCAGGAAGGCTTTAAGGGTGTCCTTGAAACATTTCTTCTGCCCACCTGGGGCTCGCTTGCCGCGTAGGAGTTCCGAGTAGAGCGCTTGCTTTTGGAGTCTCGTGTCAGGCATGCGAAAAATGTGGCCCACCCAATGGAGCTGGTTGAGTGTGGTCAGTGCTTCGATGCTGGGGATGTTGGCCTGATCAAGAACACTGAAGTTGGTGCGTCTATCCTCCCAGGGGATTTGCAAGATCTTGCGGAGACATCGTTGGTGGTATTTCTCCGGCGATTTGAGGTGTCTACTGTACATGGTCCATGTCTCTGAGCCATACAGGAGGGTGGGTATCACTGCAGCCCTGTAGACCATGACCATGAGCTTGGTGGCAGATTTAAGGGCCTGATCTTCGAACACTCTCTTCCTCAGGTGGCCGAAGGCTGCGCTGGCGCACTGGAGGCAGTGTTGAACTTCGTCTTCGATGTCTGCCCTTGCTGATAATAAACTCCCAAGGTATGGGAAGTGACCGCTTAATGTACCTTTAAGAAATAGAGGGTGTGATTTTGGTGTTGCTGCTATTACACTGGTCTTGCGAATCGACAGCCTGTTGTGGAAATTGGCGACTTTTCTATTCCATTGATTTCAGCATTGCCACATCACCAGCTTACTGCCTGAGCGGCAAGTTGTAAATTAGCCCCACAGTATCAGCCGTAGTCCAGTGGTCGCACTTTAACCTCTGAATCAGAAGGTCATGGGTTGAAGCCTCACGACAGCCACTTCACAGTTACGCTGTTACACCGAAGCTCCCTCTGTCTAGCAAAAGGTAAATGATGCCATGGCACAATTCAACAATGAGCTGGAGAATTCTATTGCCAGCATTTATCCCTCGGTGACCATCTCCAAAGGCAGATTGAGCGCCATGTGTGGGACCTTGCTTAATGCAATTTGACTGACGTATTTGCCTACATTGCAACAATGACTACACTTTAAAAGTACTTAATTGATTGTGAGGTGCTTTGGGACATTGTGAAGATGTGAATGGTGCTTTATAAATGCAAGGTTGTTTTCTTTCCTTGTTTCGCAGAACAAATTAAGAGAAGCTCAGCAAGATGATTATAACACAGAATCTAAAGCTGAGTCATCATTTGAGGCAGTCCCTCAAAATAGAACAAAAGAACATAAGAATTAGGAACAGGAGTAGGCCATCTAGCCCCTCGAGCCTGTTCCGCCATTCAACAAGATCATGGCTGATCTGGCCGTGGACTCAGCTCCACTTACCCGCCCGCTCCCCGTAACCCTTAATTCCCTTATTGGTTAAAAATCTATCTATCTGTGACTTGAATACATTCAATGAGCTAGCCTCAACTGCTTCCTTGGGCAGAGAATTCCACAGATTCACAACCCTCTGGGAGAAGAAATTCCTTCTCAATTCGGTTTTAAATTGGCTCCTCCGTATTTTGAGGCTGTGCCCCCGAGTTCTAGTCTCCCCGACCAGTGGAAACAACCTCTCTGCCTCTATCTTGTCTATCCCTTTCATTATTTTAAATGTTTCTATAAGATCACCCCTCATCCTTCTGAACTCCAATGAGTAAAGACCCAGTCTACTCATTCTATCATCATAAGGTAACCCCCTCATCTCCGGAATCAGCCCAGTGAATCGTCTCTGAACCCCATCCAAAGCTAGTATATCCTTCCTTAAGTAAGGTGACCAAAATTGCACGCAGTACTCCAGGTGCTGCGTGCTTGTGCAGCTACAGGGAGAAGGCAAAAAAGAAGTAGAAAGAAACAGAAAGGTGACGTCACAGCCAAGCGGGTAAGTGATTGGCTGGTGATTGGTGAATAGTTTTTCTTTTTTCTCTTTAACAGTGAGTAAACTTTAGCATTGTTGTTGCCAATTTAAGTGTATCTTAGGGTTAAGTCATGGCAGAAGAGTTTGATCACGTGATATGCTCCTCCTGTACCATGTGGGAACTCAGGGACACTTCCGATGTCCCTGACGACTACGTGTGTGGGAAGTGTATCCGCCTCCAGCTCCTGACGGTCCGCGTTGCGGAATTGGAGCTGAGGGTGGATTTACTCTGGAGCATCCACGATGCTGAGAATGATGTGGGTAACACATGTAGCGAGTTGGTCTTACCGCAGGTGAAGGGTCCACAGCCAGATAAGGAGTGGAAGACCAGCAGGAAGAGCAGTGCAAAGAAGGTAGTGCAGGGGTCTCCTGCGGTCATCCCCCTGCAAAACAGATACACCGCTTTGAGTACTGTTGAGGGGGATGATTCATCAGGGGAGGGCAGCAGCAGCCAAGTTCATGGCACCGTGGCTGGCTCTGCTGCACCGGAGGGCAGGAAAAAGAGTGGGAGAGCAATAGTGATAGGGGATTCAATGGTAAGGGGACTTTACTAACTCTGCCCTCATCCCACTGTAGTCCCCTTTGTTTAAGCATAGTACGCTCGTTTGAGACACTACTTCCTCACTCTCAATCTGTATTACAAATTCAACCATACTGTGATCACTCATTCCGAGAGGATCTTTGACTCGGAGATCATTTATTATTCCTGTCTCATTACACAGGACCAGATCTAAGATAGCTTGCTCCCTTGTAGGTTCTGTAACATACTGTTCTAAGAAACAATCCTGTATGCATTCTATGAATTCCTCCTCAAGGCTACCCCGTGCGATTTGATTTGACCAATCGATATGTAGGTTAACTTGAGGATGATTTGCTTCCACGCCGAAAAGGGATGAGTTCACAGGTGTTTCAATGAAGGACCTAATATTCCAGGTCCCGAACTACATCCTGAAGGGTGGAAGATGCCTGTGCGTGGATTTTTTTAATGTATTTTGGCCGTTGCACACCAACCACCAGATGGGCTTGACAGAGAACATAAGAACATAAGATTTAGGAACAGGAGTAGGCCATCTAGCCCCTCGAGCCTGCTCCGCCATTCAAAAAGATCATGGCTGATCTGGCCGTGGACTCAGCTCCACTTACCCGCCCACTCCCCAAAACCCTTATTTCCCTTATTGGTTAAAAATCTATCTATCCGTGATTTGAATACATTCAATGAGCTTGCCTCAACTGCTTCCTTGGGCAGAGAATTCCACAGATTCACAACCCTCTGGGAGAAGAAATTCCTTCTCAACTCGGTTTTAAATTGGCTCCCCCATATTTTGAGGCTGTGCCCACTAGTTCTAGTCTCCCCAACCAGTGGAAACAACCTCTCTGCCTCTATCTTGTTGATCCCTTTCATTATTTTAAATGTTTCTATAAGATCACCCCTCATCCTTCTGAATTCCAATGAGTAAAGACCCAGTCTACTCAATCTATCATCATAAGGTAACCCTCTCATCTCCGGAATCAGCCTAGTGAATCGTCTCTGAATCCCCTCCAAAGCTAGTATATCCTAGGTCTTGGTCCAGTGGCAAGGGTTAACCAAGACGACTGGAGACCAGCTCTGCTGCACGGGTCCAGTGCACACACATATCGCAGTGTGGGCTGGCCCGTGCTGCCCCTGGGCCCTCGCCTCTTCTGGCCCCCGAACTCACACCTCTCCTGGGCCCCGATCACATCCCTCTACGAACTCTTGCTGCTCCTTCACCCTGACCTTGCCACTCTTGCTGTACCTGCCCGCACTGCAGTCAGCCGTCGCCCTTCTGCAGCAGCACACACTGCTCCCTGCAGTGGCACACTGCTGCATCCTGCTCCCTCTAATGGCCCCGGCCTGCTGAGTAGAGGAAAAATGAAAGGAAGATTTGCATTTATTATCACCTTTTACACCCTCAGGACATTCCAAAGCGCTTTATAACCAATGAAGTACTTTTGAAGTGCTGTCACTGTTGTAATGTAGGAAACGCGGCAGCCAATTTGCGCACAGCAAGCTCCCACAAACAGCAATGTGATAATGACCAGAAGATCTGGTTTAGTGATGTTGGTTGAAGGATAAATGTTGGCCAGGACACCGAGGATAACTCCCCTGCTCTTCTTTGAAATAGTGCCATGGAATCTTTTACATCATCCATCTGAGAGAGCAGACGGGGCCTCGGTTTAACATCTCAACTGAAAGACGGCACCTCCGACAGTGCAGCACTCCCTCAGCACTGCACTAGTGTGTCAGCCTAGATTTTGATGCGCCAGTCTCTGAAGAGGGACTTGAACCCACAACGTCCTGACTAAGAGATGAGAATGAACTATAGCTGGCATCAGGAGATATGGAGAAACCATGGAAATGGAAAGGGTGAATTTATCAATTTCTTTTAAAAAGGCAAACGAATGCAATGGAAATGCCGAGGAGATAAAAGATTGTGTCCGTGCCTCACCTGTACTTTAGCTCAGTGACACCTGCACAACAGCACTGTGGCAGAACACTAGGATTTAAATGGCATGCAATTCCGCTGTTGCACACAGCAGTGCTCGTGGTGTCGGCAATTGTGCCAATCTTAAACTAATAACGCAGCTTTGCCGGAGGCTTGTCGAATCAGTCTCTGAGTTAATTATCTCAGTGAGAAAGTGACGAGGATCAGAACATTTTAAGGAGGTTTAACATCGCCACAGCGAAGTGGTTAATATTCAGACATTTTGCATTGCTGCTAATGATAGGGCAAATGAATGAACAATTATCAACAATTATATTTTAGGAGGAGAGTGGGTTGTAATAAGCAATATATTGCAGCAGGATTGTCCACAGACTGTAATTATAGTTGTTTGTCAGTTTCCAGAGCATTTCATTTTGTCACTTGACCTTCCAAAGCTGCTGTAAAGAAATCAACGGAGGAAAAAGTCGATTCCTCTCCGAAAAATGACTCCATCTCACTAACGTTCCGATCCAACTGTATCTGTGTCTTTTTCATTGAACAGTGCCTTAATATCGCACATTATGGAGATAAGAATCTTCATAGATGTTAAAATATATATCAACTCTGTCTGAAGCTGGTAGAACTATTGTTGTAAGGAATGTCACATAACGAGACTATTTAAAATCGAGAGATAGTTGCTGAGTTAGTTCAGTTAGTTTCTGGTGCACACATCGTACATGCACCAAACAGTGGGGCTAAAATTGTCCCCCTCTTTAAGGTCTATTACCACCTCTAAGAGGGGCGGTAAGGCCTTTCTGATTGAGGGCAAGAGGATGGGCCAACCCATCAGAAATTGGCCCCGGGCCGGGGGCAGCGGAAACGGGTTTCCCCCTCGCCCCGTCGGGCATGTGCCGACCCCTAACCATCCAGAGGTGACCCCTTACCACCCGGGGATGACCCCTTACCTCCCGGGGGTGACCACTTACCACCCGGGGGTGACCCCTTACCACCTGCCACCGACCCCTTACCAGCGGAGGGTGGCCCCTTACCACCCGGCACTGGCCCCTTACCGTCCGGGGATTACCCCTTACCACCCGGCACCGACCCTTACCGCCCAGGGGTGACCCCTTACCGCCCCGCGAGGGAGATTTCCCCATGGGAGCAGAGCCGCCACCACTCGGTGCCCTCGACAGCTTTTTCTGGCGGGATGCTGCCAGTGGCTGGGCGGCGTGTCCGCGCTTAAAGCACCACCGTGGCTGCCATTTTATTTTAGTTTGACAGCCGACACTGAAGTTCTCCTGGTGGTCTGACCAAAATTTATCCCTCAACCAATGCCTAATGACAGCTTACCTGGCAAGTGGTTTGTCTCCATGTGTGAGCTGAGATGTTAAGGATCTGATTCTCAATCAGAGAGCACATCGGGTGGGCAGGGGCTGAAGTTATTGCATCAGCCCATCATTGGCACTGGTCAGAGGCCTGAACCATTATAGTCAGGCCTCCTTCGAATTGGATTGGCGATTTGCTACACTAAAGGGGAGAGCAATCTCGGGGGGTGGGGATGTGGGGGGATGATGGCACTTAGAAGCTGGCAGTGAGTGAGATTATTTTTATGGGGCTGAGGTGAACGTTAATGCTCCTACTGTTCCATGGCCCTGTGGGTTTTGTCCCATTGTTGGAGTGGCCAGAAACAGCCCTTTAAGGATTGCTGGTCAGGCCACTCTCCATCCAGTACCACTGGGTAAAGAAATCCCACTGTACATTGGCATCTCAAAATTGTGTTGGGCATAGGAGCCTGATGTAAATAATTAAATAAGGATCCCGTCCATTTCGAATCCCGCTCAAAAGTCGAGCCCCACGAGTCTCGGGTGGCCAGTGGACAGGAGAATTCAAAAAGAATATTCATCTATCGAGCTCCGCCTTTTACAGCATAAAAGGAATGGTAATGAGACAATAATTGCCTGATGTGCCTCACCCAAATTATTCGACCTGGGTGCTTTGATGAGATCCAGAGCTTCAATGAACACCGCACAGACATGCACCCTTAGTTTGACTGGATGTCTAGTTAAACATTAGTGCTGCCCTGCTCCAGGGGTGCACTTGTAGTTGTACTGCCCCAGAATCGAAATAGTGCACAGAGTACTGAGGCCAATTACAGTGAGTGTCCCAGTTACTGATCCAGCTAAGGTGAGGTAAGTTGGCGTTGATTAGAGATCGAACTGCAGAGAGTCGGGGTAAAGGGTGGCTATTCACAATAGCAAAAGGTGGATAAAAGAAGGATTTATATAGCATCTTTCATGACCTCCGGACGTCTTGAAGCACTTTACAGCCAGTGAAGTACTTTTGGAGTGTAGTCACTGTTGCAATGTGGGAAACACAGCAGCCAACTTGCGCACAAGCAAGTTCCCACAAACAGCAATGTAATAATGACCAGATCATCTATTTTTTTATTATGTTGATTGAGAGATTAATATTGGTCAACTCACCGAGGATAACTCCCCTGCTCTACTTCGAAGTAGTTTCACAGGATCTTTGACATTTAACTGAGAGAGCAGACGGGGCCTCGGTTTAACGTCGCATCCAAAAGACAGCACCTGCGACACTGCAGCACTCCCTCAGCACTGCACTGGAATGTGCTTAAGTTCCTGGAGTGGGACTTGAACCCACAACCTTCTGACTCAGAGGCGAGAGTGCTGCCCACTGAGCCACAGCTGACACTGGATCAGTGTTGGGACCACTATTGTTCACAATTTATATTAACGATTTAGATTTTGGAATCAAAAACACAATTTCTAAATTTGCAGATGACATCACATTGGGAGTGATAGTCAGAACTGAGGAGGACTGCAATAAATTACAGGAGGACATTAATAAACTTACAGAATGGGCATATAATTGGCAAATGAAGCTCAACACAGATAAATGTGAGGTGTTATGTTTGGTAAGAAGAATAGGAAGGTCACTTATTACTTGGAGGTTGCGAGTCTGGGTGGGGCAGAGGAACAAAGGGATCTCGGATACAAATACACAAATCACTAAATGTTGCGACACAGGTTAACAAGGCCATAAAAAGCAAACCAAGCACTAAGGTTTATTTCTAGAGGTATAGAATTGAAAAGTAGGGAAGTTATGCTAAACCTGTATTGAACCTTAGTTAGACCACACTTAGAGTACTGTGTACAGTTCCAGTCACCATATTATAAAAAGGATATGGAGACACTGGAGAGGGTGCAGAGAAGATTTACAAGGATGTTACCAGAAATGTGAGGGTATACATATCAGGAAAGGATGAACAGGCTGGGTCTGTTTTCACTTGAAAAAAGGCAGAGGGGTGACCTAATAGAGGTCTTTAAAATGATGAAAGGTTTTGATAGAGTGGATACAGAGAGAGTGTTTCCACTTGTGGGGAAGGGCATAACTAGAGGCCATCAATATAAGATAGTTACCAAGAAATCCAATCGGGAATTCAGGAGAAACTTCTTTACCCAGAGAGTGGTGAGAATGTGGAACTCGCTACCACAGGGAGTGGTTGAAGCGAATAGTATCGATGCATTTAAGGGGAGGCTAGACAAGCATATGAGGGAGAAGGGAATAGAGGGTTATGCTGATAGATTTAGCTGAGCAAAGATGTGAGGAGGCTCGAGTGGAGCATAAACGCCGGCATGGACTGGTTGGGCCAAATTGCCTGTTTCTGTGCCGTATATCCCGTATATGTAATCCTATAACCTCGATGATTTAGCGCTACATCAATGGTACCTTTACTCACTGGACCATTGGGACAGACTTGAGTTTAGTTTTAGGATTTGGAGCATCTTTATGATTTAAATGCGGGAAAAAAAGATGAAGACAGTGTATATCTAATTAAGGAAAGAAACCTGAATGGTTTCTGCCGACTCCTTGGGTTGATTATTGCTGTATAATCACGCACACCAAAAATGATATATTAAATATTGAGGAATTTGGTGGGGTATTTTCATATTGTATGTAACTACTGTAGAAATGTAGCTCTCATAGGGTTAATTCACACTATAATTATTTCATTAGGAAATGTATCTAGGGGTCTTTCCAATTAATTCATATATTTCAAATTCGTTTCATGAGCTGGTATTTGTAAAATATGCATGACTCTGTTTTAACAAGACCCTGGATAGTTTAATGATCTTCCCACTTTCATGGATTTTCTAGATATTTTTTTCCAGAAGGCAAAATGACAACTTAACAGAAAGTAAGAGATTAAAACCAGCAAATTTAAATTATACATGAAGGCTGTCATGATTCCAACATCGATGTGAGAATACATCTTCATTAGAAGCTTTGCTGGCAGAATACTGGAGTTCAGTCACGCTCCTGTGCATTTTACCCTGTTCTTGGGATAGCAGCACTTACAAAGTGATATAACTGGAAGTTGACACTTGATAGGATTATTTGTTTTGTTTAGTTTTCTGCCCTCCTCTCATTAAACAACTGGTGTGGGAGAATGGTCCTGTAATTGGTACTAATCTGCCAGTATTGACCCTCAGCTGTGACTAGGACTAGGTGTCAACAGAATTACTCACCCACCTCTCTTCCGCGGCTACATCCGAGCCAGGGTGTCCCTGGAGATGGAGCATGCGGTGTCCACCGGTACGTTCGCGGCCTTCCGCGAGAGCTGGGCGCCGGAGGGAGTGGAGTGCATCATCACCCCCGGCAACCAAATTTTAATTTGAACCTTTAGTGGCTAAAGTTTAATTTGTTGAAGTTTGTCGGTTTTAGTGACCCCCCCCCCACTTTTAGCCAGGGGGCACTTGTATAATTTGTGTTTTGGTGCCCTCAAAAAACCCCCCCAAAAAAACAGAATTACTTAACAATAACTTATCATAGAATCATAAAATCATAGAACAGTTACAGCACAGAAAGAGGCCATTCGGCTCGACGAGCCCATGCCGGCTCTCTACAAGAGCACCTCAGCCAGTCCCACTCACCCGCTCTTTCCCCGGAGACTGGCAAATTTTTTTTCTTCAGGTACTTATCCAACTCCCTTTTGAAAGCCACGATTGAGTCTGCCTCCACCACCCTGTCAGGCAGCGCATTCCAGATCCTAACCACTCGTTGCGTAAAAAAAGCTTTTTCTTATGTCGCCTTTGGTTCTTTTGCCAATCACCTTAAACATGTGTCCTCTGGTTCTCGACCCTTCCGCCGATGGGAACAGTTTCTCTCTATCTACTCTGTCTAGACCCCTCATGATTTTGAACACCTCCATCAAATCTCCTCTCATTCTTCTCTGCTCTGAGGAGAACAACCCCAGCTTCTCCATCTATCCATGTAACTTGCATTTATATGGCACCTTTACCATGGTAACCCCCTCCCCCCCAACGTGTTTCACAGGAGCATTATTAAATAAAATTTGACACCATAAGGCAATATTGGGACATGCACCCAAATGCTTACTGAAAGATGCAGGTTTTAAGGAGCCTCTTAAAGGAGGAGAGAGAGGTAGAAAGGCAGATAAGTTGAGGGAGGGAGTTCCAGAGCTTAGGGCTTAGGCAGCTGAAGCGATTAAATTCGGGCAAGTGCACGAGGCACTGCTCATCAGAATGAATTTTACACAGGGTTTCTTCGACAGATGATAGATTAACAGATTTAAGGGTCCTAACCTTTGCTTTAGGCGGCATCTGGGATGCCTCAAAGATGGTCCCTTCAGATTCAGCAGTGGACCAATGCCTGCACAGATTGGGCACAAGCCATCTCACTGCTAAATTGGTCTGCTCTGCGGCCATTATAAATAAAAAATATAAAAGAAATGAAGTGAAAGTCATGGGCCTCGCCATATCTTGGGGACATTTCAATGTTCTTGACAACGAGTTACAATTAGAGTAATATTTATTATTCTATTTATCCCTCAATCAACGTCACTAAAAAAAAACAGATTATCTGGCCATTATCACATTGCTGTTTGTGGGAGCTTGCTGTGTGCAAAATGGCTGCCGTGTTTCCCAAATTAAAACAGTGACTACACTCCAAAAAGCACTTCATTGGCTGTAAAGTGCTTTGGGGCATCTGGTGGTGGTGAAAGGTGCTATAGAAATGCAAGTCTTTCTTCAGTGTTAGGAATGAGAAGGGAAATCAGGTAGAATGTTTCCACTCAAAGGATAACAGAGTTGTAGAGTAGATTATCAAGGACAGCCAATGGGTCAAACCACGTAACTGAGTTCAAGGGACAATGTGATACATTTGTGGCGACACAACTGAATGAGGGATAAAATGGGATTGAATGCTGAAGAAGAAACAGGCTTTGTGTGTCAGAGGACACGGTAATGTATTGGTTATGTTACTGGACTAATAATCCAGAGAATGTGAGATCATATCTTTCCAGGGCAGTTTGAGAATTTGAATTCAGTTTAAAGTAAATCGGGAAATAACAATCTGGTATCATCAAAAGTGACCATGAAGCTGGTGGATTGTCATAAAAACCCAACTGGTTCACTGATGTCCTTCGGGGAAGGAAATCTGCCATCCTTACCCGGTCTGGGCCTACATGTAACTCCAGTCCCACACCAACATGGTTCACTCTGAAATGCCCTCAGAAATTGCCGAGAAAGCCACTCATTTGTATCAAAGTGCTACAAAGAATAATGGTATTCAGCGGTTCAAGAAAACCCACCACCTCTTTCTCAGGAATGGGCAGCCTAGAGATTGGCAATAAATGCCGGCCTTGCCAGCGATGCCCACATGCCGCGAATGAATAAAAACAGAGTCGTGTTGCCTTTGGCCGATAGTGTAAAACGGGCAATATCAGATCAGCTGCCCATCATACAGAGCGGTCAATGGAAATTACAATGGGAGAGATGTATAACGGGCAGCTGATATGATAGCGCTCATTTTACACTCTCTCGTCCAAAGTCACAATTATCCCCACTGCTCCTGCTGGAGATGGAAGGTGAATCTTTCTAATGCAAATAAGCTGTTCATATTATTTTGGCTCTTCCAAGTTATCACAATTGAGAATTTGACAAGTTATCAGTCGTTTTACTACGGACAGGCCCAACTTGATGAGTTTCTGTAGTAATTCTGGAGATGTGTATAGAATCCTTTCCTGGACCCCAAGGGGTAGTGCGGAGTCTTTAGATAGGGTGACCATATTGTCCAAACCCAATCCGGGGACACACAGATTGGCAGCACAGCAAAGTAGCCAGGATGCATTTCAAGAAAACCGGCACAACGACTTTGTTGCTTCTGTGAGTGGAATACGCACAGCGACAGTGCCATTTTCACTTTACAACACATCTCCAATCTTGCGTGTGTTCTGGCAATAGTGCTGTGCCACCCATACTCATCCCCAAATACCCTAGCTTTTGATTTCTCAATTGTAAATCTGTTCCAAACAGATTTTTCATATAATGTGTGAAACACCCCCTGTCTCAGAAGGTTTCAGAAACCTCTTCCTGGTGGGAGAATTTAGAGCTCGCCTTATTCATTAAGAAAAGCATGAGGCACCATACATCTCTTTTTAGGCGGTCCCTCGTATCGAGGATGACTTGCTTCCACACAAAAAAGGATGAGTTCACAGGTGTTTCAATAAAGGACCGAATATTCCAGATCCTGAACTACTTGTTGAAGGGTGGAAGATGCCTGTGCGTGGATTTTTTTAACGTGGGGTGGCCATTGCACACCAGCCACTACACGGGCTTGACAGAGCTAGGTCTTGGTCCAGTGGCAAGGATTAACCAGGACAACTGAAGACCTGCTCTGTTGCACGGACCTAGTGCACACACATATCTCAGTGTGGGCTGGCCCGTGCTGCCCCTGGGCCCTCGCCTCTTCTGGGCCCCGTACGCAGGTAAATCCACTCACCCAACAGCTCCCACGCTCTCGGCTTCTCCTGCACAATTTAAAGGTTCCTCCATCCAGTCACTTATTGGCCGAAACACGTGATCATGTGACTCAATCCCCCAGAGTGCAGTGCGGCCTGAGCTATCAATGGGGCCTTTTCTCCGCCGTGCTGCATTGTGGGAAGGCAAGGCCGCCATCGTCGCCTCGGTTCCACCGGCTCCTGGAATCCGTTCCTGGGCCCAAACCAGGCGGGAACGGGATGAGAATTTCCCCCCCACTGCCCCGGGATTTCTGTACATTCACGTTTAAAAAAAACAAAGATTCTGTATGGGGACGAGTTTTCTGAACCGGGAACTCTTCTGGGGACATTGTTTGCTCGGGGACCTCATCCACAGACTGTGCCCGGAAAATGGGGACATATGGTTGGCCCTTTAGAACCTCCATCTGATAGAACATTTTTTTCATTTTCCCCTTGCAGTTGCAGCGCTGCAGTTTCCATGAGTTCAGTGCAAAGTGCACGGACTACAGTTACTATTTTATCGTCTATAATGATTGCTAGTGGCCCTGCAGGCCATTCAGGAACTGAGATTAAAAAATCAATTGTCGGCCTTTCTTCCCATTTTTATGACTTCTGCACAATTCATCCGGGGCTAGTTTCAATAATGTAGTCTTTATGCTAATTGGGCGATGCAGCAATTCTCATGGAAAATGACTAATAAAACTATTAAAACGTACACTTTAAGTACAAAGGTTTGCTTTAATTATGTTTCCAGCGGTGCTTCCAAACATTGCACAATGTTAATGATGAAATATAAAGCCTGGTAAGTATTAGATGAGAATGTAACTACTATCTCATTGTGACATACATTTAAGAACAAAAGTCTGCACTGGTAAGATGGCCAGTAGTATTGCTGATTGGCTATCAGGGGATTTCACTCGCCCTCTTTGATAAATGATGAAATCATCGTTCCTTTACCTGGGGGATACAGAGAATAATAGATTTCAAACTGGGATGAACGATTGTGGTTTTTCTTTTTTCTCTATTATCTTTTTTTCTCTCTTGATGTTGGCAAGATTCCGCGGCTTATCTGAAGTCTGCCTTTAAAGATTTGAGGGAAGGAAACAGTGTTAAAGGTGCAAGTGCATAAGAGAAACAGGACTCCAGGGACTGGTCATACCTGGTCCACAATTCTCACATTTCTTCTCTCAAACGGGTGATCGAAGAAACGGAGAGAAACGGAATCAAAGGCAGTGTGTCTTACCGAGGTAAGTTGTTCACCAACAGTTCGTTACGATGATCTGAGGAAGTGACGAGAGTGGATTGTATTTAAGGGAAATCAGAGCGGAATTTTAACTGGGCGTGAGCTAAAAGTTCATCTTAAACGTGTGTTATCAGGAACTTCTGGCATGCAAGGCAAACATTCCAGACAGAAGCAAAGTGGCAGCTCAGAGAATCAAAGATCACAACAGGCACGCACAATCGCAGCATTTACAATTTTTCTTTTAATAATTCATTTTCCCTTCCTCCTTTGTAGTCTTCGCCAAACAGACACCATTCTCTGACTGTCACGGCAGCCTGGAATCTTCTGCCAGCCCTCTGCTTATCCCAATACATTCCTGAAATAAAATCATCCTTATGGTCCATCAAGGAGTGTCAGATTAATTCAGTGACAGCATCCTTGCCACTGTGTCAGAAGGTTATAGGTTCTGAGGCAAACGACTGTCCAACACAGATTATACTTCCTAGCTCTATTGGAAAGCAGGTCCAGCATGCCCTGTAGCAGGTTCCACATGCACACTGACCATACCCAGCTCTGCCTCACCCCCACCTCTCCCGACCCCTCCACTATCACTGATTTGTCACGCTGCTTGTCCGACATCTGCTATTGGATGAGCAGATATTTTCTCCCACTAGATATTGGGAAAACCAATTGCCTTTGATCGCCGCCACAACCTATGTTCCCCAGCCACCGACTCCATCCCTGTCCCTGGCAACTGTCTGAGGCTAAACCAGACCATTCGCAACCCTGGTGTCGTATTTGACCCCGAGATGAGCTTCTGACCCCATATCCGCTCCATCAAGTAGACCGCTTATTTCGTAACATCGCCCAACTCTGCCCCTGCCTCAGTTCATCTGTTACTGAAACCCTTATCCATGCTTTTATAACCTTCAGACTCCCCTAGCCAACCTCACACTTTGCACCCGACATAAACTTGATCTCGTCCAGAACACTGCTGCCCGTTTTCTAACTCACACCAAGTTCAGTTCACCCATCGCCCCTGTGCTCACTGACCTAAACTCTGGAATTCCCTCCCTAAACCTCTCCGACTTTCGAAGTCTCTGTCTCCTCCTTTAAGATGCTCCTTAAAACCTACCTTTTTGTTCAAGGTTTTAGTAAGCAGTGCACCACCCGCCATATTGGAATAGGCATCAAATGATGCATCCAGGGTCCGTGCCTCAAGCAGGCATTAGGCCCTTTCCACATGCAAATAAAGGGGCCCAGCACCTGCTTGATGTTCCCTTTACCAAATTGGTTTGAACGGAACATAGTTGGCACTGAGCTGGTTGTGGTCAGGAGAATCAAGTCTACAGGTGGCCTACCCAGCGGTCTTTAAAGGGAGCGCTACAGGCCAGCATCAACAAGGTAAGTCTAAAACATACTCACCGGAAGGGTCAGCCAGAAGGTGCAGGAGTGCTCCAGCCAAACCCACATTAAAACCACAGCTCGCTCCCTCGACCCACCCAATCCCTTCGATCACTCCCTAAACCCACCTAATTCCTCCTGATCACCCCCTTGACCCACCCAAACCCTCCCGATCACCCCCTCAACACACCTAATCCCTCCCAATCACTCCCTCGACTCACCTAATCCCTCCCGATCACTCCCTCGACCCACCCAAACCCTCCCGATCAGCCCCTCGACCCACCCAAACCCTCCCGATCACCCCCTTGACCCACCCAAACCCTCCCGATCACTCCCTCGACCCACCTAATCCCTCCCGATCACTCCCTCGACCCACCCAAACCCTCCCGATCACCCCCTCGACCCACCCAAACCCTCCCAATCACTCCCTCAACACACCTAATCCCTCCCGATCACTCCCTCGACCCACCTAATCCCTCCCGATCACTCCCTCGACCCACCCAAACCCTCCCGATCACCCCCTCGACCCACCCAAACCTCCCGATCACTCCTTCGACCCATCTAATCCCTCCCGATCCACCCCCTCGACCCACCTAATCCCTCCCAATTACCCCCTCGACCCACCCAAACCCTCTCGATCACCCCCTCGACCCACCCAAACCCTCCCGATCACTCCCTCGACCCACCCAATCCCTCCGATTGCTCCCTCCCCATCATTCCCTCACTCCCCCTCCAGCTCCCTCCCGCTTGCTCTTTCAACCTCTCCTGATCCCAGCTTTCCTCGCTCCCCCTCCCTCGTTCCCCCTCCCACTCGCTCCCTTGACCCTCCCAATCCCTTTCTCTCCCCCTCCCTCCCTTAACCCTCCCAATCCCTCCCACTCCCTCTCCCGATCCTTCCCTTGACCCTCCCCATCCCTCCCTCGAACCCTCTCTCCCTCAACCATCTCGATTCCTCCCGATCTTTTCCTCTCCCCCTCCCTTCCATGACCCTCCTGATCCCTTCCTCTCGCCCTCCCTTCCTCTCCCCATCCCTCCCACTCCCCCTCCCAATCCCTCGCTTGATACTCCCGATCCCTCCCTCTTCCCCTCCCGATCCTTCCCTCGACCCTCCCGATTGCTCCCTTGACCCTCCCCATCCCTCCCTCGAACCCTCCCTCCCTCTCCCTCCCCTGACCCTCCTCATCCCTCCCTTAACTCTCCCCATCGCTCCCTTGACCCTCCCCCTCCCTCCTTTGACCCTCCCAATCGCTCCCTCGACCCTCCCGATTGGTCCCCCCGTTCGCAGGACTGATCTGTGGGCCACAGCCAGTGACGGAGCTAGTTTAGCACCCAACGGGTATGTGCAGCTCGCCAGCCCGGTGTAAATGAGGCCTGAGGCCCAATATCAGTTGAGCCTGAGACCTGCGAGGGAGGGAGTTCAGCTCTTTCCCAGGCTGACGGGAAAATCCCACAAAAGGCAGGGAATTGCCGCAATTGGTTGCTTGCCATTTTCTGGTTGGTTGTGCTGTAGTGTTGGTGGGAGTCCGGCAGTACCTCGAGGAAATTTGGGATCTCTCTCCTGAATAAATTTATTGTTCTTTCCTCAAGTGCAGTGAGTAATATGTTCCATGTTGTGACACTGTCCCTCTTTACCATAACAATACTGTGGACTAAGACAGTGTGATTTGGCTCACAGTTTCCTTTGTCGACTATATTGTCCTTCCCCTCATCACAACAATCATTTAGTATGCATCACGCTGTGACTATAACTGATATTATCTGACTTGTTGGCATTTCTGGTTCAGTAAGGCACTTACGAACATAAGAATTAGGAACAGGAGTCGGCCATTTGGCCCCTCGAGCCTGCACCACCATTCAATAAGATCATGGCTGATCTTCGACCTCAACTCCACTTTCCCGCCTGATCCCCATATCCCTAGAGTCCAAAAATCTAGCGATCTCTGTCTTAAATATATTCAACGACTGAGCCTCCACAGCCCCCTGGGGTAGAGAATTCCAAAGATTCACAACCCTGTCACAAAAATATCTCCTCATTCATCTCAGACCTAAATGGCCGACCCCTTATTCTGAGACTGTGACCCCTGGTTCTAGACTCCACAGCCAGGGGAAACATTCTCTCTGCATCTACCCTGTCAAGCCCCTTAAGAATTTTATATGTTTTTGTTGTGTATCTCTAAAGCATGCACTCCCATGTTCCGCCACCAGGGAGCTCATCCCCTGAAGGCCCAAGGGATCCCTGCATCCCTTGGGAGCACTGTATATGAGCCGGCCCCTAAGGCCTGTTCCTCACTGTGGAGTGTCTTATTAAAGACTGAGGTCACTGTTACATAACCTCCCTGTGTGCAGCCTCATCTGTGTTAAGAACACAATAACTGGCGACGAGAATACGAATCCAACGCAAAGATGCAGCAAACTGTGGGCATCGTGGAGAAGTTCTCAGCGGGTGAGGATTGAGAAGCCTATGTCGAACGGCTAGACCAGTACTTTGTAGCCAACGAGCTGGACGGAGAAGGAAGCGCTGCAAAAAAGGAGAGCGGTCCGCTTCACAGTCTGCGGGGCACCGACCTACAGCCTCATGAAGAATCTTCTGGCTCCAGTGAAAACCACAGATAAGTCGTATGAAGAGCTGTGTACACTGGTTCGGGAGCATCTTAACCCGAGGGAGAGCGTGCTGATGGCGAGGTATCGGTTCTACAAGTGCCAGCGATCTGAAGGTCAGGAAGTGGCGAGCTACGTCGCCAAGCTAAGGCGACTTGCAGGACAATATGAGTTTGAAGGCTACCTGGAGCAAATGCTCAGAGACTTTTTTATACTGGGCATTGGCCATGAGACCATCCTAAGAAAACTTTTGACTGTAGAGACACCGACCCTCAGTAAGGCCATTGCGATAGCACAGGCGTTTATGTCCACCAGTGATACACCAACACCAAACAAATCTCTCAGCACACAAGTGCTAGCAATGTTCATAAATTAACTGGAACTGTGTTTGTGAGCAGAAATGTACAGGGCAGGACCCACGAGTCTGCAAATGGCAGCAGGCCTCAGGTGACCCAGATGACTCAGAGTCCCCAACAAAGAATGAATGCAAGGCAATTCACACCTTGTTGGCGTTGTGGAGGCTTCCATTCAGCCTATTCATGTCGCTTCAAAGGGTATGTTTGCAAGAGTTGTGGAACAATGGGGCACCTCCAATGAGCTTGCAAAAGTTTTCTTAGGATGGTCTCATGGCCAATGCCCAGTATAAAAAAGTCTCTGAGCATTTGCTCCAGGTAGCCTTCAAACTCATATTGTCCTGCAAGTCGCCTTAGCTTGGCGACGTAGCTCTGCAAAACCTGCTAACCACCACATGGCAGAAGATAAGAACATAAGAATTAGGAACAGGAGTAGGCCATCTAGCCCCTTGAGCCTGCTCCGCCATTCAATAAGATCATGGCTGATCTGGTCGTGGACTCAGCTCCACTTACCCGCCCTCTCCCCGTAACCCTTAATTCCCTTATTGCTTAAAAATCTATCTATCTTTGACTTGAAAACATTCAATGAGCTAGCCTCAACTGCTTCCTTGGGCAGAGAATTCCACAGATTCACAACCCTCTGGGAGAAGAAATTCTTTCTCAACTCGGTTTTAAATTGGCTCCTCCGTATTTTGAGGCTGTGCCCCCTAGTTCTAGTCTCACCCACCAATGGAAACAACCTCTCTGCCTCTATCTTGTCTATCCCTTTCATGATTTTAAATGTTTCTATAAGATCACCCCTCATCCTTCTGAACTCCAAGGAGTAAAGACCCAGTCTAATTAATCTATCATCATAAGGTAACCCCCTCATTTCTCGAATCAGCCGAGTGAATCGTCTCTGTACCCCTTCCAAAGCTAGTATATCCTTCCTTAAGTAAGGTGACCAAAACTGCACGCAGTACTCCAGGTGCGGCCTTACCAATACCTTATACAGTTGCAGCAACACCTCCCTGCTTTTGTACTCCATCCCTTTCGCAATGAAGGCCAACATTCCATTTGCCTTCCTGATTACCTGCTGCACCTCCAAACTAACCTTTTGGGATTCATGCACAAGGACCCCCACGTCCCTCTGCACCACAGCATGTTGTAATTTCTCCCCATTCAAATAATATTCCCTCTTACTGTTTTTTTTCCCAAGGTGGATGACCTCACACTTTCCGACATTGTATTCCATCTGCCAAACCTTAGCCCATTCGCTTAACCTATCCAAATCCCCTTGCAGCCTCTCTGAGTCCTCTACACAACCCGCTTTCCCACTAATCTTAGTGTCATCTGCAAATTTTGTTGCACTACACTCTGTCCCCTCCTCTAGGTCATCTATGTATATTGTAAACAGTTGTGGTCCCAGCACTGATCCCTGTGGCACACCACTAACCACTAATTTCCAACCGGTAAAGGACCCATTTATCCCGACTCTCTGCTTTCTGTTCGCCAGCCAATTCTCTATCCATGCTAATACATTTCCTCTGACTCCGCGTACCTTTATCTTCTGCAGTAACCTTTTGTGTGGCACCTTATCGAATGCCTTTTGGAAATCTAAATACACCACATCTATCGGTACACCTCTATCCACCATGCTCGTTATATCCTCAAAGAATTCCAGTAAGTTAGATTGATCCATGGCCGACCAAAGCAATTTCATGCCTCAGAGAGAGGAGGCAGATGCTGAAGTACACGGGGTGCACACATTTTCGACGAAATGCTACACATGAAATTGAATGGCTTACCTGTAGCCATGGAACTGGACACTGGAGCTAGCCAATCCATCATGAGTAAAAAGATGTTTGAGAGACTGTGGTGCAACAAAGCATTCAGGCCAGCCCTGAGCCCCATCCACACGAAACTGAGAACGTACACCAAAGAGCTTATCACTGTCCTGGGCAGCGTCATGTTCAAGGTCACCTATGAGGGCACGGTGCATGAACGGCCACTCTGGATTGTCCCGGGCGATGGCCCCACACTGCTTGGAAGGAGCTGGCTGGGCGAAATCCGCTGGAACTGGGATGACATCTGAGCGTGATCACATGTTGATGAGGCCTCATGTACCTAGGTTCTTAACAAATTTCCTTCACTTTTTGAGCCAGGTATTGGAAACGTTTCCGGGGCGAAGGTGCGGATCCACTTGGTCCCAGAGGCACGACCCATTCACCACAAGGCGCGAGCAGTACCTCACATGATGAGGGAGAGAGTGGAAATCGAGCTGGACAGGCTGCAATGCAAGGGCACCATCTCCCCAGTGGAATTCAGCGAGTGGGCCAGCCCGATTGTTACAGTACTCAAAAGTGATGGCATGGTCAGGATTTGCGGCGATTATAAAGTAACTATTAATCATTTCTCGCTACAGGATCAATACCCGCTACCTAAAGCAGACGACCTATTTGCGACGCTGGCAGGAGTCAGAGACGTTCACCAAGCTTGACCTGACTTCGGCCTACATGACGCAGGAGCTGGAGGAATCTTCGAAGGGCCTCACCTGCATCAACACGCACAAGGGACTGTTCATTTACAACAAATACCCGTTTGGAATTCGGTCGGCTGCAGCGATCTTCCAGAGAAACATAGAGAGCCTACTCAAGTCAGCGCCACACACGGTGGTCTTTCAGGACAACATATTGGTCACGGGTCTGGACACCGCTGAGCATCTACAAGACCTGGAGGAGGTCCTCCAGCGATTGGATCGCGTAGGTCTGCGGCTGAAGAGGTCGAAATGCGTCTTCATGGCAACAGAAGTGGAGTTTTGGGGGAGAAAGATCGCGGCGGATGGCATTTGGCCCACAGACGCCAAGACAGAGGCGATCAGGAATGTGCCCAGGCCACAGAACATCATGGAGCTGCGGTTGTTCCTGGGACTCCTCAACTATTTTGGTAACTTCCTACCAGAGTTAAGCACCCTTTTAGAGCCCCTACATGTGTTATTGCGCAAAGGTGAGAACTGGGTATGGGGAAAAAAACCAAGTAATTGCTTTTGAGAAAGCCAGAAACATTTTATGCTCTAACAAGCTGCTTGTATTGTATAACCCATGTAAAAGACTTGTGCTAGCATGCGACGTGTCGTCGTACGGAGTCGGGTGTGTATTACAACAAGCTAACGTTGCGGGGAAGTTGCAACCTGTCGCCTATGCATTCAGGAGCTTGTCTAAGGCCGAGAGGGCCTACAGCATGATTGAGAAAGAGGCATTAGCGTGTGCGTTCGGGGTAAAGAAAATGCATCAGTATCTGTTTGGCCTCAAATTTGAGCTGGAAACCGATCACAAGCCCCTCACATCCCTGTTCACTGAAAACAAGGGGAGAAATACTAATGCCACAGCCTGCATACAAAGGTGGGCACTTGCGCTATCAGCATATAACTATACCATCCGCCACAGGCCAGGCACAAAGAAATGTGCGGATGCTCTCAGTCGGCGACCATTGCCCACCACGGGGGTGGAAATGGCGCAGCCTGCAAACTTGTTGATGGTGGTGCAGCCCGCAGACTTGTTGATGGTCATGGAAGCGTTTGAAAATGATAAATCATCTGTCACTGCCCGCCAGATTAGGACTTGGACCAGCCAAGATCCTCTGCTGTCCCTAGTAAAACACTGTGTACTGCATGGGAGCTGGGCCAGCATCCCCGTTGAAATGCAAGAGCCAATCAAGCCATTCCAGCGGCAAAAGGACGAGCTGTCCATTCAAGCAGACTGCCTGTTGTGGGGTAACCGCATAGTGCTACCCAAAAAGGGCAGGGAGATGTTCATCTCGGATCTCCACAGCACACACCCGGGTATAGTAATGATGAAAGCAATAGCCAGATCCCACGTGTGGTGGTATCGACTCTGATTTAGAGTTCTGTGTATGGCAATGCAGCGTATGTGCGAGGTTGAGCAATGCACCCAGAGAGGCACCACTAAGTTTGTGATCCTGGCCCTCCAGACCATGGTCGAGGATCTATGTCGACTATGCGGGCCCGTTTCTCGGTAAAATGTTCCTAGTGGTGATGGATTGAACGTGAAATAATGTCGGGAAGCACTGTCACTGCCACCATTGAAAGCCTGAGAGCCATGTTTGCCACCCACGGCCTGCCTGACGTACTGGTCAGTGACAACGGGCCATGTTTCACCAGTGCCGAATTTAAAGAATTCATGTCACTCTTGGCCCCGTTTAAACTAACCTCCAATGGGCAGACAGAGCGGGCAGTACAAACCATCAAACCGAGCCTTAAACGAGTCACAGAAGGCTCACTCCAAACCCGCCTGTCCTGAGTACTGCTCAGCTACTGCACGAGACCCCACTCGCTCAGAGGGGTGCCCCCGGTTGAGCTACTCATGAAAAGGACACTTAAAACCAGACTCTCGCTGGTTCACCCTAACCTGCATGATCAGTTAGAGAGCAGGCGGCAGCAACAAAATGATGGTCGCGCCACTGTGTCACGGGAAATTGATCTGAATGACCCTGTGTATGTGCTAAACAATGGACATGGTCCCAAGTGAATCGCGGGCACGGTGATAGCTAAAGAAGGGAATAGGGTGTTTGTAGTCAAATTAGACAATGGACAAATTTGCAGAAAGCACCTGGACCAAACGAGGCTGCGGTTCACAGACTGCCCTGAACAACCCACAGCAGACACCACCTTTTTCGAGCCCAAAACACACACCCAAAGGATCAACGACACCACGCCGGACCAGGAAATTGAACCCATCACGCCCAACAGCCCAGCAAGGCCAGGCTCACCCAGCAGCCCTGCAGGGCCAACAACACGCCAGCCCAGCGAGGGCACAGCCAACATACCAGAACAGACATTTGTACTGAAGCGGTCCACCAGGGAAAGAAAGGCTCCCGACCGCCTCACCTTGTAAATAGTTTTCACTTTGACTTTGAGGCGGGAGTGATGTTGTGTATCTGTAAAGCATCCACTCCCATGTTCTGCCAGCAGGGAGCTCATCCCCTGAAGTCCCAAGGGATCCCAGCATCCCTTGGGAGCACTGTATATAAGCTGGCTCCTAAGGCCTGTTCCTCACTCTGGAGTGTCTTATTAAAGACTGAGGTCACTGTTACTTTAACCTCCCTGTGTGCAGCCTCATCTGTGTTACAAACACAATAGTTTTAATGAGATCACCTCTCATTCTTCTAAACTCTAGAGAATATAGGCCTAGTCTACTCAATCTCTCCTCATAGGACAATCTCCCCAGCCCAGGAATCAGTCTGGTGAACCTTTGTTGCACTCCCTCTATGGCAAGTATATCCTTCCTTAAGTAAGGAGACCAAAACTGTACACAATACTCCAGGTGTGGTCCCACCAGGGCCATATATAATTGCAGTAAGACTTCTTTAATCTTATACTCAAATGTGTTTGTCGTAAAGGCCAACATCCCATTTGTTTTCTTAATTGCTTGCTGTAGCTTCATGTTATTTTTCTCTATTGTTCCAACAACTTCCTGTCCATACAGAGCCTGAGCTGATGTTGGGTCCAATCCTTGGCCTGTTGGAGCAATCCTGCTGTAAATCCAGTGAGAGCGTGGTGAAAGGGCTGTGAGCTAGGCCCCAACCTGGTACACCAGATCCCAGCCACACACTGGGGTTTCCTGCGGCCTTTTGACCAAAGGCTCAGCGCCCCAAGCAAGGCCACTGATGCAGGGGCCGGGGCAGGTAAGGTACTCCCTACGCTAGGAGTTTGCATATTCCCAGCCTCTCAAAGGGCCTAGCGCATCTTTGGAGGGCAATACATGGAGAAGAGGTGACCAGCCCCCTCCACGGTTGTGAGGCCTCTGTTGGTCTGGCCTCTTCCGAAAGGGAACTAGGGGCATATGTCAGTTCCCTCTGGGGTGGAACCCTGCACCCAGCCCCACCCCCTCTTTGCCTCGCCTTGACCCGAGCATCAAGGCCTCATTTTACCATCTCTTCCGACAGGTGGCAGCCAGAAGACGCCCCCTCGTGGCCCGGATTGGCCAGTGTTTAAATTAGGCGACTGGCCATTCTCGGGGTCAAAGGTAAACTATTCCCGGCGTGACTGCCAGGATGTGTTTTCAGAATCATTATTCTTTTTAAATTGCACAGTTTCCTGGCCATCCTCCCAGGTCCTTCCACTTGTCGACCTACAACTCACAAGGTGTGTGACCTTTAAGCTTCGGCGCTCGGCTCCAGATCGATAAAGAATGTTGAGCTCAAGAGAGATCTCAAATGGGTTATACAGAAAAACAAGACAAAAGGGTACAAGGCATTGGAAAGATACAATTCCATGTTTTTCTGCAGTTGCAAGTGGCTGCTGGTGGTTCAGTGTCAGTACACTGCCGTGCTGCAGCGATCACACCTACAGGCAGGGCCTGGTCACTACGTCAGGCTACATTCCTCATTGAGTCATCTTCACAAAAGGTGACTCCAAACTGAACTGCCAGACATTTCAACGTGTTCGCTGGGTAAGATGAAGTAAAAGAAATTGTTATTGCCAGTGTGTTACGACTGACTGCTAATTTTTCATTGCCGGTAACGTGATCAAATTCTCAAAAAGTCCCACTTCTCATTCGGACCATTACTGAGTCATCCCTTACGATGGGAAACAGATATTTAACGTGCTTTTTACGAAGAAGGAAAATATGGTCCAACATTTTGAAATACAACCACACAAAAACATCATCTGTTGCTCCATCAGCTCCCATCTACATGTTGCCCCTTGGTAACGTCATCCGGAAACACAGCATCAGTTTCCACATGTCATGTACGCTGATGACACCCAGCTCTACCTCACCACCACTTCTCTCGACCCCTCCACGGTACCTAAATTGTCAGACTGGATGAGCAGAAATTTTCTCCAATTGAACATTGGGAAGACCAAAGTCGTTGTTCTCGGTCCCCGCCACAAACTCCGTTCCCTAGCCACTGACTCCATCCCTCTCCCCGACTCCTGTCTGAGGCTGAACAAGACTCGGTGTCATATTTGACCTTGAAATGAGTTTTCGGCCACATATCCGCAGCATAACTAAGACCGCCTATTTCCACCTCCGTAACAAAACCCATCTCCACCCTTGCCTCAGCTCATCTGCTGCTGAAGCCATCATCCATGCCTTTGTTACCTCTAGACTTACAACATACGCCTGGCAGGCTTACCACATTCTATCCTACGTAAACTTGAGGTGATCCAAAACTCAGCTGTCCCGTGTCCTAACTCGCACCAAGACCCGCTCACCCATCACCCCTGTGCTCGTTGATCTACATTGGCTCCCGGTTAAGCAATGCCTCAATTTCAAAATTCTCATCCTTGTTTTCAAATCCCTCCATGGCCCTCGCCCCTCCCTATCTCTGTAATCTCCTTCAGCCCCACAAACCGCCCGCCCCCACGAGATGTCTGCGCTCCTCTAATTCTACACTCTTGAGCATCCCTGATTATAATCGCTCAACCATTGGTAGCCGTGCCTTCAGCTGCCTGGGCCCCAAGCTCTGGAATTCCGTCCCTAAACCTCTCCGCCTCTCCACCTCTCTTTCCTCCTTCAAGACGCTCCTTAAAACCTACCTCTTTGACCAAGCTTTAGGTCACCTGCGCTAATTTCTCCTTATGCGGCTTGGTGTCAAATTTTTATCTCATAACACTTCTGTGAATTCGCTATATAAATACAAGTTGTTGATATTTTCTGAGCGTTTTTCAAATTAAAAATGTAACTTGTGCAATCTATTCCCAAATTTCAATTCCCTTGGGCTAATATTCGGATACTCTGAAAACTTATTTGGCCTTAAGGGACATCAATCTCGGCCATTATTAGTTTTAAAGGGTAAACTGTACAAGACTGGGGAGATACACTGGATTTTTTTTTATACCAACAATTTGCGATGGACAGCAAGTGTAACAGCGAACCACAGAGCACAGAGAGCACAGAGAGCCTTGGAGAATATACTGGAGCACCAGGGGCAAGGCACAGGGAACTCACGGTCATGCTGCAGTAATTTGACTCAGCAAGTGATGCTTAACTCAGCAGTTCTATTTCTGCAAAGAGGCAGACCTGCAGATTATGGTCATGTGTGGGCGTTAACTCCACATTCAAGAGAGGTGGTGTGTGTGGAGATGCGTTTAGTATTCTGCGCACATTGTTTAGGGATGTTAAGGTTCAGGCAGGGGCACGAGAGAGAGAGAGACATCAGAATGGCTTATTCAGAGCAACAAGGAGAGGGTTAAAGAGGAAAACTGCAGGTTTTGCTTCTCCTGCAGATCGCAATTTCACAAGTGTCAGAAGACAGTTACAATTACAAAAAATATCTGTTAATAGTTTTAAAAAATTTGTTTCTGACGCGCTTATCCCCTCTTTTACACGATTCATGCTCGAGTGGAATCATCAAAATCTCTCCTGGACATTGCTCTCATGTTGCTGTTTGTCAAGTACTGTTTTATTTCACACAATCAGCCTGCAAACACTTTTAGTATGTGCTCAACATCCCTGGCAATCTGAGACTCACATTTCCCACTCTACTGAACTACAAGTACATAAGAACATAAGAACATAAGAATTAGGAACAGGAGTAGGCCATCTAGCCCCTCGAGCCTGCTCCGCCATTCAATAAGATCATGGCTGATCTGGTCGTGGACTCAGCTCCACTTACCCGCCCTCTCCCCGTAACCCTTAATTCCCTTATTGCTTAAAAATCTATCTATCTTTGACTTGAAAACTTTCAATGAGCTTCCTTGGGCAGAGAATTCCACAGATTCACAACCCTCTGGGAGAAGAAATTCTTTCTCAACTCGGTTTTAAATTGGCTCCTCCGTATTTTGAGGCTGTGCCCCCTAGTTCGAGTCTCCCCGACCAGTGGAAACAACCTCTCTGCCTCTATCTTGTCTATCCCTTTCATGATTTTAAATGTTTCTATAAGATCACCCCTCATCCTTCTGAACTCCAAGGAGTAAAGACCCAGTCTACTCATTCTATCATCATAAGGTAACCCCCTCATTTCTGGAATCAGCCCAGTGAATCGTCTCTGAACCCTCTCCAAAGCCAGTATATCCCTCCTTAAGTAAGGTGACCAAAACTGCATGCAGTACTCCAAGTGCGGCCTTACCAATACCTTATACAGTTGCAGCAAGACCTCCCTGCTTTTGTACTCCATCCCTCTCGCAATGAAGGCCAACATTCCATTTGCCTTCCTGATTATCTGCTGCACCTGCAAACTAACCTTTTGGGATTCATGCACAAGGACCCCCAGGTCCCTCTGCACCGCAGCATGTTGTAATTTCTCCCCATTCAAATAATATTCCCTTTTGCTGTTTTTTTTCCCAAGGTGGATGACCACACACTTTCCGACATTGTATTCCATCTGCCAAACCTTAGCCCATTCGCTTAACCTATCCAAATCTCCTTGTAGCCTCTCTGAGTCCTCTACACAACCCGCTTTCCCACTAATCTTAGTGTCATCTGCAAATTTTGTTGCACTACACTCTGTCCCCTCCTCTAGGTCATCTATGTATATTGTAAACAGTTGTGGTCCCAGCACTGATCCCTGTGGCACACCACTAACCACTGATTTCCAACCGGAAAAGGACCCATTTATCCCGACTCTCTGCTTTCTGTTCGCCAGCCAATTTTCTATCCATGCTAATACATTTCCTCTGACTCCGCGTACCTTTATCTTCTGCAGTAACCTTTTGTGTGGCACCTTATCGAATGCCTTTTGGAAATCTAAATACACCACATCCATCGGTACACCTCTATCCACCATGCTCGTTATATCCTCAAAGAATTCCAGTAAATTAGTTAAACATGATTTTCCTTTCATGAATCCATGCTGCGTCTGCTTGATTGCACTATTCCTATCTAGATGTCCCGCTATTTCTTCCTTAATGATAGTTTCAAGCATTTTCCCCACTACAGATGTTAAACTAACCGGCCTATAGTTACCTGCCTTTTGCCTGCCCCCTTTTTTAAACAGAGGCGTTACATTAGCTGCTTTCCAATCCGCTGGTACCTCCCCAGAGTCCAGAGAATTTTGGTAGATTATAACGAATGCATCTGCTATAACTTCCGCCATCTCTTTTAATACCCTGGGATGCATTTCATCAGGACCAGGGGACTTGTCTACCTTGAGTCCCAGTAGCCTGTCCAGCACTACCCCCCTAGTGATAGTGATTGTCTCAAGGTCCTCCCTTCCCACATTCCTGTGGCCTGCAAATTTTGACATGGTTTTTGTGTCTTCCACTATGAAGACGGAAGCAAAATAATTGTTTAAGGTCTCAGCCATTTCCACATTTCCCATTATTAAATCCCCCTTTTCATCTTCTAAGGGACCAACATTTACTTTAGTCATTCTTTTCCGTTTTATATATCTGTAAAAGCTTTTACTATCTGTTTTTATGTTTTGCACAAGTTTACTTTCGTAATCTATCTTCCCTTTCTTTATTGCTTTTTTAGTCATTCTTTGCTGTTGCTTAAAATTTTCCCAGTCCTCTAGTTTCCCACTAACCTTGGCCACCTTATACGCATTGGTCTTTGATTTGATACTTTCCTTTATTTCCTTGGTTATCCACGGCTGGTTATCCCTTCTCTTGCCGCCCTTCTTTTTTACTGGAATATATTTTTGTTGCGCACTATGAAAGAGCTCCTTAAAAGTCCTCCACTGTTCCTCAATTGTGCCACCGTTTAGTCCTTGTTTCCAGTCTACTTTAGCCAACTCTGCCCTCATCCCACTGTAGTCCCCTTTGTTTAAGCATAGTACGCTCGTTTCTGACACAACTTCCTCATCCTCAATCTGTATTACAAATTCAACCATATTGTGATCACTCATTCCGAGAGGATCTTTTACGAGGAGATCGTTTATTTTTCCTGTCTCATTACACAGGACCAGATCTAAGATAGCTTGCTCCCTTGTAGGTTCTGTTACACACTGTTCTAAGAAACAATCCCGTATGCATTCTATGAATTCCTCCTCCAGGCTACCCCATGCGATTTGATTTGACCAATCGATATGTAGTACTCCAGTGAGCACGCCAGAATGTACACAGGATACTTTCTACATCTCCCTGTCAGTTTGAAAATATCACATTGAAGTTTCACTTTGCACGGAATAAAACCACTAATTGCATTTATTTACAATGTGATGATTTACATGAAGGTAGGTATGGGCATGTTATGCAGCACATGCAATTAGAAAGCTTGTTTCAGTGGCCTAGAAATTGGCCTCGTTAGCGTCTCCTGTTATCACCTCCAGGGGGTGATAACGTGGTGCTAAGCGGGCACGGCGATAACATCGACTCCCACCATATTTGACGAGGGTTTTACGGAGGCAGTACGGTGTCCTGATCTCCTTCACCTGGGGATTGTGACATCATTGGCGCGCGCATTGCCCCGGTAACGCCCTGGACCCGGACTTGCATTATGCCCCCTGCAGCATCGCCGGGCGCCAATACCGACAGCTGCAGGAGGCAGTGAGCGGGCGGCCGGCCGCTTCGGGGGTGATACTTGAAGGTGATGTGGCTGAGCTAAGTAAAAAAAATACCTTCTCTCTTGTAGCTTTTTCTGCAGGTTCCTGCCCGTGATCGATCAGCCCGGCGCTCTGCTTGTGTCCCGGGCTGATCGGGTGGGATCGCGGCTGCCGTAGTGCTCCATGTACGTTGTGTTTATTTACAGAGCCTGCAGCGATGGCCCTGTCCTGTAAGGGAGAGAAGGAGCCTTTCCACGGGGCAGTGCTGCCCGGCCCAGTGTACAGCATCGTTCCACTCACCGCTCGCCTGCTGCCCACTGTGCTCCGGGGAGGAAGTGGAGCGTCTGATTTAACGCTCCACCTCCTTCCTGGAACGCAAACGATGAATGTTTTTAAATTTTAGAAACGTTAGCGCCTGCCGCTAATTTTTCAACCTTTTAAAAGTTAGCGCCTGAAATGGGGTGCTCCCGAATTTCTCCCCCATGCACACTGCTGGTTGCCCAGCATTGAGTCATATTCTTGGAATGTCACAATCGCTTATAGTACCTGTGATATATAAATCAGACATTATTGAGTTTGAGGGATTAAGAATAAAGGATATTTATCAACACTGCCCAGAACTCTTGACCACTGAGAGTTTCTTTGAATCCCTTGCTGTAAAAGCAATTTCTTTGAAGATTGTTCTTTGCAGTTAATTTTAATGAGCTTATTAGTTAATGAGTTTGACAGATGGGCACATCAAACACAAGAGGTCATAAAGCAAATGGCTTTGGGAGGGCCGATCCATACATTGCGCCTTTCATAAAATATTCCTGCGTGATGACATAAATTAACATTTTAATCGCAGTGCCCGCAACTGAAACTAATTCTCGATTGACTTCTTATGGACTATAAAATGAGAGAAATCTGCATTGCCATTTTTAAGATTTGACAGTTTGAAATCGTGACACGTTGTGCCCAGTTGTGCAGTCCCGCCTTGAAAAAGCCAGGAGGGGATGGGACAGTAAGCTTAGATGCCCAAGGTTACAAGTGCTGAATCTGGCCGTGTTTCTGGATTTTGTTTAAATACTGACGCAGAAATCCTGGCCTCCCCAGGTCCCTACGGGGGTTCTACGGACCCGGAAAAGCTTTGCAAAAACTGGTTTTCTACACACGATGGGCTTTTCCGATCTGTCAAGCTGTAGATACGGAGTTCCCATTGCTATTAATGGGAAAGCTGTGGAATACTGTACCTGATTGGCTGAGCAGTCACACGTGACTGCACCATCTGCGTGGGAACCTGGAGGACGGGAGCGCGCTCCGCAGCGCGGGAAGAGAAGGCCTCCCCACCGGAATCCCACACTCCTCTGGGACCACCAGGTACTTTCGTAGAAATGTTTCAGGTCGGAGGCAATTGCCCGTGGGAAGCCTCCGACCACAATTTCAGCCCCACTGTGTTTAGCTGTAGATGCAAGTTATGCCTGGGACTGACAGTGCCCCATTGGAGAGTAGGAAATCTGCTCCTTAACAGCCTGCGGCAATTTAAAGGCCATTTTATATTTTCTTTTCTAAGGAGCAATAAGAACTTACAGGAGCTTCCATGGCAGCTGTGGCTCTCACGCCTCTGAGTCAGAAGGTTGTGGGTTCAAGTCCCATCCCAGGAACTTGAGCACATAAATCTAGACTAACACTCCAGTGCAGTGCTGAGGGAGTGCTGCACTGTCGGAGGTGCCATCTTTCAGATGAGATGTTAAACCGAGGCCCCGTCTGCTCTCTCAAGTGAACATAAAAGATCCAATGACTCTATTTCAAAGGCGAGCAGGGGAGTTATCCCCAGTGTCCTAGCCAATATTTATCCCTCAATCAACATCAGAAAAACAGATTATCTGGTCATTATCACATTGCTGTTTGTGGGAGCTTGCTGTGCACATATTGGCTGCCGCGTTTCCCGCATTACAACAGTGACCACACTCCAAAAGTACTTCATTAGCTGTGAAGTGCTTTGAGACGTCCGGTGGTCATGAAAGGTGCTATATAAATCCAAGTCTTCCTTTTTGTGTCTTCCAGCTGCCCCTTGTTTTTCTGACGGAGCTGTGGAGATATTGGCTGGGGAGGAATCTACTCTTGCTTGGGGCATGGTTGCTGTTTTCAGCAGGGAGTTTGAGGTTTTGCAGCAGCAAGCCAGTCCCATAAATGCCTGAAACAACGGTGCAGATTTTGACTTTGAGCTATACGGGAGATAATGTAAAGGTAGCCTGTTTCACACCTCTCCCAATTTTGGTTTCCAATGAAGTGAATGGAGAGAGATGTCAAACGGGCTGCCGATTCACTATCACCCGCTCCACACTATCACACAAAGTCACCCTCTCCCCTATTGTTCCAAGGTCCCAGCTACAGTGCTGCCCGACAGTCAGTGGAAAGGTTTGCCGAGTGCATCAAGTTAGAAAATCTCATTGTTTCAGGGCTGTTACACATCGGCTCGCCTCCCCCGGGCGGTAATGCCCCACGCCCCGCCAAAACCGGCCCCGAAAACTAGGGCGGGGTCCTGGAAGCTGGTCGCCCGCCCGGAGAGCTCACCGCCGCCATTGCCGCCCTACCGGGGGAAAATAGAGTCAGACAGCACCGGAAAGTCCAGCCCAATAAGTCTGCAACTGCTTGGACTACAGGGAGAAAAGACTGGGCCATACCAGGATGATGACCAGGATAGGAGAGAGAGTAAAGCGTTGGCTCGGGACAAGGGCATCAAAGGTGGACTTGTGAGAGGCCGTGTTGAATCTCATCTTCAATGTCTGCTCTTGTTGAAAAGAGGCTCTCGAGGTAGTGGTCCATGTTGTTCAGGGCGGCGCCGTGGATCTTGATGACTGGGGCAGTGCTGTGCGGCGGGGACAGGTTGATGGAGGACCTTTGTCTTATGAATGTTTAGTGTAAGACCCATGCTTTCATACGCCTCAGTGTATATGTTGACTATGACTTGGAGTTCAGCCTCTGTATGTGCGCAGACGCAGGCGTCGTCCATGTACTGTAGCTTGGCGATAGAGATTGGGGTGGTCTTGGACCTAGCCTGCAGACGACGAAGGTTGAACAGGTTTAGTTCCACTCCAGCGGGGAGCTTGTTGACTGTGAGGTGGAGCATGGCAGTGAGGAAGATTGAGAAGAGGGTTGGAGCGATGACGCAGCCCTGTTTGACCCCGGTGGTGTTACCGTCACCTCCTCCTCCTCACTTGTCCCTCTGTCAGCCATACCTTCTCCCAATTTAGTCCACATCACCTTGGAAGCCTCCCATGATTGCTCATTGCGCTGCAGGAAAGACTTTGTTGCACCTCCCTTATGTCTTTCCTCACACAATATATTGGTGCGACCACTTTCTATCCAATGTAACTGTAATCACACAGATCCGGGACATAGGCTGATGCACGGCTAAGCTGAGGGCCCTTTAGTCAATGTCAGCTGTTCAACTCTGCTACTTTTCTTACTTGAGAACAATGCCAATAACAAGATGACGTGACGCAGGAGGAGGCCTCACCTGAGGTGCAGGGTAGGAGGTGAGGGGAATGGAGGCCTGTTTCCAGCTGAGAGTTTACGGACAACTTTTCTTGCTCATTTTCTCTTTATCCAATCCATCATTCACTGCCTCACTCGCTTGTTTGACACGGGGCAGAAAGGATTCAGAGACGTTGCCATCAAAGCTGAACAGTGAGCCAGCTGCCGCTTCTCTTACTTAAAGTCTTGCACGTCGCTTGGAATTGGAGTCTGGTAAAATAGTTGAGCAAAACTTGCCTCAAGATTCACCATTATTCGCTGTAACCCTGCCAAGCATCAGCCCAGTAATATCCACCCTCTAGGATTTAAATTGGGCGAATGTATGGATGACAGCGGGACAAGTGAGGAGAAGGAGCTGACGACTGCACTTACAGACTCGCCTCTGCCTAGCCTTTGACCCCACGATATTTCTGCAGCCATCAATTTCTTAAGCCACCTTCACAAGTCCACCTTTGATGCCCTTGTCCCTAGCCAATCCTTTACTCTCTTTCCTATCTTGGTCATCCTCCTGGTATGGCCCAGTCTTTACTTCCTCTAGCCCAAGCAGTGCAGACTTAATGGGCTGGACTTTCCGGTGCTGTCTAGAGGGGCGGCAATGGCGGTGGTGAGCTCTTCCGGGCAGGCGGCCAGCCTCCAGTGCCCTGCCAGGGTTTTCGGGCCGGTTTCAGCGGGGCGCAGAGCATTAGCGCCCGGAAGAGTTGTGCCGGTGTGCAACGCCCCTGGTCGCGATACCGGCTCGAATTTTGGCTCTCGTATGCCCCACAGCGTGCCCTGCTGGGACCACCTGTGAAAGCAGGTGGTCCGACCTATACCGGCTGCAGTGAGATCAGTAATGTCCACCTCAGGTAAGTGTGGTTGTTTTTTTTTTGCAATTTATGTTGTGGTGGCGTGGGCTGTGTATTGGGAATGCTTTTGGTGGCTTTGTTTCAGGTTTTAATTTTCTCCCCAGGCCTCTCTCAAGAGTGGTCCCAGGCCAGCTGTTTAGCTTGGGATTTTCCCTGGCTCAGCCGGCCTAGTGCCTTGAGAGAGGTGTACAATGCCTCCCTTACCGCTCCGCCCCACACTCAGGACCCAGCTGCCTAATTTTGCTGACTGAGGCGCAAACTGTTCCCGCCGCAAACTTTACCGCCCCGTCGCCATTACCGCCCCGAAATCAGCAAGGATGAAAATCCAACCCGAAATCATAACTGAAGCAGAACTGGTTTTGCCATCCAGCACCAGATCTAGCTGGACCACAGCAAGTGCTATCGGGCCTCACTCTCCCCTGACAAAACCATCCACTACTCAAGGATAATTCTGGAGAGCAAAGATAATCTTCGGCTTCTCTTCTTCATTGAGAACCCTCTTCTCTTCCCCCTGCCCACTCACCCTCCAGCTCCAACAACATCTGCAGTATTTTGCTTTTGAATTCTTTGTTTTGGCTTTGGTACAATATAAATAACAAAGAGCCACTGCTGCTCGTCTGGTCTGTTTTCTCTGAGGTAACATTTAATCAGCTTAATTCAGCAGTGGATATTAATTAAAATGTAGACATTGCTTGATGAAAAAATAAATGAAAATGTGTTCTCCAACATGTCTTGTAATCACTTGGAAGAAATAAAAATCTCCGGACAATGAGCCACGAGTAAACATTACTGAGATATGGTGGGAATTGTGCACAATGCATCGGCTTAGATGGCCAGGGACAGTGTTATAGCTGTGGGTGAAATGATCAACTTCAAGCCCAGGCTTCTGACAGAAAATGAGGCCTTATATTGAAAGTTTAAATTACAATATTTAAAGACACAAAAATCAGCATGTGTGAAAATTTATTCATGTTAATACAAAACATCTGATTTTTATTTGGTTTAAAGAATGATTTTGGACATTACACATTTCAATTACTGAGGAAAAAATGGAGGATAAGTGGAATTTTTTGAGCAACTTAAATGGGTAACTTGTCATTAAGTTAACATGAGAAAAAAATCCCAATGAATGCATTTGCGTATCATTTAATTATCGAGAAGAAATGTACCTGAGGTGCAATAAATATATATATCAACCAATCAGCTGCAAGGAAGTCAGATAAATTATAAATTGTTCAGCATTATTTTATAAATTCATGAATCTGGCAGGAACAACGTGCCAAACGTTAAGTAGATATAAAAATATGTGGTAAGAAAGCTGCAGCGGGAGAGAAAGCAAAATAGAAGTAGAAAGGAATCAAAAGGTGACGTCACAGCCAATGGGGTAAGTGATTGGTTGGTGATTGGTGAGTAGCTTTTCTTTTTCTTTTTTATATCAGTAAGTGAACTGTAACATTGTTATTACCAATTTAAGGGTATCTAAGGGTTAAGGCATGGCAGGAGAGATCGGTCACGTGATATGCTCCTCCTGTACCATGTGGGAACTTGGTTCGATTCAGAAGATTGCAGGTTCCTAACCGGAGGAAGGACATTCTTGCTATTGAGGGAGTGCAGCGAAGGTTCACCAGACTGATTCCCGGGATTGCGGGACTGACCTATCAAGAAAGACTGGATCAACTGGGCTTGTATTCACTGGAGTTCAGAAGAATGAGAGGGGACCTCATAGAAACATTTAAAATTCTGACGGGGTTAGACAGGTTCGATGCAGGAAGAATGTTCCCAATGTTGGGGAAGTCCAGAACCAGGGGACACAGTCTAAGGATAAGGGGGAAGCCATTTAGGACCGAGATGAGGAGGAACTTCTTCACCCAGAGAGTGGTGAACCTGTGGAATTCTCTACCACAGAAAGTTGTTGAGGCCAATTCACTAAATATATTCAAAAAGGAGTGAGATGAAGTCCTTACTGCTAGGGGGATCAAGGGGTATGGTGAGAAAGCAGGAATGGGGTACTGAAGTTGCATGTTCAGCCATGAATTCATTGAATGGCGGTGCAGGCTAGAAGGGCCGAATGGCCTATTCCTGCACCTATTTTCTATGTTTCTATGTTTCTATGACACTTCCGGTGTCCCTGACGACTACGTGTGTGAGAAGTGTATCCGCCTCCAGCTCCTGACGGTCCGCGTTACGGAATTGGAGCTGAGGGTGGATTCACTCTGGAGCATCCACGATGCTGAGAATGACGTGAGTATCACGTGTAGTGAGTTGGTCTTACCGCAGGAGAAGGGTCCACAGCCAGATAGGGAATGGAAGACCAGCAGGAAGAGCAGTGCAAGGAAGGTAGTGCAGGTGTCCCCTGTGGTCATCCTCCTGCAAAACAGATACACCGTTTTGAGTACTGTTGGGGGGGATGACTCATCAGGGGAGGGCAGCAGCAGCCAAGTTCATGGCACCGTGGCTGGCGCTGCTGCACAGGAGGGCAAGAAAAAGAGTGGGAGTGCGATAGTGAGAGGGGATTCAATTGTGATGGGAATAGATAGGCATTTCTGCGGCCGCAACCGAGACTCCAGGATGGTATGTTGCCTCCCTGGTGCAAGGGTCAAGGATGTCTCGGAGCGGGTGCAGGACATTCTGAAATGGGAGGGAGAACAGCCAGTTGTTGTGGTGCACATTGGTACCAACGACATAGGTAAAAAAAGGGATGAGGTCCTACGAAACGAATTTAAGGAGCTAGGAGCTAAATTAAAAAGTAGGACCTCAAAAGTAGTAATCTCGGGATTGCTACCAGTGCCACGTGCTAGTCAGAGTAGGAATCGCAGGATAGTGCAGATGAATACGTGGCTTGAGCAGTGGTGCAGCAGGGAGGGATTCAAATTCCTGGGGCATTGGAACCGGTTCTGGGGGAGGTGGGACCAGTACGAACCGAACGGTCTGCACCTGGGCAGGACCGGAACCAATGTCCTAGGGGGAGTGTTTGCTAGTGCTGTTGGGGAGGAGCTAAACTAATATGGCAGGGGGATGGGAACCAATGCAGGGAGACAGAGGGAGACAAAAGGGAGGTAGAGGCAGGAGACGGAGGGGAGATGGGGGAGAATGGGGGGGCGGAGAGGCCCGGGGCAGGGAACAGGATGGGCCACTGTGCGGCAGAATTCTAAAAGTACAAAGGGTGTTAAAAAAACAAGCCTGTAGGCTTTGTGTCTTAATGCAAGGAGTATCCGCAATAAGGTGGATGAATTAACTGTGCAAATAGATGTTAACAAATATGATGTGATTGGGATTACGGAGACGTGGCTCCAGGATGATCAGGGCTGGGAACTCAACATCCAGGGGTATTCAACATTCAGGAAGGATAGAATAAAAGGAAAAGGAGGTGGGGTAGCATTGCTGGTTAAAGAGGAGATTAATGCAATAGTTAGGAAAGACATTAGCTTGGAATCTATATGGGTAGAGCTGCAGAACACCAAAGGGCAAAAAACGTTAGTGGGAGTTGTGTGCAGACCTCCAAACAGTAGTAGTGATGTTGGGGAGGGCATCAAACAGGAAATTAGGGGTGCATGCAATAAAGGTGCAGCAGTTATAATGGGTGACTTTAATATGCACATAGATTGGGCTAGCCAAACTGGAAGCAATACGGTGGAGGAGGATTTCCTGGAGTGCATAAGGGATGGTTTTCTCGACCAATATGTCGAGGAACCAACTAGGGGGGAGGCCATCTTAGACTGGGTGTTGTGTAATGAGAGAGAACTAATTAGCAATCTCATTGTGCGAGGCCCCTTGGGGATGAGTGACCATAATATGGTGGAATTCTGCATTTGGATGGAGAATGATACAGTTAATTCAGAGACCATGGTCCAGAACTTAAAGAAGGGTAACTTTGAAGGTATGAGGCATGAATTGGCTAGGATAGATTGGCGAATGATACTTAAGGGGTTGACTGTGGATGGGCAATGGCAGACATTTAGAGACCGCATGGATGAATTACAACAATTGTACATTCCTGTCTGGCGTAAAAATAAAAAAGGGAAGGTGGCTCAACCGTTGCTATCTAGGGAAATCAGGGATAGTATTAAAGCCAAGGAAGTGGCATACAAATTGGCCAGGAATAGCAGCGAACCTGGGGACTGGGAGAAATTTAGAACTCAGCAGAGGAGGACAAAGGGTTTGATTCGGGCTGGGAAAATGGAGTACGAGAAGAAGCTTGCAGGGAACATTAAGGCGGATTGCAAAAGTTTCTATAGGTATGTAAAGAGAAAAAGGTTAGTAAAGACAAACGTAGGTCCCCTGCAGTCAGAATCAGGGGAAGTCATAATGGGGAGCAAAGAAATGGCAGACCAATTGAACAAGTACTTTGGTTCAGTATTCACTAAGGAGGACACAAACAACCTTCCGGATATAAAAGGGGTCAGAGGGTCTAGTAGGGAGGAGGAACTAAGGGAAATCTTTATTAGTCGGGAAATTGTGTTGGGGAAATTGATGGATTGAAGGGTGATAAATCCCCAGGACCTGATGGACTGCATCCCAGAATACTTAAGGAGGTGGCCTTGGAAATAGCGGATGCATTGACAGTCATTTTCCAACATTCCATTGACTCTGGATCAGTTTCTATGGAGTGGAGGGTAGCCAATGTAGCGCCACTTTTTAAAAAAGGAGGGAGAGAGAAAACAGGGAATTATAGACCAGTCAGCCTGACCTCAGTAGTGGGTAAAATGATGGAATCAATTATTAAGGATGTCATAGCAGTGCATTTGGAAAGAGGTGATATGATAGGTCCAAGTCAGCATGGATTTGTGAAAGGGAAATCATGCTTGACAAATCTTCTGGGATTTTTTGAGGATGTTTCCAGTAAAGTGGACAAAGGAGAACCAGTTGATGTGGTATATTTGGACTTTCAGAAGGCTTTCGACAAGGTCCCACACAACAGATTAATGTGCAAAGTTAAAGCACATGGGATTGGGGGTAGTGTGCTGACGTGGATTGAGAACTGGTTGTCAGACAGGAAGCAAAGAGTAGGAGTAAATGGGTACTTTTCAGAATGGCAGGCAGTGATTAGTGGGGTGCCGCAAGGTTCTGTGCTGGGGCCCCAGCTGTTTACATTGTACATTAATGATTTAGACGAGGGGATTAAATGTAGTATCTCCAAATTTGCGGATGACACTAAGTTGGGTGGCAGTGTGAGCTGCGAGGAGGATGCTATGAGGCTGCAGAGTGACTTGGATAGGTTAGGTGAGTGGGCAAATGCATGGTAGATGAAGTATAATGTGGATAAATGTGAGGTTATCCACTTTGGTGGTAAAAACAGAGAGACAGACTATTATCTGAATGGTGACAGATTAGGAAAAGGGGAGGTGCAACGAGACCTGGGTGTCATGGGACATCAGTCATTGAAGGTTGGCATGCAGGTACAGCAGGCGGTTAAGAAAGCAAATGGCATGTTGGCCTTCATAGCGAGGGGATTTGAGTACAGGGGCAGGGAGGTGTTACTACAGTTGTACAGGGCCTTGGTGAGGCCACACCTGGAGTATTGTGTACAATTTTGGTCTCCTAACTTGAGGAAGGACATTCTTGCTATTGAGGGAGTGCAGCGAAGATTCACCAGACTGATTCCCGGGATGGTGGGACTGACCTATCAAGAAAGACTGGATCAACTGGGTGTATTCACTGGAGTTCAGAAGAATGAGAGGGGACCTCATAGAAACGTTTAAAATTCTGACGGGTTTAGACAGGTTAGATGCAGGAAGAATGTTCCCAATGTTGGGGAAGTCCAGAACCAGGGGTCACAGTCTAAGGATAAGGGGTAAGCCATTTAGGACCGAGATGAGGAGAGACTTCTTCACCCAGAGAGTGGTGAACCTGTGGAATTCTCTGCCACAGAAAGTGGTTGGGGCCAATTCACTAAATATATTCAAAAGGGAGTTAGATGAAGTCCTTACTACTCGGGGGATCAAGGGGTATGGCGAGAAAGCAGGAATGGGGTACTGAAGTTTCATGTTCAGCCATGAACTCATTGAATGGCGGTGCAGGCTAGAAGGGCTGAATGGCCTGCTCCTGCACCTATTTTCTATGTTTCTATGTTTCTATGTTTCTATAACAAAAAAAACATGAGAAAGAAACTCCAGCAAAAAGTGTTACTGAAGCAAATGGTACAGTTACAGAAAGCTTGTGCTGTTCACAAAACGTTCTGTCCAGTACGGTGCTCGACTCCCGATTACATACATGGGCCTTGAACATAAGAACATAAGAAATAGGAGCAGGATTAGGCCATACGGCCTCTCAAGCCTGCTCCACCATTTAATATAATCATGGCCGATCCGATCATGGACTCAGGTCCATTTCCCCGCCCGCTCTCCATAACCGCTTATTCCCTTGTCGTTTAAGAAACTGTCTATTTCTGTCTTAAATTTATTCAATGTCCCAGCTTCCACAGCTCCCTGAGGCAGCGAATTCCACAGATCCACAATGCTCTGAGAGAAGAAATTTCTCCTCATCTCAGTTTTAAACCTTATTCTAAGATTATACCCTCTAATTCTGGACTCCCCTATCAGCGGAAACATCCCCTCTGCATCCACCTTGTCAAGCCCCCTCGTAATCTTATTTGTTTCAATAAGATCACCTCTCATTCTTCTGGATTCCAATGAGTAAAGGCCCAACCTAGTCAACCTTTCCTCATAAGTCTACCCCCTCATCTCTGGAATCAACCTTGTGAACCTACTCTGAACTGCCTTCAAAGCAAGTATATCCTTTCGTAAATATGGAAACCAAAACTACACGCAGTATTCCAGGTGTGGCCTCGCCAATACCCTGTATAACTGTAACAAGACTTCCCTGCTTTTATATTCCATCCCCTTTGCAATAAAGGCCAAGATTCAATTGGCCTCCCTGATCACTTGCTGTACCTGCATACTAACCTTTTGTGTTTCATGTACAAGTACCCCCAGGTCCTGCTGTACTGCAGCACTTTGCAATCTTTCTCCATTTAAATAATAACTTGCTCTTTGATTTTTTTCTGCCAAAGTGCATGACCTCACACTTTCCAAGATTATACTCCATCTACCAAATTTTTGCCCACTCACTTAGCCTGTCTATGTCCTTTTACAAATTTGGTGTGTCCTCCTCACACATAGCTTTTCCTCCCAATTTTGTATCGTCGGCAAACTTGGCTACGTTACACTCAGTCCCTTCCTCCAAATCGTTAATATAGATTGTAACTAATTGGGGTCCCAGCACTAATCCCTGCGGCACCCCACTGGTTACTGGTTGCCAACCCAAGAATGAACCATTTATCCCTACTCTCTGTTTTCTGTTCGTTAGCCAATCCTCTATCCATCTACTGAATGACAGGTGTAGTTGATAATTTTAACTTGGCAACTTTCACTAAAACTAGGGAACATTGTTGTCGAAGCTAAATACTCCATCTGACAATGGCCCAGTAGAAGAAGCCAGGGCTGATCTAATCTGTGATGCATCCTAGCTGAAAGGGGAATACGGTACGTTGGTGCGATGTGTCATTGGGGTACCGACACGAGCAATCAATAACTGTAGGCTCAGTGGCAGCAATCTCGTGGTAGGTGGTTGTGGGTCCAGGTCCTACTCCAGGGACTTGAGCAGAATCCAGGCTGACACTTCAGGGCAGTGTTCAGAGTGGTGTCGTCTTTTGGATGAAATGTTAAACCAAGTCTGCCCTCTCAGGTGGATGTAGATGATCCAAAGGCACTATTTGGAGGTTTGCCCGGTGTCCTAGCATCACTAAAACAGATTATCTGCTTGTTTATCTCATTGCTTTTTTGTAGGAGCTTGCTGTGAGCAAATTAGCTGCCATGTTGCCTACATTACGCCTCAAAAAAAGTACCTAATTGACTGCAAAGTGGTTTGGGACATCCTGAAGTTGTACAATGTGTAATATAAATGCATATCTTTCTTATTAATGAGACCACTAAAATTGTTTCTATTTCTTGATGACAGAAATTGGCTTTCCAGATTTGTGGTTTAAGATGTCCCTGGTTGAAAATTCTGGTTTCCAGTTTATGAGTAGATCCATATCCTATGGTCTTTCAGGGCACATTCCCATGCCTTCAATCACCCTAAGCTGAAGAACTCGTTCGAAATGCTTCCCAAACTTACCTTTTTACTGTGGCCTCACAGAAGAATTTAGAAAATTCCATTTCACAGCAGCTAAGTAGAAATGACAGGACATTGTACAGGAATACGATTGATACCCGTTTTACTGCAGCGAGGTTGAAAGCATTATAATGCACATTATAGAAGGTCCACCAAGTGTTCAGAAGCCAAAATGGAGAATTATTCCACTCATCTGACCATTTTAAACTCATTTCATGAAAAATGGAGCTGCACATTTATTAGCTGTTTAGCAATTCAATGCTTTTAATATCATATTGCAACATTTTTCTGAAATAAGTAATATTGTCCAAAAGACTGTTTGAACTATTTCTCTATTCCCTCCACCCTGCAAATCTTTTCACATTTATTTCTAATGATTTGACGGATATGTTTAAGCGAGCAGGCATTATGATAAGACCTGTAATAAAACTGGATGTCATTATGCAAAGTTTCTGCAAATTACATCCACCAGTATTCATCTTCCCACAAATCTCATCTGAATAATTCATGATCTTCTGTAAGAAAACAGTGCCTGATCTAGATTTCCGTTCCAATATCATTGTTCAAAGATCCACCATATAATATACAATGTAGAAAGGCGACAGGAATGTAATGCCCTTCTCATTGGGAGCAATGGAAGCTCACTGCAACTACATTTTGATTTTAATTTCTTTTTCACAATCAGAAACTTCCCAACTTTGAGGAAGAGAGAACTGAAACCTTTCTTATGCATTTCATTATTTACTGGTGACCCGAAGACAGCTTCATTCAACACTCAGCCCATTCCTTTCACAGCGAGCCAGTCAGATGTCATTAAAGACTCTGGAGGATTGGGTTTCTGCCTGGTGCTAAGTTTAAGGCCGCGATGGAAACCAAATATCTAAACGGAACTGTAAACTTTGAGCAAAATCGACACTGGTTTGCAATTTGCCTCCGAGGTTTAAGATGGCAGGGAATAATCTGCAATGGTAGCCAACAATTTGGGGATAGATTCATTGGCCACGATTTTAATCCACCTCACCCACCCACCGATATTGGTTCAGTTGGGTGGAGTTAAGATCAGCCTGAGGCCACATCATGGTCGCCCGCCGACATCATAACTTTTCCAACTTTGAAGTCGGCTGCGGCTCCTGCAGAAAGAAAGACTTGCATTTATATAGCGCCTTTCATGACCACCGGATGTCTCAAAGCGTTTTATAGCCAATGAAGTACTTTTGGAGTGTAGTCACTGTTGTAATGTGGGAAATGTGGCAGCCAATTTGCACACAACAAGTTCCCACAAACAGCAATGTGATAATGATCCAGATAATCTGCTTTTTTGTTCTGTTGATTGAGGGATAGCTATTGTCCCCAGGACATAAAGGATAACTCCCCTGCTCTTCTTCGAAATAGTGCCGTGGGATCTTTTATGTCCACTTGAGAGAGTAGACGAGGCCTCGGTTTAATGTCTCATCTGAAAGACAGCACCTCTGACAGTGCAGCACTCCCTCAGTACTGCAATGGGAGTGTCAGCCTAGATTTATGTGCTCATGTTCCTGGAGTGAGTTTTAACCCACAACCTCTGACTCAGAGGTGAGTGTGCTGCCCACTGAGCCACAACTGACACCGATGGGCCTAGAATTGGCCCAATGATGTCATCAGTCCCGCGCTGTGATTTTAACATAGCATCAGGTGAAGGCCCGCCTGGTGTCAAACCCGACAACTGAACCACGAGGTGCTGACTGGCCAGAAACGGGCACGATAGGTTTTATAAATGGACTTTGGTGCGAAATCCTCCAAGAGGAGCAACAGTGCTCCCTCCCCCACAGGCTCCACAAGGAGTCCTTGGACCTCTTGGCGCTGGCATCAGGTGACCAAGCCCATGCCCAGCACTGAGCTTATGTTGAGGACCATGCCCATGCGTCCCTGACATCCCGAGACTCCTGACCCGAGATCCCGCTCTCGCCAGCCAGCCCTGACATTAGTCCTGTCGGTTTTGGGCAGGAGATGGTGCTGGAATATTGAAATGATGCCCATGAGTTAAAATAGTCCACACATCACATTGAGTTCCACTTGGAAGTTTACCTCCTGTCCACATCCCCCGCCCCCCCCCCCCGTCCCAAACGAACCCCCCCAGTAACATTCGAGGCCATTAAATGTTGCTCACTGTTCAAGTTTCAAATACGCATTTACACATCTCACTCAGACCAGCCCTTAAAACAGATCACAGTGTGATATCTTGAGACACGGTAAATACACACAGCTTGCACAACCTGGCTGCCGGATAAGAACTGGGCAAGCACACGACTTTATTGTTATTACATCAGTAGTCCACTAGGTGGGTTCTACAACATTTCTCCCTCTTTATTGAAGAAGTTAATCATAACAAAATAATCATTGTACATGGCTTGCATGGTATACACTACTCTTGGTATACAATTCTCAAATGGAACCTATTTTATGTTTCCAAATTCTACTGTGGAATTCTGTAGCACAAACAAAAGAAATTAACTTATTTTTCATATTGAGAGATTAAACTGTTCTGTTTCGAAGGGGATACCTTCTTTCTTGAAGAGAACTTTCCGACCTTGATGTAGACTCATTCTGGGTTGGACCTCACGAGAGTGTTTCCTTGATCAACATTTGGACTGTCTACACTTTCAGACTGTTTACCTGCCTGAAATATAAAACATAGAAACATAGAAAGTAGGTGCAGGAGTAGGCCATTCGGCCCTTCGAACCTGCACCACCATTCAATAAGATCATGGCTGATCATTCACCTCGGTATCCCTTTCCTGCTTTCTCTCCATACCCCTTGATCCCTTTAGCCGTAAGGGCCATATCTAACTCCCTCTTGAATATATCCAATGAACTGGCATCAACAACTCGCTGCAGTAGCGAATTCCACAGGTTAACAACTCTCTGAGTGAAGATGTTTCTCCTCATCTCAGTCCTAAATGGCTTACCCCTTATCCTTATATTGTGTCCCCTGGTTTTGGACTTCCCCAACATCGGGGACATTCTTCCTGCATCTAACCTGTCCAGTCCTGTCAGAATTTTATATGTTTCTATGAGACCTCCTCTCATCCTTCTAAACGCCAGTGAAAAAAGGCCCAGTTGATCCAGCCTCTCCTCATATGTCAGTCCTGCCATCCCAGGAATCAGTCTGGTGAACCTTCGCTGCATTCCCTCAATAGCAAGAACGTCCTTCCTCAGATTAGGAAACCAAAACTGAACACATTATTCCAGGTGGGGCCTCACCAAGGCCTTGTACAACTGCAGTAAGACTTCCCTGCTCCTATACTCAAATCCCCTGGCTATGAAGGCCAACATACCATTTGCCTTCTTCACTGCCTGCTGTACCTGCATGCCAACTTTCAATGACTGTTGTACCATGACACCCAGGTCTTGTTGCACCTCCTCTTTTCCTAATCTTCCGCCATTCAGATAATATTCTGCCTTCGTGTTTTTGCCACCAAAGTGGATAACCTCACATTTATCTACATTGTACTGCATCTGCCATGCATTTGCCCACTCACCTAACCTGTCCAATTCACCCTGCTGCCTCTTAGCGTCCTCCTCACAGCTCACACCGCCACCCAGTTTAGTGTCATCTGCAAACTTGGAGATATTACACTCCACTCCATTCCTTCGTCCAAATCATTAATGTATATTTTAAATAGCTGGGGTCCCAGCACTGAGCCCTGCAGCACTCCACTAGTCACTGCCTGCCATTCTGAAAAGGACCTGTTTATCCCGACTCTCTGCTTCCTGTCTGCCAACCAGTTCTCTATCCACATCAGTACATTACCCCCAATACCATGTGCTTTAATTTTACACACCAATCTCTTGTGTGGGATCTTGTCAAAAGCCTTTTGAAAGTCCAAGTACACCACATCCACTGGTTCTCCCTTGTCCACTCAACTAGTTACATCCACAAAAAATTCCAGAAGATTTGTCAAGCATGATTTCCCTTTCATAAATCCATGTTGACTTGGAGCGATCCTATCACTGCTTTCCAAATGCGCTGTTATTTCCTCTTAAATAATTGATTCTAACATTTCCCCACTACTGATGTCAGGCTAACTGGTCTATAATTACCCGTTTTCTCTCTCCCTCCTTTTTTAAAAAGTGGTATTACATTAGCTACTCTCCAGTTCATTGGAACTGATCCAGAATCAATAGACTATTGGAAAATGATCACCAATGCATCCACTATTTCTAGGGCCAGTTCCTTAAGTACTCTGGAATGCAGACTATCAGGCCCCAGGGATTTATTGGCCTTCAATCCCATCAATTTCCCTAACACAATTTCCCAGATATCCTTCAGTTCCTCGGTCCCCTAGTACTTCCTTCGTGAAGACAGAACCAAAGTATTTGTTCAACTGGTCTGCCATATCTTTGTTCCCTATTATAAATTCACCTGAATATGACTACAAGGGACCTACGTTTATTTCACTAATCTTTTTCTCTTCACATATCTATAGAAGCTTTTGCAGTCAGTTTTTATGTTCCTCTCGTACTCTATTTTCCCCCTCCTAATTAAACCCTTTGTCCTCCTCTGCTGAATTCTAAATTTCTCACAGTCCTCAGGTTTGCTGCTTTTTCTGGCCAATTTATATGCATCTTCCTTGGATTTAACACTATCCTTCATTTCTCTTGTAAGCCACGGTTGAGCCACCTTCCCCGTTTTATTTTTTACTCCAGACAGGAATGTACTCAGACTTAAATTCTGACTTTCTCTTGAACTTATTTCTGGTACATCTGCTGTAGGATTTGCTACTGGCACTCTACTTGTAACAGGACTATCTGACTTATCAGTGTAAATTGAATCATCCCAATTTTCAACCTTTCACATTTGTAGTTAAGATATGATCTATGTGAACAAACCTAACCTGCCCATGATCAAACATCTTGACCAAATATGTGCAAGAGCCACATATCTGTACACTCTTCTTAGTAACCACTTCAACCATTTATGGTGATAGTTCTTCACACTAACCTTCTGGCTCAATTGCACACTTTTCTCTCTTACTCTACCTTTATCATGTTTCTCTTTCTGCCTTAATTGTTTCTCTTCTACTGACTGTGCCAAGTTTGGCTTTAACAATGAGAAACTAATTTGTGGCTGTTGTTTGAGAAACAACTCTGCTGGTTTTCTATCAGTATTGTTATGAGGAGTATTCCGATAAGTAATCAGAAAATTTGCCAATTTGTGGTGCAATGACAACTGCCAATTATTTGGATTTGGATCCAACATTTGTTTGATGAGGGCACGTTTTACAATTTGTACAGTGCACTCTGCTGCACCATTTGAAGCAGGGTGGTATGTTGGAACTTTGGTGTCTTTCACACCGTTTCTGCTCGTGAACTGTGCAAATTCTTCTGAACAAAATTGCGGCCCATTATCAGAAACATTTTCTTCTGGGAGGCTTTATGAAGAAAACAATCTTCGCAAATTGTCTAGTTATTGTTGTTATTTTTGGTACCGGAAACACCTCTACCCATTTCGAATGATTATCTATCATTATGAACAATTGCTCTCCTTTTAGCTTAGCAAAATCTACATGTACCCTTTGCCACACCCTGGGAGGCCATTTCCATGGCTGTAATAGTGGTTTCTTGCTTACCGATTGACATGTTGCACTCTGACTGATGATGTACTCTATGGGGCCGAAATTCAGCGTCCCAATAAGGCCCATTACTGCCCGTTTGCGACGGTCATGCGGCGGAAACCAATGGCCGCTGCTTTGCCGTCAAATATCCGCCACAACCGAAATTTAGTGCGGGAATTTTTGGGGCAGTGTCCACTTCTGCCCCGATCGGCCGACTTCTGTGGCAGCGTGGAGCGTGTGGTAGCGATGACGCAATCAAAGTGTGCACCGTTACCGCTCCGCCCTGGATCCTATTTTCAGCATAAGTAAGGCTGGCTGGTTTGTGACATTGGCCCCGCCATGTTTTTGGGTCGATGCGCTGCTGGAGACCGCCAGTTGGTGTGTTGCGGTCGGGTTTTTGGTGATCAGAATTTCTCGCGGATGTTTGTGCAAATATGGAAAAATGGCAGCAGACTTGTGAGAACTTTTGCAGCATGAGCAAACCTTTGTCCCTCTCACTCATTAGTCATGGCCAGTGGGCGTCATTCTCTGCTCCACAGAGGCCACCAAGTGAGGGTCAAGCCTGCAGCCACAACGGGCTCAGTGTTGGCCGGGGAACGGCTGCTGCACATGCTCAGAGGCAGAGAAGCATGCAGGATGTGGTGTCGCCATCACCAACGGGTCCTGAGGCATCAGGCATGGCTACCCAACATGCAGAAGGGTTTGCAGATGGCCGCAGACCTCAACGCGAGAGGTTGACCAGGAGGGCGATGGCGTGAGGAGGAGGATGAGGTACGCTGACCCACCGCACTAGATAGTGTGCGAGGAGCATTGCCAGCAGCAGCCTGCAGAGGCTCAGGAACATCAACAGGAAGAGGGAGAAGGCAATCAGTCAGCTGGCATGGGAGGAGCCCAGCACGTAGGCACTACCGTCCAAGGGTGTACCGGTGTCAGTTCTCCTTCCTATAACTCAGCAACAAGCAATGTGTGCAAAGGCTGCGATTTATGAAGGACATCCTGACCGAGCTGTGCAATGTCCTGCGGCCAGATCTGGAGCCTCACACAAGGCTGAGGACAGCTCTGAGCGTTGAGACAAAACTGACCATAGCTCTGAACTTTTAATCTATCGGCTCGTTGCAGTCTGCAAGTGCAGACATCTCTAATATCTCCCAATTCTAAGTCCATTGCTCCATCCTTCAGGTCACCAATGCGCTATACAAGAGACAATTCCAATATGTCTCCTTCCCGATGACCAGGGAGAAGCAGGTGGAATGACAGGCTGGATTTGACTGATTGCTGGGTTCCCCAGGCTGCAGGGGGCCATCGACTGCATACACGTCAGACTGAGGGCACCACAACACCATCCCGAAATATTCATCAACAGGAAGGGGTACGACTCCCTGAACGTGCAACTGTGTGTGACCACCAGCGTAGGATCCTGGGACTGAGCATCTTGCAAGGGCATGCCGACTGAAGAGTAAACCAGTTTTTAAAGCTATGAGTCGAAATCCAAAGAGACTTCATAGCATGGAAGAACAACAACAGGACGAGGAGATGTTAGAGTTACACGTCATCAGGAGCACAAGGTTAACGGGCAGCGATTCGGAAAGCATCAAAATCCACATAGATGTTGCGGATTTCAAGATGCCAATGGAAATTGACACGGGTGCCTCCGTGAGTGTAGTACTGGAGTCACTGTACCGCGACAAATTGCGTGATTTCCAACTGGAGAAAGCCAAGAGAGAGCTGCGAGGCTACTCGGGAGAGAAAATTCCTGTAGCAGGTCGTATCACCGTACCGGTGAAATATAAAGATCAATTTCAGAACTTGCCTCTAATGGTAGCGAAAGGAGACAAGACTGCCTTACTAGGAAGAAATTGGTTGAGCTCACTGAAGCTGGATTGGAATAAGATTTACTGTGTGGAAGCGAGATTTTCATCAACAGATGAGGTTATCAAGCAGTATCCGAAGGTGTTCTGTGAAACAGGCAGTCCAATCCAAGGCTTCAAGGCGAGTGTCAGGGTACAGAAGAACGCTAGATCGGTTTACTACAAGCCACGTTCTATACCATATGCACTCAAGGAGAAAGTTGAGCAAGAACTCAAAAGACTAGAGACTGAGAACATTATTTGTAAGATAGATCGATGTAATTGGGCTAAACCCACTGTTGTTGTACATAAGTCTGATGGTAAAGTAAGATTGTGTGATGATTATAAGGTAACTGTAAACCAGGTTCTAGAGGGTAATGTCCCCAATACATTGCCGAATATAGAAGATTTGTTCACAACACTGACAGGTGGTCAGATCTTCTCAAAACTGGATCTTACGAATGCCTACTTACAGCTTGAACTAGTCCAAGTCATGTTTGACTATAAATACTCATCTAGGCCTATATCAATTTAATAGGCTACCGTTTGGAGTGTCTTCCACCCCTGCCATATTCCAAGGGGTGATGAACCAGATTTTTCAAGGTATTGAAGGGGTAGTATGTTATTTGGATGACATACTAATTTCAGCACCAAATAGGCAAATTCATAATAAAATATTGAATGAAGTCCTCAAACGGCTGGAGAAGCACAGAGTTCGAGTGTCTGCTCATAAGTGTGAGTTATTTAAAAACTGAGTGGAGTACTTAGGGTACAGAGTAGACAAAGATGGTTTACATCCAACCATGGAAAAATTGGATGCAATTAGAAATGCACCCACTCCCAGGAATGTCACTGAACTTCGTTCATTCTTGGGTCTTTTGAACTATTATGGGAAGTTCCTACCACATTTGGCTACAGTATTACATCCACTGAATGAACTTTTGAAAAAACATGTCCAATGGAAGTGGTCAAAAGAATGCGAAACAGCATTCAAGGAGTGTAAAAAAAAATTGGTAGAGAGCACCATGTTAGTTCACTACGACATATCTAAGGAGATTAAGCTAGCATGTGATGCCTCTCCGTATGGAGTTGGGGCAGTAATTTCTCATGTATTAAGTAGTGGGGAGGAGAGACCAATTGCTTTTGCTTCACGCATTCTCAGTGCCAGTGAGAAAAATTATGCGCAAATTGAAAGGGAAGCTTTGGCATTAATTTTTGGGGTCAAGAAGTTTCACAAATATTTGTATGGTCATAAATTTACCATTGTTATGGACCATAAGCCCCTGACAGCAATCCTCCATCCAAAGTCCCCAGTTCCAACATTAGCTGCAGCCCAAATGCAGAGATGGGCTTTGATTTTGTCAGCATATACATATGATATTGAATACAGATGATCAGCTGATCACAGTAATGCTGATGCTATGTCTAGATTGCCTTTCCCAACACAGGTTACACCCAATAGGGAGGAAGTGTTTTACTTTTCATACATTGATGAACTGCCCGTCATAGCTGAAGAGATTGGTAGAGCAACCAAATGTGACCCAGTGATGTCAAAGATTTATGAGTATATTGCAAATGGATGGCCAAACCAGGTAACAGACAAAGATACACATGCATTCTTCATTTGTTGGAATGAATTATCAGTCGATAAAGATTGTATCATGTGGGGTGCAAGAGCGGTTATACCAAATAAATTCAGGTCCAAATTATTAGGAGACCTCCATGACCAGCACCTGGGAATGTGCTTGACCAAGAGTTTTGCACGCAGTTATTTATGGTGGCCAGGTCTTGATAAAGATATAGAGTACATCGTGAATCAGTGTACGACATGTCAATCAGTAAGCAAGCAACCACCACCAGTACCATTACAGCCATGGAAATGGCCTCCCAGGGTGTGGCAAAGGCTACATATTGATTTTGCTGAGTTAGATGTTCTTTGTAATTGATAGCCATTCAAAGTGGGTTGAGGTGTTTCCAATGTGGAAAATAACAACAAGTAAAACATTGGACATTTTACGAAAATTATTTTCTGCATTTGGCCTCCCTGAAGAAATTGTTTTGGACCACAATTTTGTTCAGAAGAATTTACACAATTCACAAGCAAAAATGGTGTGAAACACACAAAAGTTCCACCATACCACTCTGCTTTGAATGGTGCAGCAGAGCGCACTTTACAAATTGTCAAACGGGCCCTCATAAAACAAATGTTAGATCCAAATTCAAGGAAATGACAGTTGTCATTGGATCACAAATTGGCTAATTTTTTGATTACATATTGAAATACTCCTCATACAACTACTGGTAGGACACCAGCAGAGTTGTTTCTCAAACGACAGCCGCGAACCAGATTCTCATTGTTAAAGCCAAATTTGGCACAGTCTGTAGAAGAGACACAATTAAGACAAAAAGAGAATCACGATAAAGGGAGAGTAAAAGAGAAAAGAGTGAAATTAAACCAGAAGGTGAGAGTGAAGAACCATCACCATAAATGGTTAAAGTGGTTACCCGGAAGAGTGGTGAAGATATGTGATCCTCGCACATATTTGATAAAGATGTTTGATAATGGACAGGTTAGGTTTGTCCATATTGATCATATTTTACCTACAGACATGGAAGGAGTTGAAGGTGGGAATGATTCAATTATTTCTGACTCATCAGATAGTTTTGATACACCAGTAGCAAATCCTAAATCCAATGTACTGGAAACAAATCCAGGAGAGAATCAGAATGAAAGTCTGAGTCTGAGTCAGGAAAACAAAGAGCCTGAAGTTAGAGTGAGTCCAAATGAAAATCAAGGAAATTCCATGGAGGAAAATGTTTCTCAGGATGAGCCTCGAATGAGTGTGAAATCAACACCATGTTTGGCAGGTTCTGTTCGAGAGCGAAGGTACCCTCTTCAAAACAGAAAACAAGTGGTAAAGTTACATTTGTAAATATGTATAAAAATGAAAGTTATTTATGATGTTTGTTGTGATGGCTTTTTCATTAAGGAGGGAGAAGTGTAATGTTTGTAAGCTTGTAATGCTTGTAGCTCCACACTGTGGATGTGGACGTATTGTGTACTGCAACTGTATAGTTAATCATTAAACAACAGGCAGCTTTCCGGAGAGTTCCGAGAGAGCAGCCTGCATGTTAGGAAGCTGTGTGTGCTGTGCTCTGTGAAGATATCACAGCAATGTATTGGGTAGTTTACACTCTAGAACCTGGATTACAGTTACCTTATAATCACCACATCAACCTTACCTTACCATCTGGCTTAGGTACAACCACAATGGGTGTAGCCCAATTACTTAGATCAACCTTAGAGATAATGTTCTCAGTTTCTAGTCTTTTGAGTTCTTGCTTAACTTTCTCCTTGAGTACGTATGGTATGGGATATGGCTTGCAGTAAACTGGTCTTGCGTTCTTCTGTACCCTGACACTTGCCTTGAAGTCTTGGATCGGACTGCCTGTTTCATGGAACACCTTCGGATACTGCTTGATGACATCATAATTCGATGCAAATTTTGCTTCCACCCGAAAAATCTCATTCCAATCCAACTTCAGTGATCACAACCAATTTCTACCTGTCGAGGCAGGCTTGTCTCCTGCCACCATAATGACAGACAAACTCTGATACTAATCCTTATATTTCACTGGTATGGTGACACTTCCTACTATAGGGATTTGCTATCCTGAGTAGCCTCGCAGTTCTATCCTCAATTTTTCTAGTCGATAATCACACAACTTTTTGCTATATACGATTCCGGTTCTACACTCACGGATGCACCAGTATCAATTTCCATGGGTATCCTGGTTCCTGCGATGTCTACCTGGATAACGATACTTTGTGAATCGCTGTTAGATACCTTTGTGTTCCTGATGATGTGTACTTCCAAAACCACCTCATCCTGTTACTTCTCTTCAATGCTATGTAGTTTCTGTCGATTTCTACTTTTAGCATTACCATTCGGTTTACTCTTCTGTCAGCACACCTTCGCAAGATGCCCAGTTTTCTTGCAGTAGAAACACTCTGCCTCCACATATGGACAGCTTTGAGTGAGGTGTTGTCCCAGGCACCGATAGCCCAACTTCAATGCTCTGTTACCATGGCCTGTTGCTGAGACCTTGGGGCCCAACTGCCTTTTACTTTTAGCCTGCAGGCGATTCACCTCGGTTGTCTGACGACTGGGAATGGCACAAAATTCTCGGGAGTATTGGTCGGCCATATCCATCAGCATAGCTGTCTGACAAGCTAAATCAAAAGTCAAGTTAGGTGTTGTCAACAATTTAGTTCTGATTCCTTCATTTTTCAACCCATAAAAAAAAGCGGTCATGCAAAGCTCGGTTCTGAAAGTTTCCGAAATAACAGTGAACGGATAAAGCCACAGTATACACACTGATACCCTCATCATTTAATTGGTCATGTGTTCTAAACTGATAACATTCAGCAATTTCTAGGGGCTCAGGAATGTATTGCTGTTCTAACTTGGTTAGAATTTCCGTCAGTGACGTGTCCTTCGGCTTGACGGGAACAAGAAAGTTTGTCAGGGTTTCATACACCTCGGGGCCTGCTTCAGTCAAGAAAATAGCTTGTTTCATTTCTAAAAGCACCCGGTTACGGTTTACAACATCAGGGACTTCGATGATACTATTCGCAGAGAAAAACATTTCTAGCCGCTCCACATATGCTCCGAAAATCTCTTGGTCAGGATGGAACTCATCCACGCACCCTATTCCCATCAGAGTAGCCATCTGGACTCTGGCAATGTCAACAGTTCAGCTATGTGTGCTTAAAAAGGATACATTCAAGATTTAATAGAACATAAAAGCGTTAAGATTAAAGTTAAAAAATAAAGAGCAGCAGAATATAGGAAGGGAAAAAATAAGGTAAGTCAAGCAAAAGCAGTTGGCAAAATTTAACTTTGTAATCACATATTCAGTATTTGTTTTAGTAATGCAGTGTTAAATTACATGAATAAATCTTGCACTGATGTTTGATTAGCTGAATATCTCTAATATTCATGTTCTTTTCAATGTCAGTATGTGAATTGAAAATGTACCAAGCTATTCAGCCAAAGGAGCTTGAAGCTTCTCTGAAACTCAGTTCAAAGGTCAAACTGTGCCAGTGGAGCAAAGACAGTACAATATTGTTTATCTCATTCTCAATACTTCACGAAAAGAAATGTGAATATTTTTATGCATGTGTAGCAGGATGGAAGCGTGTGGACCAGACTCTGCATGTTGCAGTATACTCATGCAATATTCTAATGCACGTATTGGACATGGGCAAGTTATGGCCAATGGTAAGTAGGCTTACATGAACCAGCTTATTGCAGCACGATACCTCGCAATGCCATATCTACACTGCAATCGGAAGAGAGATCAATTGCTGGTAAGATAAAAGAAAGACTTGGATTTATATAGCACCTTTCACGACCACCGGACGTCCCAAAGTGCTTTACAGCCAATGAAGTACTGTTGGAGTGTAGTCACTGTTGTAATGCAGGAAATGTGGCAGCCAATTTGCGCACAGCAAGCTCCCGTAAACAGCAATGTGATAATGACCAGATAATCTGTTTTTTTATTATGTTCATTGAGGGATAAATATTGGCCAGGATACTGGGGATAACTCCCCTGCTCTTCTTCGAAATAGTACCATGGGATCTTTTACATCCACCTGAGAGAGCTGACAGGGCCTCGGTTTAACATCTCATCTGAAAGACGGCACCTCCAACAGTGCGGCACTCCCTCGGCACTGGCATGTCAGCCTAGAATTATATGCTCAAGTTCCTGGAGTGGGATTTGAACCCACAACCTTCAGACTTAGAGACCAGTGTGCTACCCACTGAGCCACAGCTGACAATCAAGAGAGTGGCAGATCGCTGAGGGAGCAACTCAATGTTGAGAGTTCTGATTTCTAAGACTGCCCAAATCAGCCTGTTCCTCTCGTACTCCACTATGAGGCAACATGTGTTGCTCAAACATGCGGCAGCCTCCACCCTGGGGGTGGCCCAGTAGCACCATTAATTTCATAAATATCTGTGCCTATTGTTCAAATTATCCCATTCTTGGAATTTGGAAGGGGTTCATGGTGAGGGCGGAGAGGCAAGTGGAACTCCCACCCTGCTGAACCTCCAGGGACAGAGAAGCTTTCCAAGACTTTCTAGGCTCTTGTATGTTATTCCAGCTATACCCAACCTAATGGCACACTATTGAGCAGCCTGACCATCACGGTGTGTGCCTGGATGTTTCCAGCATGCACACTAACAAGTCCATACCTGGTTAAGCAGATGCTCCCTGAGGCTCTGGGATGTTCAATGAATGCACCAGGCCAATGCATGCCTCACTGGTGATGAGGACCACCTCAGTCCCTGTGATGAACTGAATGGAAGGTGATGAATCTTTTCCCATTCAGCAACAGATAGGTTGACATTCATTTCATTCGGTAACTGTTCGAAGATTTCCTGTCCAGGGTGGATTACTCACCCTACAATCCCCTAAAACTTCTCGCATGGATTTTTTGAGGACATAGAGCAGAGTTAGAAGAAGACAATTCCCTTTCTGAAGACAGGAATAGTAATATGCGGTATTTTAATGGAGAGCACTTGCACTGGGACAAAGATGGACTGCTACAGGCACCAGCAAGGAAATCTCCTGCTGATTACCACCTATCGCCCTCCCTCAGCTGATGAATCAGTACTCCTTCTTGTTGAACATCACTTGGAAGAAACACTGAGGGTAGCGAGGGCACAGAATGTACTCTGGGTGGGGGACTTCAATGTCCATCATCAAGAGTGGCTCGGTAGCGCCACGACTGACCGAGCTGGCTGAGTCCTGAAGGACATACCTGCCAGACTGGGCCTGCAGCAGGTGGTGAGGGAACAATGACAAGGGAAAAACTAACTTGACCACGTCCTCATCAATCTACCTGTTGCAGATGCATCAGTCCATAACAGTAATGGTAGGAGTGACCACCCATAGTTCTTGTGGAAATGAAGTCCCGTCTTCACACTGAGGACAGCCACCATCATGATGTATGGTGCTACAAGTTGTATACCTCCCTTATCCAGAACTCCCTTATCCGGAATCACCTCTCGTCCAGAACCATTCCCTGTCACTGGGTGGCGCATGTGCAGAACTCTGACATGAACATATTGAACTAATTGAAGTCCTTCCTCACTGCTGACTCCCGCAATCATTGGCCTGACCCCGAAATCCACCACCCCCACCCTCCGCCACCCCCATGTTCTCTCTGCTGCACTCCCAGCTCCAAGCCAGCCAGCCTAGATATCCCCTTGCTCAGTACCTGTACCATCCAATTTAACGTGACAACCCCTCATCCGGAAAAATCCCTTATCCAGAACAAGCCAGATCCTGTGGGTTCCAGATAAGGGAAGCTCAACCTGTACCTCCGTGCTAACTGGGATAGATTCAGAACAGATCTAGCAGCTCAAAATTGGGCATCCATGAGGTGCTATGGGCCATCAGCATCAGAATTGTATTCCACCACAATCTGTAACCTCATGGGCCGGCATATCCCTCACTCTACCATTACCAACAATCTAGAGGATCAACCCTGGTTCAATGAGGAGTGTAGAGGAGCATGCCAGGAACGGCACCAGGTGTATCTAAAAACGAGGTGCCAACCTGGTGAGGCTGCAACACAGGACTATATGCAGGCTCAATAATGAAAGCAGCATGCTATAGACAAGGCTAAGCTATCCCACAACCAACGCATCAGATCAAAGCTCTGCAGTTCTGCCACATACAGTCGTAGACCATTAAACAACCAATGGGAGGAGGAGGTTCCATAAACATCCCCATTCTCAGTGATGGCAGAGCCCAGCATATGAGTGCAAAAGACAAGGCTGAAGTTTTTGCAACCATCTTCAGCCAACAGTGCCGAGTGGCTGATCTATCTCGGCCTCCCCCTGAGGTCCCCACCATCACAGAGCGAGTCTTTAGCCAATTCGACTCACACCACGAGATATCAAAAAATGGCTGAGCGTGTTGGATACAGCAAGGCTATGGGCCCCGACAACATCCCGGCTGAAGTGCTGAAGAACTAGCTGCGCCTCAAGCCAAGCTGTTCCAGTACAGTTACGACACTGGCATCTATCCAATAAAGTGGAAAATTGCCCAGGTATGACCTGACCACAAAAAGCCAGACAAATCCAATCCGAGCAATTATCGCCCCATCAATCTACTCTCAATCATCAGCAAAGTGATGGAAGCTGTCGTCGACAGTACTTTCAGGCAGCACTTACTCACCAATAACCTGCTCACCGATGCCCAGTTTGGGTTCCGCCAGGACCACTCGGCTCCAGACCTCATTACATCCTTGGTCCAAACATGGACAAAAGAGCTGAATTCCCGAGGTGAGGTGAGAGTGACTGCCGTTGACATCAAGGCAGCATTTGACTGAGAGTGGCATCAAGGAACCCTAGTCAATGGGAATCAGGGAGAAAACTCTCCATTGGCAGGAGTCACACCTAGCACAAAATAAAATTGTTGTGGTTATTGGAGGCCAATCATCACAGCCCCAGGACATCGCTACAGGAGTTCTTCATGGCAGTGTACTAGACCCAACCATCTTCAGCTGCTTCAGCAATGATCGTCACTTTATCATAAGATCAGAAGTGGTGATGTTCGCTGAAGATGCTCGACACCATCCAGGACAAAGCAGCGTGTTTGATTGGCATCCCATCCACCACCTTAGACATTCACTCCCTCCACCACTGGCGCACCGTGACTGCAGTGTGTACCATCTACAAGATGCACTGAGACAACTCAGCAAGGCTTCTTCGGCAGCTCCTCCCAAACCCACGACTTCTACCACCTAGAAGGACAAGGACAACAAGCACATGTGAACACCTGCAAGTTCCCCTTCAAGTTACACACTATCCTAACTTGGAAATATATCGTCCGTTCCTTCATCAGCACTGGGTCAAAGTCCTGGAACTCCCTCCCTATCAGCACTGTGGGAGTATCTTCACCACCCGGACTGCAGCAGTTCAAGAAGGCAGCTCACCATCACCTTCTCAAGGGCAATTAGAGATGGGCAATGAATGCTGGCCTTGCCAGTGACACTCACATCCCTTGAACGAATAAAAAAACAATTTTCTCCAACATTGGCAATGTCACTTCTTCTCTAACATTAGATTATGGAACCACTAAGGTACAGACTTTCCTCTGCACATTGCCACTAATAGCATGTGCGGTACTGTTAAGGGATTTCCTCCCATGGTGTAGATCAGCAAATTTCCTCCCTGAACACTTGCATAGATACCGGAGTGATAAGGTTTGTATTGCTATGTTTAAGGAGCACAGCTGATGGCCAGTGTTGGATGTCCACAAGTGAACGCAGGCCGGTGTCATTGTAAGGTTCTATTTGAGGCAACCGTTACCATCTCTGTATTTAAAGATTTAAAACTGTAATGAACTGTAGGTCCCACAATGGCTAAATTATAAATGCATTTTGTGGGGTATTATTGAAGCATAGAGGGTTCAATTCAAGAGGGAAACTTTTAAAAGACAGCAAAGAACGATTAAAAGAATAATAAAGAGGGGGAAGGTAGATTATGAAAGAAAACTAGCATGAAATAGAAAAACAGATAGTAAGAGTTTTTACAGGTACATAAAAAGGAAAAGATTGGCTAAAGTAAATGTTGGTCCCCTGGAGGATGAGACTGGGGAATTAATAATGGGGAACAGAGAAATGGCAGAGACGTTGAACAAATATTTTGTATCGGTCTTCATGGTAGAAGACACTAAAAACATCCCAATCAAGGGGCTATAGAGTGGGAGGAAATAAATACAATCACTATCACTAAAGAAGTAGTACTCGATAAAATAATGGGATTAAAGGCGGACAAGTCCTCTGGACCTGATGGCTTGCATCCTCGGCTCTTAAAAGAGATAATGGAAGCAAAAGCAAAATACTGTGGATGTTGGAATCTGGAATAAAAAACAGAAAATGCTGGAAATCTCAGCATGTCAGGCAGCATCTGTGGAGAGGAAGTTCTGACGAAGGGTCATCAACCCGAAAAGTTAACTCTGCTTCCTCTCCACAGATGCTGCCTGATCTGCAGAGATAGTGGATGCATTGGTTGTAATCTACCAAAATTCCAAAGATTCTGGGGAGGTCGCAGTGGATAGGAAAACCGCAAATGTAACATCCCTATTTAAAAAAGGAGGCAGTCAGAAAGCCTAATATTTGTCGTTAATAAAATGCTGGAGTCCATTATTAAGGAAGTAATAGAAGGACATTTGGAAAAGCATAATTCAGTCAGGCAGATTCAGCATGGTTTTATGAAAGGGAAATCATGTTTGACAAATTTGCTGGAGTTATTTGAGGATGTAATGAGCAGGGTGGATAAGGCGGAACCAGTGGATGTGATGTATTTGGATTCCAGAAAGCATTCGATAAGGTGCCACATAAAAGGTTACTGCACAAGATAAAGCTCACGGGGTTGGGGGTAATATATTAGCACGGATAGAGGAATGGCTAACTAACAGAAAACAGAGTCGGGATAAATGGGTCATTTTCTGGTTGGCAAACAGTGACTAATAGGGTGCTGCAAGGATTGGTGCTGGGTCCACAACTATTTACAATCTATATTAATGACTTGGATGAAGGGACCGAGTGCAATGTGGTCAAGTTTGCTGATGATACAAAGATGGGTGGGAAAGCAAATTGTGGGGAGGACACAAAAAATCTGCAATGGGATATAGACAGGCTAAGTGAGTGGACAAAAATTTGGCAAATGGAGTATAATGTGGGAAAATGTGAGGTTATCCACTTTGGCAGAAATAATAGTAAAAGAAAATTATAATTTAAATGGAGAAAAATTGCAAACTGCTGCAGTACAGAGAGACCTGGGGGTCCATGTGTATGAAACACAACAAGTTAATATGCAGGTACAGCAAATAATCAGGAAGGCAAATGGAATGTTGGCCTTTATTGCAAGGGGGATAGAGTATAAAAGCAGAGAAATCGTACTACAGGGACACACCTGGAGTACTGCATATAGTTCTGGAGTATTTAAGGAAGGATATACTTTCATTGGAGGCTGTTCAGAGAAGGTTCACTTGGTTGATTCCGGAAATGAGAGGGTTGACTTATGAAGATAGGTTGAGTAGGTTGGGCCTGTACTCCTTGGAGTTCATAAAAATGAGATGATCTTACTTAAACATAAAATAATGAGGGGGCTCGACAAGGTGGATGCAGAGAGGCTATTTCCACTCAAGGGGGAAACTAAAACTAGGGGACATAGTCTTAGAATAAGGGTTTGCCCATTTTAAACATGAGGAGGAATTTCTTCTCTCAGAGGGTTGTAAATCTGTGGAATTCTCTGCCCCAGAGAGCTGTGGCGGCTAAGACATTGAATATATTTAAGGCGGAGATAGACAGATTTTTGAGCAATAAGGGAGTAAAGGGTTATGGGGAGCGGGCAGGGAAGTGGAGCTGAGTCCATGATCAGATCAGCCATGATCTTATTGAATGGTGGAGCAGGCTCGAGGGGCCAGGTGGCCTAATCCTGCTCCTATTTCTTATGTTCTTATGTTAATTAATTCCTGCTGTGTGTTGAGTTAGCTGATCTGTGCAAAGATGATGGTAAAGGTATGCTGTGATTGATGTTAATGTGCCTCAGTTAAAGGCCGTGATTTTGCTGACCTCGGTGGGTCTGTGGTGGGCGACGTCAATAGTGGGTCCTGACCCCGCTGCTGGCTCCATCCCGGCCTCTGAAATGAATTTTCTGAGATTGGGCTTGTTAAGCCCGTCCTGCGTGTTTCCCGGCCAATTAGAGGAAGCGGGTCTGGTGACGTGATTTGGTGACACATCGTCAGCCAGTTTCCGTAAAGGGACCATGGGCAACTTTATTTTGACAGTCGTGCTGTCAGTGTTCTACAGCAGTGAGGTGCTGAAAACACTGACAATCAGCACAGAGGGGCCCGGTTGCACCCAGGCTCTCCCATCACTCCCTCCAGATGATTATGGAGGGAGTCACAGGACACAGGGAGATCCTCTTTCCTTCCAATGGGCGGAAGATACCTTCCCAGGAGACCAACGCAGCCTGGTTGCACATTGAACAGGAGGGCACAAACAGGGATGTGATCAGGAGGACCAGGCTGCAGTAGCACAAACCTTTCAATGACCTCAGTAGATCCCGAAACGTTACTGCAAAGCCACACTCAACCTCATCCTGCTGTGCCACTCATCACATCCCCATCACTCTGCCTTCCCTACCCTACTCCTGCACATCCTTACTCACACCAACTTACCTTGCACCTCCACCCATCCCTCTCGCTCTCTCTACATAAACAAATCCCCATCTCACTAGCTACCCTGCATGCTCACGCTCATCCTAATGCAATCATATCAACAAACAACACACAAAGGCAGGCACTTGAGTGTTTCATGCAATATTCATGTAAAGTTTCTGTTAATGTGTTGTCAAACATTGAAATCTTTATTTTCAACACTTTGTGTTCTTGGACAGATTTGTGTGCACCTTTGGAAGTGCCTTAGTGAGTTACAGTGAACGGTGAGACATAACGGTACCCCCCGCAATGGTCATGAGTGTGAAAGGAATGGTTTAGGCATTGTAGGGATGCTTTATGGTGTTGGTGTGGGATGGTGCCAACCTGGCGCATCATGTGGCAGCCAAGGTGTACAACGTCAAGTGAAGTAAATCTGGCCATGGTGAGGCCATCCCTGGCCTCCCGGGCAGCGAGGTGGTCAGGTGCTGATGCCTCTGTCCTGTGCAGCATCAGTTGATTGCGGAGGGGGTTGTGGTGTTGTTGTTGGTGCTGCTGGAGTGCCTGGTGCTGCTGGTGTTGGGGCTGATCGTGGTGGAATTCTGAGGACCAAGGTGAGAGTCTGTAAAGGGCACCCATGTTGATGGAATAGATTGCAGGTGAAGTCGAGATGACAGAAGCAATCTGTCAATGGTGAGAGAGGTAATGAGGTCAGACTGGATGGAGACTTGTGTAACGACGTGCAGCATGGTGAGTCTGTTGTGGAAATACAGTGAGGAAGAGTTTGTGGCTGATGGAAGATAGCTCTGTAAAGTGGCAGCTTTTAGTGTACACTTGACGCTGTCAACTCAACAACTGATTCAATGGCCACTGACCTCTCACCTCGGCTTGACAGACGTGGTCCATGACCAGCGTGGACCCTTTGGGCAAGCTATCAAATGCAGAAAGTGAGCTGAAATTCATTCTTAAATGGCTGTAAAAAAGCCAATAATTACTAGAATTGGGTCCCCCGCTGTGAACCCACTGCTAGTGTTGGGCCTGCTCAGCACTGACAGATCCGACATCGGGGAAAGGCACGTGGCGGTGGTTTGACAGCGGGGTCCCGACCCGATGGGGGAAGAAACCCAGCCCACCACCAATCGCGCCCGCTGATCCCCCCCCCACAAAATCCAAACCAAAGAGGGAGAAAAATCAGCCAGAGTCAGTGCTCCTGAGGGACCTTTAATGGAAGGTGCAAGCTATAGGATCATCAGCTGAAGACAAGATCAGCAGGGCTGTGATGCTCTCATGTTGAACATTTTGCTAACTTTTACTGACTGGGGTCATGGATGAAGAAAGCCCAGTTAGGTGAAGTGCTCAGACCTGTGGGAAGGTGCCTAGCTTGAGTTACTACCTCCAAGGGAAGAGGAAAAAACTGGGGGTCGGGGGAAACCAACTAATGACCAGAGACTGCATCGATAGTGATCCGATCTGAACTTGGAAAAGAATATTTGCAAACCGAGCAGCCATAACTCAGTAGTAGCCCCCTTGCCTCAGAGTCTGAAGTCCCACTCGACAGATTTGAGCACGTAATCTAGGCTGACAAGTGGACGTAAAAGATCCCATGACACTATTTTGAAGAAGAGCAGGAGTGTTCTTCGTGTCCTCGCCGGCATTTATCCCTCAACCAACATCACTAAAACAGAAAACCTGGTCATTTATCTCATTACAGTTTGTGGGACTTTGCTCTATGCAAATAGACTGCCACGTTTTCCCACATTTCAACAGTGACTACACTTCATTGTCTGTAAAGCAATTTGGGACATTCTGAGGTTGTGAAAGGCGCTATATAAATTAACATTCTTTCTTTAGCGTTCTGACTTGTTGTCTGTTTTCTTTCTTCTTATTTTCATGAGGAATGAATTTATTGAAATAAATAAGATTGAAGAATTCTGGTCTGAATATAAAACAAAATGACTTCCTGTCCCCATTATTATACAAACCGGTTATTTTTGGGGTGTTTATCTTTATGTCTCTCGTCGCTGTGCTTTTTCTTTCAGTTGGGAAGATCAGGCAGCTTATGATGAAAGTTCTTCCGTGGCTGGTGCTACTGTCTCTCTATGTTTGATGTACAGGCGATATGTCTCTGTGAATCATTCCTGTTCTTTTTCCCTTTCCCCCCTGAGAGTTAACATCTTACTGCCGCACAGTGTTCAAAGTAGGATCGGCTCAGAAATGGTAATGTTCCCAAAGAGAACTTAGGGATTCACTCTCCTCACGTATCGATACACAGTCCATGCTGCACTGACACCGAAGCACAAGAACCCCTTATATATGTGTTCGTGATGACACAAAGTAGCTGTGATAATATCAGACATCTTATTAGTAAATATCTTTCAGTAAAGTAATACTAAATTACCTCACAAATGTTTTGCTGGAATGAAGGCTGGAGAGTTAATTCAAGCATGGAATGAGAATCTCCATCCCTTTCCAATGTAGAACCATCTAGATCTTTCAGGAATGTCCATACATTCTGCTCTTCTACTTCATTGAAACTCCATTCCCTTTCAATAATCTTACTTCTAAAATATATTACTTCACATTTTTTGACATTTAACTGCTTCTGCCACCTATCTGCCCATCTAGCTAACCTGTCCATTTTTCCAATAATCTTCCTCAATCTTTACCACAATTTTTCATAACCACCCCCCCACTGTTGTCATTAGTAAATTTTGATAATTTTCTCTAAATTCCTAAGTCCAAATCATTTATGTATATAGTAAATAATAGCAGCCCCAACACTGACCCCTGTGGAAGAACACTCACACAACTTTCCAGTTCAAAAAATCTACTTTTGTCCCCGACATGTTTTGTTCTACTCTCCAACCATCTCTATTCCCTTTAATTCCATGTACATCTCTTATGTGAGACCTTATCAAATGCTTTATGAAAATCTATATAAACCACATCCCCGATAGATCTTTTACCTATTCTCTTTCTTCAAAAGATTCTATCAGGTTGATCAAGCACAACCTGCCTTGTAGCAGTCCATGCTGACCAGCCCTGATTCTCTAATGTTTCTCCAAGTGCTGAGTAATTATAGACACCCATAGCTTGCCAAAAACTGAGGTAGGACTAACTGGCCTACAATTTTATGGCATATCATTGTTTTCCTTTCTAAAGAGGGGAATGATATTTGTCAGCTTCCAAATCTTCTGACACCGTTTCTTTCTGACAGAAATGTGGAATTTATAGTCAGTGCCCCTTCCATCTCTTCCCTAGTTTCCCACAGGGTCTGGATGTAAACCATCATGTCCCAATGATTGATCTACTTTAGGCTCGAATAAATTATTTTGTCCTATCTCTCTTAAAGATAACTGCCACTAACTCTGATGGTTCTGCAATCCCAATATCCAGCTCCATGAAGGCTGAGGGAAAGGCCTTATTTGGTAGCTGCCATTCTCTTCCCCTCCTTTATATTGTTCGCCCCTTCACAGCCTACCCCACATGACCATCTCCTTACTATTAAAGTGCATTCAAAAAGTATTTTAATTCCCCTTTATGTTTTCTCTTGTTCTCCCATGCTGCCTCTTAGCCTTTGTGTTCTCCCCCTTTGTAGCTGTTGTATATTCTCTATATTTGTCTTTGCTTTTAATTTTATTCCAACCTGTAAGTATTAAATACTTTTTTGGTATCAGATTTGATGTAACCTCCCACTTTATGCATGCAATCCCAACCTATGGTACAGTTCCTTCTTTCCTCAGTGGTATATGCTGGATTTGTACACTTTCTATCTGTTGTTTAACTATTTCCTAATGCTAATCGATATGCTTTCCTTTTGTTTAATCTAGACAAAACTCTTCTTCACCTTGAAAGAAGAAACTAACACTTGCATTTCTATAGCGCCTTTCATGACCACTAGACGTCTCAAAGCGTTTTACAGCCAATGAAGTACTTTTGGAGTGCAGTCACTGTTGTAATGTAGGAACCACGGCAGCCAACTTGCGCATAGCAAGCTCCCACAAACAGCATTGTGATAATGACCAGGAAATCTGTTTTTTGCTATGTTGATTGAGGGATAAATATTGGCCAGGACACCGGGGATAACTTCCCTGCTCTTCTTCAAAATATTGTTGTGGGATCACTTACATCCTCCCGAGAGAGCAGACAGGGCCTCTTTTTAATGTCTCATCAAAAGACAGCACCTCTGGCAATGCAGCACTCTCTCAGCATTGTACTGGAGCGTCAGCCTAGATTTGTGTCCTAGAAGTTGCTAGAGTGGGACTTGAACCCACAACCTTCTAACTCAGAGACAAATGTTCTACCCACTGAGCCACAACCAACCTCGCTAAAGTTGCACTTTTTTTCCGGTCTTGTTTCCTTTTCCATTCTTATGTTAAAGCAAATTATATTTTCGCCACTATTATCCAGTTGTCCTCTATATTTAGGTTGCTTACTAGCTCTGCTTTATTACCCAGAAACAAGCCAAGAGGACTTTGTTGGAGTAGCAACATTTTAACAGGTAAACTGGGCTGAACACACTTTCTCACCATAAATATTTTCCATATTCCCATCCATTATTTGGATAATTGAAATTTCCCACATTTATCATTCTGTTCTGAATACACTCCTCTCTTATACCTTTCCACATTTCACAGGTTTTTAATATATTCCCTGTAATACAGCATTAGCATCACCGAGAGGATCATTTCCGTGATTTTAATGCAGTCATGTTTTAATTCAAATGTGAACAGCTGTCAGCAGTGGACAAAAATACAATTGAGACAATTATTCAAAGCCTAATATTACTCAAAACATTCTAAATTAGATTTTAGCAATGAATCACTCAGAATTAAAATATAAACAATTTTGACTGATAATCAAGAGCCTGTAAGATGTATTTATTACTTGTTTTGACAATAGTTTTGTGTTGACTGAGTAATTTCAGCGAAAAGTCAATAGTCATACCCAAATCACTTTCATATTCCAAATGTGCAAACAGGCTCCCATTCGTTAAGATTGTAATTGGTATTGAAAAAGTAAATCCAGAACATTACTTCAAGTTAAACCATAACAGTAGGAGAAGAGAATATAAGATATGAAATAGGAGCAGGAGCAGGCCATTCGGCCCCTCGAGCCTGCTCCGCCATTCAATGAGATCACGGCTGATCTTCTACCTTAACTTCACCTTCCTGCACTATCCCCATATTCATTGATTCCTTTAGTATCTAAAAATCTATTAATCTCTGTCTTAAATATGCTCAAAGACTGAGCCTCCACAGCCCACTGGGCCAAAGAGTTCCAAAGATTCACCACCCTCTAAGTGAAGAAATTTCTCCTTAGCTCAGTCTAAATAGCTGACCCCTTATTCTGAGACAGTGACTCCTGGTTCTTGACTCCCCAGACCGGGGGAAACACCCTCCCTGCTTCGACCCTGTCAACCCCCTTAAAAATGCTATGGCCTAGAAATTTGAACCTTTAGTACTGGCTGTTAAGGCCGGTTTTGAAGAAGAAATGGCGGCCGCCTCACTTCCGGCACAGAGCGCGGCAGTGGCCATATTGGGCAGGTCGGCATCAGTGCCGTTGCCTGCGCTCAGCGCAACTATTTTAATTACCAGGAGCATGACGTCAATCGGCATTCAACGCCGAATTGGCGCATGCTGATCGATTTTGGACGTCAGCGCTCCTCTTACCCGCCCTCTCCAAAGCACGCCTGGCGTGCTGCCATTGACAGCACAGAGAGCCGGGGCAAAGCGGCGGTGAGCTATAATCCGTACAATAAACAGCTGCTGAGAGAACTGCAGAGCTCAGACTATGTAACTGGAGTAAAAACTGCTTCCAATGAGAGGCATCAAATCTCCACTCCCCCGCCCCTCCCACCTTTCGGCCCCACCCCCTCCCCTCCCCTCCCCCCCCCAGCCCCCTCGCCGCCATCCCCCTCCACCCCGCCCTTCCCCCCGCCCCCGCCGCCACCCCCTGGCCCCGCCCCCTCCCCCCCGCTCCGCCGCCATACCCCAGGCCCCGCCCCCCCCCCCCCCGCCAGCTCCCCCCCCAATCAGTCAAACATTACAGGTGGTAAATACTTTAAAAATAAACTACACTGTACTAATCTAAACTAAACTATACTGTAAGAATCTCACGAAAAAAATCACAGCTCCATTTCCTTAAATTTTATGTATTGGGTTTCCAAGTTCAGCAACGGATTGAAATAAAATGCAAAGTTTTGAAGTCTGTTTTTGAAAGGCCAAGAACTAAGGAAGATTTAACACCATATTCTTCAAAAGTCTGTTGTTAAAAATATAACTGAACTCTCTTTTGCATGATTTACACCAGTAAGCTCCTGACCAAGAAGTTTTGCTCCTTTTAAAATTTATTTCAATTGATTTCTCATGTAACGGTTTACCGACATCTGTGCCACCGTCTGTGTGGTGTTCCCAGTCACAATCCCTCCAGATCTGAGCCTGTGCTTTCAGACCCAATCACCAGGGAGTGGATCCCCTCTGTGATCTGCAGCTAGTGCACGGTCACTGCTCACTGCACGATGGTGCCTCCACCTCCCTGCCCCCATGCCCAACCCCTCCCTCTCCCCCTCCCGAACCCCCTCCCCTTCCTATCCCTCACCTCCTCCCCTCCCCATCCTCTCCCCCTCCCCCTCCCCATCCTCTCCCCCTCCCCCTCCCCATCCCCCTCCCCCTCCCGTCTCCTCCTCCTCCCCTCCCCATCCCCTTTCCACTCCCTGTCCTCTCCCCATCCCACTCCCCCCTCCCCCATTCCCTCCTCCTCCGCTCTCCCCCTTCCCCTCTGCTCTCCCCTCCCCGTCCTCCTCGCTTTTTGCCTCCCCATCCCATTCGCCCTCCCCATCCCCCCCATCCTCCTCTCTCCCCCTCCTCCTCCGCATTCCCCTCCAATCCCCCTCCCCACCCTCCTCCTCTTACACCTCCCTATCCCACTCCCTGCTCCCCCATCCCACTCCCCCCTCTTCCTCTGCTCTCTCTCCTTCCCATCCGCTCTCCCCATCCCCCCTCCAGCACCATGATGGAGCACAAACCTCCACACAGCAACCATCTGGGTGAAACATCTGTGAACCTATGGCAGCCAGTGAAGGCGGGAGTACCAGGCAGTCCGGTGGCCATTTGTGGCCCCGCACACATACAAGACCCAGACAAATGTCCGCGAAAGTAAAGGAGAGCCGTAGACAAACAAATGCCTCCTAATGTGGCACAACGGACAATGCTCCACCCTACAAGGGCCATCAGTGGACTCCATACCTCCTGACCCAGCAAAACCCACCAAATTATCTCAAACAGCACGTTCAATGTTAACAGGTGACTGCTGAGAACGTCGCACCGATCCTTTAGACCCGACCTTCGGCCTCCTGCTGATGTTGCTGCCGGAAAGAACACGTTGCACAGGAGATCCTGCGCTGTGCTCATTTAAATCCGCAGGCAGCGCCTAAATACCAGTGTTGCCCGCACTCTGTCTGCGGGCGGCCATTAACCTTGGCACCGCCCGTTTTCGGGCTTAATCGAATTTCTGGGCCTTAGGAACACAAGGTCAATGGGGCAAAGGCAAACTTCAGAGTCACATCAGGGAATTTCTTCATCAGCCAAAGAGAGATAAACAGGTGGAGTGAATCTCTGCACAGGGTAGTGAACTAGCAGATTCCCCGTGGCATTGCTTCTATGCAGTATGGGGTGTGGAACATTGTCTTGATCGTCAGCTGATAGTCTGGCTTGTCCCTTTAATGCACCCGATGCTCTGGCAGCCATTACGCCTACCGAGGCGGGAGCAGTGCGGCTGGGTTAGGTGGTGGGTTGCGACCCTGCTCCCAGCTCCATCCCGCTCTGTGAAAATAATTTTATGTTGATTGGGCTTGTGAAGCCCGCCCTGCAAGGTTTCCGTCCAATTAAAAGGAAGCAGGTCTGATGACGTCATCTGATGAGGTGTGATCAGCAGGTTTCCTTAAAGGGGGCATGTTCACATTGATTTTAACAGTTGTGTTGTCAGTGTTCTACAGCATTGAGGTGCTGCAAACACTGCACAAAGGTGCATGGCTGCACCCAGACTCTCCCATGACTCCTTCCATAAGCCACAGCACACAGGGAGGTGCTCTTTCCTTCCATAGGTGGAAGAGACTTCCCCAGGACAACAACGCAGCCTGGTTGCACATTGCACAGGAGGACACAAGCTGGGATGTCGTCAGGAGGACCAGGCTGCAGTGGCACAAACCTTTCAATGATCTCAGTAGATCACGAAATGTTACTGCAAAGCCTCACTCAACCTCATCCTGCTGTGCCACTCATCACATCCCCATCACGCTCCCTTCCCTACCCTGCTCCTGCACATCCTTGCTCACACCAACTTACCTTGCACCTCTCTCTCTATCTACATTATCACATCCTCATGTCATTAGCCACCTCGATGGGGAGGTGTTCACACAAAGGGTGATGGCCATGCACTCTGACATCATAGATGCAATGGCAAGGGTGCCAAGAGCTTCTCAGCAGAGGCGCAGAGCATGGGAGAGTCTGCCTCCAGCATTGTAGAGAGCTCTGTGCACACCATGGAGCCCATCATTGCCAGTATACTGGGCTCCCAGAGAGACTGTGCGGATCCAGACCTCATGATGCGTGTCATGGGCGATGTGGCAGCTTCCATTGCAGCACAGGTGGAAGCAACGCAATGTCTTAGTGCTGTAATACAGACAATGGTTGGCAGCATCAAAGCTCATACTGCTCTCATGCAGTCTCAGTTGGATGCCAAGCAAGCTTTGACTGCTGCCATTGTTGCTGGGTCCACCACAGTCCACTGGGGATCTCACGGTGTCGCTGCAGGCCAGTAATCTGTGGTCCAGCAGATTGGTGGGGATGTTGAGGTGTTGCCCCAGAGGAGTGGCAGTGGGTCAGTGGAGCAGGAACCTGCTGTCCTCTCTCAGGATGACAGCATTCCTGATCCTACCACTGCCACTCTGCCATCGCACTTGCCGTTGCCTGTCACGCAGCCAGCCCTGAGGTGGTGCAGCCTACAGCCGGGCCTTCCAGGCCCAGAGCTGGTCGAGTGCATCCTGCAAGACCGTCTGTAGTCTCTGGCCCTGACACTCAGCAGCCTTCCACCAGCTCTGCAGCAGCCACAGGGGACATACTGTGGAGGAGTACTGGAATAGTTAAAGCAACTATTGGATTTAATGAAATGCACAAAGGTGATTCCGAAATACATTATGATAGTTAATTGTTATTACATAAATTTTTATTGGAATGTTTCATCTTTGCTGTTGTCTCTCCTTTCAGTTTTGGGGCTTTGATATGGAAGGGCAAATTGATATGGTTATGGGGACGTCCAGAGGGTCCGAGAAGTGGGATGGAATTCACACAAACTGAACTCTGATGAGACGGTCGTGGACCACCCTTACACAATTGCCTCCCCGTCACTGGTGTTTCTGCTCCTGCTCCTCCTCATCCTCCTCCTCGTCCTCCTCCTCATCCTCCTCCTCATCCTTCTCCTCCTCTTGATCCTCTTCCTGATGTGGTGCGGCCAAGCCTGGTGGCAATAGCTGCGTCCTCATGATGGCCAATTTGTGCAGCATGTAGCAGGCAACAACGAATAGGGACACCCGCTCAGACGAATACTGGAGGACTCTTCCTGAGTGGTCAAGGCAGCGGCACCATTGCTTGAGCACTCCAATGGTCTGCTATATGATGTTCCTGGTGGCGGCATGACTCTCATTGTACGAGTGCTGGGCCGGAGTGTTGGGATTGTGGAGGGGAGTCATAAGCCAGGTGGAAAGTGGATAGCTTTCATTTATTTAGCTTTTCTAATATCCCACAGTGCTTCACAGGAGCGTAATTCGATATAAATTTACACCCAGCCAAAGAGGGAGATATTAGGAGATGTGACTTAAACCTTGGTTAAAGATGTAAGTTTGAATGGGAGTTTTAAAGGAGGAGAGAGAGGTAGAGAGGTTTAAGGAGGGAATTTCAGTGCTTAGGGCCCAGATGGCTAAAGGCACGGCCATCCAATGGTGAATGGGGGAAGAAAATCGAGTGAGTTCATACAGAGGTTAAGAGGCTTCAACATTCTGGCTCTAGTACTTTGTGTGATAGAGAATTAACTGATATTTCTGTGATGGACATGAAATACTAGCTGTTTTTATAAAATTACGAGCAAATTTCCAGTGGCATTGCTGAGGTCAGAGGTTGCACTATTTAATACCACAGAAAACACAATGCGTTATTCTTCTGGCAAGTATCCCTATAGCAGCAGGACCAGAACAGATTCTATGGCTTTCTGAAAAACTTCTCAATCACCCAACCCTCAAATATCGCATCAATTGTCCCATAAAGCTGTCCATATTTGGGATGTAATGAGAGAGGGATAGAATGCCAATCCCAGGAGATGACAGTGAATTTGTACACGATTAGTACAGACACACCTACACTGTTTGACCCGAATCCAGTAGCCTCATATTCAAACAAGCCTTGTTCATCATCATCATCATAGGCAGTCCATCGGAATTGAAGAAGACTTGCTTCCACTCTTAAAATGAGTACTTTGGTGGCTGAAAAGTGCAATACGAGAACCACAATCTCTGTCACTGGTGGGTCAGGTAATCGATGAGGGAAGGGGTGGGTGGGACAGGTTTGCTGCACGCTCTTTCTGCTGCCTGCGCTTGGTTTCTGCATGCTCTCAACGATGAGACTCGAGGTGCTCAGCGCCCTCCCGGATGCACTTCCTCCAGGGCAGTCTTTGGCCAGGGACTCCCAGGTGTAGGTGGGGATGTTGCATTTTATTAAGGAGGCTTTCAGGGTGTCCATGAAACGTTTCCTCTGCCCACCTGTGGTTCGATTGCTGTGAAGGAGTTTCGATTAGAACGCTTGCTTTGGGAGTCTCATGTCAGGCATGCAGAAAATGTGGCCTGCCCACTGGAGCTGATCGAGTGTGGTCAGTGCTTCAATGCTGGAGATGTTGGCCTGGTCAAAAACGCTAATGTTGGTGCGTCTGTCCTCCAAGGGGATTTGCAGGATCTTGCGGAGACAATAAGCCTTGTTTATTTTACTAGTGAATAGAAACATAGAAAACATAGAAACATAGAAATTTACAGCACAGAAGGAGGCCATTCCGGCCCATCGTGTCCACGCCGGTCGACAAAGAGCCACACAGCCCTTGGTCAACAGCCTTAAAGGTTACATATAAACTATGAACAATGGCGGAAAGGCAAAGATCACCCAGCCCAACCAATCCGCCTCACACAACTGTGACACCCCTTATACTGAAACATTCTACACTCCACCCCAACCGGAGCCATATGATCTCCTGGGAGAGGCAAAAACCAGATAAAAACCCAGGTCAATTTTGGGAGAAAAAATTTGGGAAAATTCCTCTCCGATCCATCCAGGCGATTGAAACTAGTCCAGGAGATCACCCTGGCCGTATTCGATTCCCTGCAGTACCTACCATTATATCAGCGCCGTCCAACAAAAGGTCATCCAGTCTAATCCCAATTACCAGCTCTAGGTCCGTAACCCTGCAACCCTCTGCGTAAAGAAGCCCCCCCCTCCCCTCAAATCCCCTCTAAACCTTCCACCAACCAACTTAAAACTATGCCCCCTTGTAATAGACCCCTCCACCAATGGAAATACGCCCTTACTATCCACTATGTCCAGGCCCCTCAATATTTTGTACACCTCAATAAGGTCTTCTCTCAACCTCCTCTGTTCCAATGAGATCAAACCCAGCCTATCCAATCTGTCCTCATAATTAAGATTCTCCATTCCAGGCAGCCTCCTAGTAAATCTCCTCTGCGCCCTCTCTAGTGCAATCATGTCCTTCCTATAATATGGCGACCAGAACGGCACGCAGTACTCCAGTTGTGGCCTAACCAACGTATTATACAATTTAAGCATAACCTTCCTGCTCTTATATTCTATGCCTCAGCCAATAAAGGCAAGAATTCCGTATGCCTTCTTAACCACCTTATCCACCTGGCCTGCTACTTTCAGGGATCTGTGGACAAGCAGGCACCGGAGGGACTGGAGTGCATCATCACGCCCGGCAACCAAATTTTAATTTGATTTTATGTTTTAAAGTTTAATTTGTTTTAATTGCCGGTGTTTTTAGTGTCCTCCTCCCCTTTTATAGGGGGCACTTGGAGAAAAAAATAAGATTTTAGTGCCCCAAAAAAAACTTTAAAAACAAAAAAAACAACAAAAAAAACACAAAAAAAAGGGCCTTGTAAATATTTGGTGCGTCCCCCAGATCGGGGGGCCATGATTTACTGTTTTCGTTTCCCCCAAAAGAGTTCTGTGGACAAGCAGGCACCGGAGGGACTGGAGTGCATCATCACGCTCGGCAACCAAATTTTAATTTGATTTTATGTTTTAAAGTTTAATTTGTTTTAATTGCCGGTGTTTTTAGTGTCCCCCTCCCCTTTTGTAGGGGGCACTTGGAGGAAAAAAATATATATATATGATTTTAGTGCCCAAAAAAAAAACTTAAAAAAAAAACACAAAAACAAAACACAAATAAAGGGCCTTGTAAATGTTTGGTGTGCCCCCCAGATCGGGGGGACACGATTTAAGGATTAATGTTTCAGTTTCTCCCAAAGGAGTTCTGTGGACAAGCACTCCAAGGTCCCTTTGTTCATCTACACTCTTAAGTGGCCTACCACTTAATGTTTATACTCTTTCCTTATTAGCCCTCCCAAAGTGCTTCACCTCACACTTCACAGAATTAAATTCCATTTGCCACTGCTCTGCCCACCTGACCAGTCGATTGATAACCTCCTGCAGCCCATGACTTTCCTCTTCATTATCAACCATACAGCCAATTTTAGTGTCGTCTGCAAACTTCTTAATCATACCCCCTACATTCAAATCTAAATCATTGATATATACCACAAAAAGCAAGGGACAAAGTACTGAGCCCTGCGGAACCCCACTGGAAACATCCTTCCAGTCACAAAAACATCCATCAATCATTACCCTTTGCTTCCTACTTCCAAGCCAATTTTGGATCCAACTTGCCACTTTATCCATGTTTGGCCTAAGCCTTCCGGATCTTCTCCTTAAATGCCCCCCACTGTTCCGACACTGATTTACCCACAAGTAGCTGTTTCCAGTCCACTATGGCCAAATCACTCCTTAACATAGCAAAATTAGCTTTTCCCTAATTCGGAACTTTTATTCCAGGCCGATTCTTGTCCTTATCCATAACCAACTTGAATCTGACTGAATTATGGTCACTGGCACCCAAGTGCTCTCCCACTAATACCCCTTCAACCTGCCCAGCTTCATTCCCCAAAACTAAATCCAAGACCGCCCCCTCTCGTGTTGTGCTTGCTACACACTGACTAAAAAAGTTCTCTTGAATGCATTTCAAGAATTCCGCACCCTCTATACCCTTCACACTAAATTTGTCCCAATCAATATTTGGATAGTTAAAATCCCCGACTATTACTACCCTATGGTTTTGGACTTCAAAGCAATTTGTCTACATATTTGCTCCTCTATCTCCCTCCCACTGTTTGGGGGTCTATAATACACACCCAGCAGTGTGATCACCCCTTTTTTATATTTCAATTCGACCCATATGTCCTCATTTGATGATCTCTTTAACATATAATTTCTCCTCATCGCTGTAATAGTTTCTTTAAGCTGTGCCACGACCTCCCCCGTGCCTTTTTCCCCCTCTCGATCTTGTCTAAAAATCCTGTAACCAGGAATATTGATCTGCCAAACCTGCCCCTCTTTCAGCCATGTTTCTGTAATGGCTGTAATATCATACCCCAAGTGTCTACCTGTGCTCTTAGCTCATCCGTCTTATTCGTTATACTCCTTGCATTAAAGTATTATACCATTCAGCACAGGAAGACTTCCTTGCTTTCTACATACTAAGCCTTGTTTCCTCTGTCTTACAGATTCGCTTTCTGGATTCTTGCTAGCCAATTTCTGCTTTACTTCCTTCCCTTTTGAATTAGTTCTCAGGTTCCATTCCCCTGACAAGCTAGTTTAAACTCCCTCCAACAGCACTCGCAAAACTCCCCGCGAGGATATTGGTCCCGGCGCTGTTGAGGTGCAACCTCTCTGGTTTGTGCAGGTCCCATTTCCCCCAGAAGTGGTCCCAATGCCTGTAGAATTTAAAGCCCTCCCTCCTACACCAACTTTCCAGCCATGTGTTCATTCTCTATATCCTTCTATTCTTATACTCATTAGCACGTGGCACCGGTAGTAACCTGGAGATTACTACCTTTGAGATCCTACCCTTTAATTTTCTTCCTAGCTCCCTGAATTCTTCCTGTAGGACCTCATCCCTCATTTTACCTATGTCGTTGGTCCCAATATGGAACACGACCTCTAGCTGTTTACCCCCCCGCCCCCAGGATGCTCTGTGTCCGCTCTGTGACATCCTTGACCCTGACACCAGGGAGGCACCAAACCATTCGGGAGTCATGTCTACGGCCGCAGAAACGCCTGTCTGTTCCCCTAACTATAGAAGCCCCTATCACTAGGGCTCTTTTGTTCTTTGTCCCTCCTCCCTGTGCAGCTGAGCCACCCATGGTGCCTTGGACTTAGCTCTGGTTGCACTCCCCAGAGGCACCATCGTCCTTACCGATACTCAGAAGTGAATATTGGTTTGAAAGCGAGATGGACTCACGGGGGGACTCCTGCGCTACCTGCCTAGCACACTTACTATGTCTGGTGGTCACCCACTTCCCCTCTACTAGCATCCCTTTAAGCTGCAGGGTGACCACCTCCTGAAACGTGCTATCCACATAGCTCTCAGCCTCATGGAAGCAACTTATTGACTCCACCCTGTGCTCCAGCTCCGAAACGCGGAGCTCGAGTTGAAGCTGGAGACACCTCCTGTACACATGGTTGTCTAGGCTGCCCGAAGCATCCAGGACTTCCCACATGCGGCAGGATGCGCACTCCACGGGACTGAGCTGCACTGCCATCCCTCTAGTTAGACTTGACTAGTTTAAAATCTAATCAAAAAGAAATAAAGAAAAGAGAGTTATTTACCAACTCACCTCACCGACCTCTGTGGCCTCCCGACCACTCAGACTCTGAACTCCCAACCTCTGTGGCCTCCGAATTCCCGACTTCTGAACTCGCGACCTCTGTGGCCTCCGAACTCCCGGCCTCCGAACTCCTGACTCGCCGAACTCCCGACTCACTCGCCAAACTCCCGACTCGCTGACCTCTCTCTCATACACCCTCTCTCTCTCTCGCAGTCATCTCAAATGCCTGTGCTATCGGTAAGTTAGAAGATGTGTCATTTTTGTTCTAAAGAGAGAAATGATATGCCATTTAAATCACAACATTATTATTTTGCTACGATGCAGGTGTATGTCTGCTTAAAGTTACACACACTATAATTAAACACCATTACGATGTTAATAACCACTGGCTTGAGTTCATACAAAGGTTAATTGGTTTTCAAGTTGGAGCTCAGAAGTCATTGTTTGTTTGTGGGAAGGTTAGTTAAGAGATGCAGGCATCCTTTATGTTATATTCCTGTTTCTCTGTAAATTAAATAGTGCTTTGTTTCTTCATGTTATTTTTGACATGCAACTCAGAAATTTACATGAGACAGTGTGAAATGTTATGGACAGACACTGGGTATATTTTGGCCTGCAGTTTCCTGTCTGGACGCAACCCAGAAGTTAAATCCGAGAATGTGCCCAATGCTGCTCTCACTTTGCTGAAGTCAAGTTACAACCAAGCATCCTCCCAATCTCATTACAGTGCACTCAAACGCAAAATGGGCAGAGATCAGCATAAACTCAGGCTTAAAGAGAGGCAGAACCCACGCCAGCATCATTTCTTCTTTGAGTCTCAAGATTTAAGTTTCAACATAAGAACATAAGAAATAGGAGCAGGAGCAGGCCATACGGCTCCTCGGGCCTGCCCCGCCATTCAATAAGATTATGGCTGATCTTATCTTGGCCACAACTCCACTTTCCCGCCTGTTCCCCATAACCCTTGAATCCCTTATAGTTCAAGAATCAGTTTATCTCCGCCTTAAATATATTCAATGACCCAGCCTCCACTGCTCTCTGGGGTAGAGAATTCCACAGATTCACGATCCTCTGAGAGAGGAAATTCCTCCTCATCTCTGTATTAAATGGGTGTCCCTTTATTCTGAAACTAAGTCTCCTAGTTCTAGATTTCCCCATGAGGGGAAATATCCTCTCTGCATCTACCCTGTCGAGCCCCCTCACAATCTTATGTTTCAATAAGGTCACCTCATTCTTCTAAACAATGAGTGTAGCCCCAACCTGCTCAACCTTTCCTCAGAAGACAACCCTTTCATCCCAGGAATCAATCTCGTGAACCTTCTCTGAATTGCCTCCAAAGCAAGTATATTCCTCCTTAAATACGGAGTCCAAAATTGCATGCAGTACTCTAGGTGTGGTCTCACCAATACCCTGTACAGTACCCTGGACATCCCTACTTTTATAATTCAACCCCCTTGCAAAAAAGGCCAACATTCCATTTGCGTTCCTAATTACTTGCTGTACCTGCATACTAACTTTTTGTGTTTCATGTACAAGGACCCACAGATCCTTCTGCATTGCAGCATTTTGTAATCTCTCTCCATTTAAGTAATGGCCCAGAAATCCCGGTTTCTCCTTCCCTGGATTCTGGAAAAAAGAAGCGCACCTACCTGAAAGTGCTGCGGCCACGCGAGTTCCCGGTCCGGAGGTCTCTCCCTGTGCGTCGCAGCATGTACACATCGGGACGTGCGCAGGCCTGGAGCTGGAGTCACATGGCTCTGGGCAGCCAATCAGGTGTAGTATATTCTCATTCATAGTAATAGGAGTTTGGTAAGTCCGAAACCCCTATTACTCTGAATGAGAAACACCCCAAACACCCAAACACTACATAAAACATTAAAAATACCTCACATAAATACACTATAGAAATTAAAGTTGATAGAAATGTTTTTGAGAGAAAAAAAATTTGCCAATTTTTAAAAAAGTTTTATTTATGGTTTAATGAATTACCTAAGTGGGCAGGATTTTTAACATAAATATGTATTTTTAAATTTTATTTTAATATGTTTTTGATATGTATTTAAACTTTTACTCTGATAGAAGTAGGCTATGCACCTGCTTTCACCAGCCACAAGAGGTTTAAGGACATTCGCAGGGCAAGTGACGGGCAAATCGCCCAATCTCTGCCGTGGGAATGTCCTCGTTCCCGATATGTGCGAGGTCTGTCAAGCCAGAAACTTGACAGATCGGAAAAGTCGGTTTTCAGCGCATGCGCATTGCGCGTCGAAAACTGGCTTTTCCAATGCCTCGCCGGGTCCATACACACTCCGTACACACTCTGTCCGGACCCGGGGACGCTGCGATGTTTGGACCATTATTTTGCTTCTCTATTCTTCCTACTTAAGTGGATAACCTCACATTTTCCCACGTTGCACTCCATCTGCCAAATTTTTGCCCACTCACGTTGCCTGTCTATGTCCTTTTGCAGACTCTTTGTGTCTTCCTCACAAATCGCTTTCTCACCCATCTTTGTATCATCAGCAAATTTGGCTACATTACACTCGGTCCATTCATCCAAGTCATTTATATAGATTGTAAATAGTTGAAACCCCAGCACTGATCCCTGACGAATCCCACTAGTTATAGTTTGCCAACCTGAAATTGACCCGTTTATCCCGACTCTCTGTTTTCTGTTAGTTAGCCAATCCTCTATCCATGCACATCAGCCTGTTTAAGAATCTGCAATCGGGGAAGCAGTTAAATTTTTAACGTGACTGATGTCATAAAAATGCATTGAAAGAAACCAAAAATACAGAGCAGGCATCAGTGAACATGCAGTTTTTTAAAAGCTCAAAGAATTGCGATTGGAAGACCAGAAAAATGACTTTGTTTCCAACTGTGACTGAAAATCTGATTGCAAAATTGAGAGGCCCCCTGAAGAAGTGTAATTGGAGGATACTTATGTTTGAGAGTCGGGGCCGTGGCCAGTCTGTGGGCGTGGTCAGTCTGTGGGTGTGGCCAGTTCTGTGGGTGGGGTCAGTCTGTGGTTATGGTCAGTCTGTGGGTGGGGTCAGTCTGTGGTTGTGGTCAGTCTGTGGGTGGGGTCAGTTATGTAGGCACGGCTAGCCTGTGGACGTGTCAGTCTATGGGTGTGGTCAGTCTGTGGTTGTGGTCAGTCTGTGGGTGTGGTCAGTTATGTGGGCGTGGCCAGTCTGTGGGTGTGGCCAGTCTGTGGTTGTGGTCAGACTATGGGCGTGGCAAGTTATGTAGGCGTGGCCAGTCTGTGGTTGTGGTCAGTCTTTGGGCGTGGTCAGTTATGTAGGCGTGGCCAGTCTGTGAACGTGTCAGTTTTGTGGGCTGTGGCCAGTCTGTGCGTGCGGCCAGACTATGGGCGTGGCAAGTTATGTAGGCGTGGCCATTCTGTGGGCGTGGTCAGTTCTGTGGGCGGAGATTCGTTCAGATGGAGGATTTGATGGTTGATGTAAATGATGGAGGAGGCTTGGGCATATGGTAGTTAAATGGGTCCATAATTCCGCGATCCTTCAAGCCATGTCATTGGTTTGCAGGTGTACTCTGGGAGCAAATGCGAAGGAAATTCCATGCCTTGGAGTTTTTACCGTGGTATATATCTATATATATCTGGAGAGAGAGAGAGAGAGAGATGGAGGAAGCCATGGGGGACTTTACATCTGATCTTGTTGCGAGTTGTGGGTCCTTGCTGTGTACAAGTTGCCTGCTATGTTTGCCTGCATAACAACAATGACTGTTCTTCAAAAGTACTTCATTGACCCTAAAGCACTTTGGGGAGATGAGAGAGGCTCTAGATCAATGCATATTCCCCCTTTCTTGAAGTTCCTTCTGGGATAATGAACTAGACTGGACTGAATGATCTTCCTCATATTGTGATGGCAAAGGCCAGGGAGAGGTGAGCATTTGCGGCACTGATGAAGCATCTCCAACAACGCTCTGAGATACCGACAGGCCTGCTGTATATCTCCAGCTTTTTCTGATGTTTATTTTAAATCACATCAGTACAAGAGTGGAATTATATATCAATCTGAAAGTACAGTAGTTTGAGAAACTAATTTAAATTAGCGCAGACAGTAAACAGTTTAAATACAAGTGGAGTGAAAATATGCAATCAGTTCGCTCATCTCCTGACGTGACCTTGTCTTCACTTTGCTGCTATTCTATCCTGAGCCCTATTATTTCGAAAGTTATCTGTAAGTTATTGCAGTAATCTATTTACTGAGGGACTCCAGTGGTAAATTAACTGGGTACAGAGAGAGCCAGGGTGGTGAATTTTACTTTGTGAAACTGACCTGAAATTGACAAGGTGATTGTTGAGCAAAGAGTACTGGCGGGTAAGTGGGATAGGAGGAGAACTAAACCTCTTAACGATTCTTTCCTCACAAGCAGGGCACTGACAGGGTCAGGATGTGATCACTGTGTTAGCAGGATACGCGTCATTTATCTTGGCTCTCTCAATCCGACAGCTTGTTTGAGAAAGGTCTCAGGGCTCGGAGCTGTGGACACCCATGGATGTCAATTGGTTTTGTCTGTCTTAAACTCGAAGTTCACAAGAGGACTGCTGCAGTGGAAGGAAATTAACCGTCTCCCTTTATGCATTCATTCAGGAGCGGTGGGAGTTCTGCCTCATCAAGTGTTGATTTGATCCTCAGCTGAATCGTTTCATTTATTTATGGGTGACTAGAGCTGCATGTGTAAGATGTTATCATTGTTTGGATAGCTATAGGTAAGTAGTGAAGGCTGGGTTTTAACAGTTGGGACCTCAGTGCAGTACTGAGGGAGTGCTGCACTGTTGAAGGTGAAGATTTTTGGATGAGACGTTAAACCGAGGCCCTGTCTGGCCCTCAGGTGGCCCTCTCAAGATTCCATGGCACTATTCAAAGAGCAGGGAAGCTTTCCAGGAGTCCTCGCCATTTTTTTATCCCTCAACCAGCATCACTAAGATAAATTATCTGGTCATTATCACATTGCTGTTTGTGGGAGCTTGCTGCGTTTCCTACATTAAAAAAAGAAAGACTTGCATTTATATAGCACCCTTCATGACCACTAGATGTCCCGAAGTGCTTTGCAGCCAATGAAATACTTTTTGAAGTGAAGTCATTGTTGTAATTTAGCAAACGCAGCAGCCAATTTGTGCACAGCAAGCTCTTGACAGTGTGATAGTGACCAGATAATCTGTTTTTGTTATGTTGATTGAGGGATAAATATTGGACAGGACACCAGGAAGAACTCCCCTGCTCTTCTTCAAAATAGTGCCGTGGGATCTTATACATACACCTGAGAGAGCAGACAGAGCCTCAGTTTAGAATCATAGAAACATAGTAATTTACAGCGCAGAGTGAGGCCGTTTCGGCCCATCGTGTCCACGCCGGCCGACAAAGAGCCACACGGCACTTCGTCAGCAGCCCTAAAGGTTACATACAAATCCATGAACAATGACGGAAAGGCAAAGAGCACCCAGTCCGCCCCACACCACTGCAACACCCCTTAAACTAAAAACATCTACACTCCACCCCAACCGGAGTCATGTGATCTCCTGGGAGAGATAAAAACCCAGGCCAATTTAGGGAGAAAAAATCTGAGAAAATTCCTCTCCGACCCATCCAGGCGATCGAAACTAGTCCAGGAGATCACCCTGGCCGTATTCTATTCCCTGCAGTACTTACCATTATATCTGATCTGTCCAACAAAAGGTCATATATTCTAATCTCAATTACCAGCTCCAGGTCCGTAACCCTGCAGGTTAAGGCACTTCAAGTGCACGTCCAACCACCTCTTAAAAGTGGGTTTCTGCATCCACCACTCTTCCAGGCAGTGAGTTCCAGATCCCCACAACCCTCTGCGGAAAGAAGCCCCCCCCCTCAAATCCCCTCTAAACCTTCCACCAATCCTTTATAACTATGCCCCCTCATAATAGACACCTCCACCAATGGAAATAGACCCTTACTATCCACTATGTCTAGGTCCTTCAATATTTTGTACACCTCAATGCGGTCTCCTCTCAACCTCCTCTGTTCCAATGAGAACAAACCCAGACTATCCAATCTGTCCTCATAACTAAGATTCTCCATTCCAGGCAGCATCCTAGTAAATCTCCTCTGCACCATCTCTAGTACAATCATGTAATACGCCGACTAGAACTGCATGCAGTACTCCAGCTGTGGCCTAACCAAAGTATTAATACATTTTAAGCATAACCTCCTCGCTCTTATACTCTATGTCTTTGCCAATAAAGGCAAGCATTCCATATGCCTTCTTAACCACCTTATCCACCTGGCCTGCTACTTTCAGGGATCTGTGGACAAGCACTCCCAAGATCCCTTTTTTCATCTATTAAGTGGCCTACGCTTTCCTTATTAGCCCAAAGTGCATCACCTCACACTTCTCTGAATTAAATTCCATTTGCCACTGCTCTGCCCACCTGACCAGTAGATTGATACACTCCTGCAGCCCATGACTTTCCTCATTATCAACCACACAGCCAATTTTAGTGTCGTCTGCAAAGTTCTTCATCATACTTCCTATATTCAAATCTAAATCATTGATATATACCACAAAAAGCAAGGGACCCAGTACTGAGCCCTGTGGAACTCCACTGGAAACATCCTTCCAGTCACAAAAACATCCATCAATAATTACCCTTTGCTTCCTACCTCCAAGCCAATTTTGGATCCAACTTGCCACTTTGCCCTGGATCCCATGGGCTTTAACCTTCATGACCAGTCTACCATGTCGGACCTTATCAAAAACCTTGCTAAAGTCCATATATACTACATTGTAGCACTACCCTCATCGACCCTCTTGGTTACCTCCTCAAAAAATTCAATTAGGTTAGTCAAACACGATCTTCCCTAAACAAATCCGTGCTGACTGTCCCTAATTAATCCATGCCTTTCCAAATGTAGATTTAGCTGGTCTTTCAGGATTTTTCCAATAATTTTCCCACCACTGAGGTTAGGCTTACAGGCCTTTAATTACCCAGCAAATCCCTTTCTCCCTTCTTAAACAAGAGTATTACATTAGCAGTCCCCCAATCCTCCGGCACCATGCCCAGATCCAAAGAGGACTGGAAAATGATGGTCTAGGCCTCTGCTATTTCCTCTTTGACTTCACTCAACAGCCTGGGATGCATTTCATCTGGGCCTCGGGACTTATGTACTTTCAAAGCTGCTAAACCTCCTAATGCTTCTTCTCTCACTATATTTATTTCATCCAGATTACCACACTCCTCCTCGACAGCAGTATCTGCATTGCCCCTTTCCTTTATGAAAACAGATGCAAAGTATTAGTTAAGAATCTTACCAACATCTTCTGCCTCCACACAAAGATTACCCTCATGGTCTCTCATACGCCCTACCCTTTCTTTAATTATCCTCTTACTCTTAATATATTTATAGAACATCTTAGGATTTTCCTTAATTTTACTGGCAAGAATTTCTCGTGCTCTCTCTTAGCATTCCTAATATCCTTGTTAATTTTGCCTCTTAACTCTCTATATTCCTCTGAAGATTCTAAAGTATTCAGCCGTTGATATGTGACATAAGCTTTCCTTTTTTTCTTAATCCTCTCCTGTAAGTCCCTAGACATCCAGGGGGCTATAGAATTATTTTTCCCAGCTTTTTTCTTTCAGTGCACATGTTTGGCCTATGCCTTCCGGATCTCCTCCTTGAATGCCTCCCACTGTTCCGACACTGATTTACCCACAAGTAGCTATTTCCAGACCACTATGGCCAAATCACTCCTTAACTTAGCAAAATTAGCTTTTCCCTAATTAGGAACTTTTATTCCAGGCCTATTCTTGTCCTTATCCACAACCAACTTGAATATGACTGAACTTTGGTCACTGGCACCCAAGTGCTCCCCCACTAATACCCCTTCAACCTGCCCAGCTTCATTCCCCAAAACTAAATCCAAAACCGTCCCCTCTCATGTTGGGCTAGCTACATACTGACTAAAAAAGTTCTCTTGAATGCATTTCAAGAATTCCACATTCTCTATACCCTTCACACTAAATTTGTCCCTATCCATATTTGGATAGTTAAAATCCCCTACTATTACTATCCTATGGTTTTTAGACTTCACAGCAATTTGCCTACATATTTGCTCCTCTATCTCCCTCCCACTGTTTGGGGGTCTATAATACACTCCCAGCAGTGTGGTCGCCCCTTTTTTATTTTTGAATTTGACCCATATGGCATCAGTTAATGATCCCTCTAACATATCATCCCTCCTCACCGCTGTAATACTTTCTTTAATTAGTACCAAACCACCACCCCTTTTTACCCCTCTCTCTATCTTGTCTAAAAATCCTGTAGCCAGGAATATTAATCTGCCAAACCTGCCCCTCTTTCAGCCATGTTTCTATAATGGCTATAATGTCATACTCCTGAGTGTCATCCGCCTTATTCGCTAAACTTCTTGCGTAAAGTATACAGCATTCAGCACAGGAAGACCTTGCTTACTACATACTAAGCCCTGTTTCCTCTGTCTTATAGATTCGCTTTCTAGATTCTTGTTATCCAATTTCTGCTTTACTTCCTTCCCTTTTGAATTTGTTCTCAGGTTCCATTCCCCTGCCAAGCTAGTTTAAACTCCCTCCAACAGCACTAGCGAAACTTCCCGTGAGGATATTGGTCCCGGCGCTGATGAGGTGCAACCTGTCTGGTTTGTACTGGTCCCACCTCCCCCAGAAGCGGTCCCTCGAGAATTTAAAGCCCTCCCTCCTACACCAATTTTCCAGCCACATGTTCATCCTCTCTATCCTTCTATTCTTGTATTCATTAGCACGTGGCACCGGTAGTAACCCGGAGATTACTACCTTTGAAGTCCTACCCTTTAATTTTCTTCCTAGTTCCCTAAATTCTTCCTGTAGGACCTCATCCCTCATTTTACCTATGTCATTGGTCCCAATATGGACCACGACCTCTAGCTGTTTTACCCTCCCGCACCAGGATGCCCTGCGTCCGCTCTGTGACATCCTTGACCCTGGCAGCAGAGAGGCACCAAACCATTCGGGAGTCACGTGTACGGCCGCAGAAACGCCTGTCTATTCCCCTAACTATAGAATCCCCTATCACTAGGGCTCTTTTGTTCTTTGTCCCTTCCCCCAGTGCAGTTGAGCCACCCGTGGTGCCTTGGAATTGGCTCTGGCTGCACTCCCCAGAGGCACCATCGTCCTTACTGATACTCAGAATTGAATATCGGTTTGAAAGCGAGATGGACTCACTGGGGAACTCCTGTGCTTCCTGCCTAGTACACTTACTACGTCTGGTGGTCACCCACTTCCCCTCCACCTGTACGCCTTTAAGCTGCGGGGTGACCACCTCCTGAAACGTGCTATCCATGTAGCTCTCAACCTCGCGGATGCACGTTATTGACTCCACCCGCTGCTCCAGCTCTGAAACGCGGAGCTCAAGCAGTTGAAGCTGGAGACATGGTTGTCCAGGCTGCGCAAAGCATCCAGGACTTCCCACATGCCACAGGATATGCACTCCACAGGGCTGAGCTGCGCTGCCATCCCTCTAATTAGACTTATCTAGTTTAAAATCTACTTGAAAAGAAATAGAGAAAAGTGAGCTACTCACCAACACATCTCACCGACCTCTGTGGCCTCCCGACCTCTTGGCGTCCGAACTTCCGATCACCTTAAAAAGAAACAGACAAAATAGAGCTACTTACCAACTCGCCTCAACAAACTTCCGGCCTCCGAACTCTTGGCCTTCGAACTCCAGACTCACCGACCTCAGGGCCTGCCTATTCGCCGACCTCAGGGCTTACCGAATCGCCGACCTCAGGGCCTACCGACTTGCCAACCTCCTGAACTTGGACTCACTGGAACTCATGGACTCTCCCGCTCTCATCACAGACTCTCTCGCTCACTTGGTGGTGGTAGTTGAGGGAAAAATATTGCCCAGGACAACTCCCATGCTCTGGAATCTTTTACATCCATCTGAGAGAGCAGATCGGTTTAATGTCTCATCCGAAAGAATGCACCTCCAACAGTGCAGCACTCTCTCAGCACTGCACTGGAGTGGCAGCCTCAATTTTTGAGCTCAAATTTCTGGAGTGGGACTTGAACCCACAACCTTCTGACTTAGAGGCGCAAGTGCTGCCCACTGAGCCACGGCCAACACTGTTGCAACATTACAATATTACAACAGTGACGACACTTCAAAAGTACTTCATTAATCGTATGGGGCTTTGGGACATCCTGAGGTCATGAAAGGCATTTGTTCTTTCTTTGAATCTTTTTAGCAACTGGATCATTTACACACCTCATGAACAATATGATGCCATATACATCCAAGTCATGTGTCATGGGCCTACTAAATCCGACTGAAACAGACAGCCTGAAGCAGGGCCCGGAATTGATAGCATACTACAGTACCAGCTTTGCCTCAGTGGTAGCACTCTTGCCTCTATGTTAGAAGATTGTGGGTTCAAGCCCAATTCTCAGAGATTAGAGTATAAAATCCAGGCTGACCATTCAGTGCAGTGCTGAGGGAGTGCTGCCCTGTCGGAGGTACGTCTTTCGGATGAGATGGTAAACTGATCTGCTCTCTCAGATGGATGTAAAAGATTCCAGAGCATGGGAGTTGTTCTGGGCAATATTTCTCCCTCAATTAACACCACCAAGAGAGGTCATTTATCTCATTGCTGCTGGTGGGACCTTGCTATATATAAATTGGCTGCCACGTTTCCCTACATTACAACAGTGACTACACTTTCAAAGTATTTTATTGTAAAGCGCGTTGGGACATCCAGAGGATGTGAACGGCACGATAGAAATGTAAGATAGTTTTATTTCTCAAACCTCTGCAGATATCCACGGTCGCAAAGCTGTTGTAGCTCAGGCCTTCACTGCTGCACTTGTGTCTAATCACAAATAGCTCAGCCAGGATCCCTGCAGCTGGGTGTTTGTTAGCAACTAACTAGCTCATTCCACCAGCCAAAAGATCATCATAGGCAGTCCCTCGAAATCGAGGAAGACTTGCTTCCACTCTAAAAGTGAGCTCTCAGGTGACTGAACAGTCCAATACGGGAATTACAGTCTCTGTCACAGGTGGGACAGATAGTCGTTGGAGGAAAGGGAGGATGGGACAGGTTTGCTGCACACTCCTTCCGCTGCCTCCGTTTGATTTCTGCACGCTCTCGGCGATGAGACTCGAGGTGCTTAGCGCCCTCCTGGGTGCACTTCCTCCACTTAGGGCGGTCTTTGGCCAGGGACTCCTAGGTGTCGGTGGGGATGTTGCACTTTATCAGAGAGGCTTTTAGGGTGTCCTTTGAGGGTTTCCTCTGCCCACCTGGGGTTCGCTTGCCATGTAGGAGTTCTGAGTAGAGGGCTTGCTTTGGGAGTCTTGTGTCGGACATGTGGACAATGTGGCCCACCCAACTGTAAGCATCAGCTCCCCAAGGATTGTTGGATATCTGAACATTGCGTTTTAATATTTCTCACTGCAGAAAAAAAGCGGGAAGCCTGTTGTAGGAGGGGCCCATGTATTTTTCCATCCGCATCTGATGGGTGGGGGTGATCTGGGAAGTTACAATGGCCAGGAGAAGGCAACTCATCACAGGTAATGGGCAAAGATGGAGGGTCCATTGTTAAGCAACGTGAACTGGTCAGAGATCCATTACCTGGATATGAGAACCCCGAGAGGCGGGAAACCAGATCAGAAGAAAGTCATTAAGCCCAGACCGGTTGGAAGCAAAAACCCATCCCAGCCATCACTGGAATACACATGGGCCACTCAGTCAGAAGCTTCGAAACAAGGATCAGAAGAAGCAAACAGACTTTGGATATAAAAGGTGGTCGCATGGCCATAGCTCTCTTTTGCTCTCGCTTGCTTCACCTCCACAAGGACCGAGCACTCTGCCTGGGACGGAGAGTAGAAACTGCCAACGAGCAAACAGAGCCTCACTATTCAACTGTGGAGCTAATTTTGAGACTGAGACTTGGATACTATAGACAGTACGGAATCAGAAGAGTCACGTTTTCACCAGGACAAGCAGCGAGTAAGCCAGCGAATCGGTGAGCATCATCCCTGCCCACGCATCTTTAAGATCACAGCCACTGTGTGTGGAGGTGTCGTGTGTTCTCCCAACCAAGGGTTTTAGTGGGGAGGTTTTGTTGCGATGACCATAGGGGTAAGCCCAACCAGTCGGTACAGATTCGGGGGTACACTGGATCCGAGCAGAGGGTTTAGACATGGGTACTTCGCGATTTAGACATGCTAGGTTATTGGATTGTACTATATCATCACTGTGTTTACTTGTAGTTTTGCTGTGTTGAGGTAGCTTTAATAAAGCATTGACGGTTGAGACTGAGGTATTTGTCCATGACTCATTCATCTGTTCAGCACAGTAATCACTCCCAGGTCTAGAACTATTGTAACGTGGGGCTGCATTGAAAACACCTAAGGGAAACCACTTACACAATGGAGCTGGTTAAGTGTGGTCAGTGCTTCGATGCTGGGGATGTTGGCCTGATCGAGAACACTGATGATGGTGCGTCTGTCCTCCCAGCGGATTTACAGGATCTTGCAGAGGCATCGTTGGTGGTATTTCTCCAGCAATTTGAGGTGTCTACTGCATATGGTCCATGTCTCTGAGCCATACAGGAGGGCGGGTATTACTACAGCCCTGTAGACCATGAGCTTGGTGCCAGATTTGAGGGCCTGATCTTTGAACACTCTCTTCCTCAGGCAGCCGAAGGCTGCGCTGGCGCACTGGAGGCTGTGTTGAACCTAGTTGTCGATGTCTGCCCTTGCTAATAATAGGCTCCCGAGTTATGGAAAGAATTCCACGTTGTCCAGGGCTGTGCCATGGATCTTGATAACTGGAGGCCAGTACTGTGTGGCGGGGTCAGGTTGGTGGAGGACCTTTGTCTTACGCATGTTTAGTGTAAGCCCATGCTTTTGTATGCCTCGGTGAAGATGTTGATGAAGACTTGGAGTTCAGCCTTCTGAAAGATACTACCTCTCTGACTCAACAGCTTTCATAATTCTGCTGCCCAATCGGGAGAAGATCGGGAGCAGAAACATAGAAACATAGAAACATAGAAAATAGGTGCAGGAGTAGGCCATTCGGCCCTTCTAGCCTGCACCGCCATTCAATGAGTTCATGGCTGAACATTCAACTTCAGTACCCCATTCCTGCTTTCTCGCCATACCCCTTGATCCCCCTAGCAGTAAGGACCTCATCTAACTCCTTTTTGAATATATTTAGTGAATTGGCCTCAACAACTTTCTGTGGTAGAGAATTCCACAGGTTCACCACTCTCTGGGTGAAAAAGTTCCTCCGCATCTCGGTCCTAAATGGCTTACCCCTTATCCTTAGACTGTGACCCCTGGTTCTGGACTTCCCCAACATTGGGAACATTCTTCCTGCATCTAACCTGTCTAACCCCGTCAGAATTTTATATGTTTCTATGAGGTCCCCTCTCATTCTTCTGAACTCCAGTGAATACAAGCCCAGTTGATCCAGTCTTTCTTGATAGGTCAGTCCCGCCATCCCGGGAATCAGTCTGGTGAACCTTCGCTGCACTCCCTCAATAGCAAGAATGTCCTTCCTCAGGTTAGGAGACCAAAACTGTACACAATACTCCAGGTGTGGCCTCACCAATGCCCTGTACAACTGTAGCAACACCTCCCTGCCCCTCTACTCAAATCCCCTTGCTATGAAGGCCAACATGCCATTTGCTTTCTTAACCGCCTGCTGCACCTGCATGCCAACCTTCAATGACTGATGTACCATGACACCCAGGTCTCTTTGCACCTCCCCTTTTCCTAATCTGTCACCATTCAGATAATAGTCTGTCTCTCTGTTTTTACCACCAAAGTGGATAACCTCACATTTATCCACATTATACTTCATCTGCCATGCATTTGCCCACTCACCTAACCTATCCAAGTCGCTCTGCAGCCTCACAGCATCCTCCTCGCAGCTCACACTGCCACCCAACTTAGTGTCATCCGCAAATTTGGAGATACTACATTTAATCCCCTCATCTAAATCATTAATGTACAGTGTAAACAGCTGGGGCCCCAGCACAGAACCTTGCGGTACCCCACTAGTCACTGCCTGCCATTCTGAAAAGTACCCATTTACTCCTACTCTTTGCTTCCTGTCTGACAACCAGTTCTCAATCCATGTCAGTACACTACCCCCAATCCCATGTGCTCTAACTTTGCACATCAATCTCTTGTGTGGGACCTTGTCGAACGCCTTCTGAAAGTCCAAATATACCACATCAACTGGTTCTCCCTTATCCACTCTACTGGAAACATCCTCAAAAAATTCCAGAAGATTTGTCAAGCATGATTTCCCTTTCACAAATCCATGCTGACTTGGACCTATCATGTCACCTCTTTCCAAATGCACTGCTATGACATCCTTAATAATTGATTCCATCATTTTACCCACTACCGATGTCAGGCTGACCGGTCTATAATTCCCTGTTTTCTCTCTCCCTCCTTTTTTAAAAAGTGGGGTTACATTGGCTACCCTCCACTCCATAGGAACTGATCCAGAGTCAATGGAATGTTGGAAAATGACTGTCAACGCATCCACTATTCCCAAGGCCACCTCCTTAAGTACTCTGGGATGCAGTCCATCAGGCCCTGGGGATTTATCGGCCTTCAATCCCATCAATTTCCCCAACACAATTTCCCGGCTAATAAGGATTTCCCTCAGTTCCTCCTCCTTACTAGACCCCCCGACCCCTTTTATAACCGGAAGGTTGTTCGTGTCCTCCTTCGTGAATACCGAACCAAAGTACTTGTTCAATTGGTCCGCCATTTCTTTGTTCCCCGTTATGACTTCCCCTGATTCTGACTGCAGGGGACCTACATTTGTCTTTACTAACCTTTTTCTCTTTACATATCTATAGAAACTTTTGCAATCCGTCTTAATGTTCCCTGCAAGCTTCTTCTCATACTCCATTTTCCCTGCCCTAATCAAACCCTTTGTCCTCCTCTGCTGAGTTCTAAATTTCTCCCAGTCCCCAGGTTCGCTGCTATTTCTGGCCAATTTGTATGCCACTTCCTTGGCTTTAATACTATCCCTGATTTCCCTTGATAGCCACGGTTGAGCCACCTTCCCTTTTTTATTTCTATGCCAGACAGGAATGTACAATTGTTGTAGTTCATCCATGCGGTCTCTAAATGTCTGCCATTGCCCATCCACAGTCAACCCCTTAAGTATCATTCGCCAATCCATCTCAGCCAATTCACGCCTCATACCTTCAAAGTTAGCCTTCTTTAAGTTCTGGACCATGGTCTCTGAATTAACTGTTTCATTCTCCATCCTAATGCAGAATTCCACCATATTATGGTCACTCTTCCCCAAGGGGCCTCGCACAACGAGATTGCTAATTAATCCTTTCTCATTACATAACACCCAGTCTAAGATGGCCTCCCCCCTAGTTGGTTCCTCGACATATTGGTCTAAAAAACCATCCCTTATGCACTCCAGAAAATCCTCCTCCACCGTATTGCTTCCAGTTTGGTTAGCCCAATCTATGTGCATATTAAAGTCACCCATTATAACTGCTGCACCTTTATTGCACGCACCCCTAATTTCCTGTTTGATGCCCTCCCCAACATCACTACTACTGTTTGGAGGTCTGTACACAACTCCCACTAACGTTTTTTGCCCTTTGGTGTTCTGCAGCTCTACCCATATAGATTCCACATCATCCAAGCTAATGTCCTTCCTAACTATTGCCTTAATCTCCTCCTTAACCAGCAATGCTACCCCACCTCCTTTTCCTTTTATTCTATCCTTCCTGAATGTTGAATACCCCTGGATGTTGAGTTCCCAGCCCTGCTCATCCTGGAGCCACGTCTCCGTAATCCCAATCACATCATATTTGTTAACATCTATTTGCACAGTTAATTCATCCACCTTATTGCGGATACTCCTTGCATTAAGACACAAAGCCTTTAGGCTTGTTTTTTTAACACCCTCTGTCCTTTTAGAATTTTGCTGTACAATGGCCCTTTTTGTTCTTTGCCTTGGGTTTCTCTGCCCTCCACTTTTCCTCATCTCCTTTCTGTCTTTTGTTTTTGCCTCCTTTTTGTTTCCCTCTATCTCCCTGCATTGGTTCCCATCCCCCTGCCATATTAGTTTAACTCCTCCCCAACAGCACTAGCAAACACTCCCCCGAGGACATTGGTTCCGATTCTGCCCAGGTGCAGACCGTCCGGATTGTACTGGTCCTCTTGATCTTACTGATCGTCACTTCCTGTGCTACATGACATCACTTGCGGGTTCAGCGAGCCTGCCATGAAACTGTCTGACTTCTGCCCCTGGGGTTGACCCCCCTCCTCTTCCTCTTTCTAGTCCTGCCGAGATGCTCCCAGGCTAGTTAAATGCAGAGGTGAGGAAGGCCTTTAAATCCATGCGCCGGGGGGGCAGGAGTAATTGTATGGCTGATTGCCAACTTTCCAGTTAGATAAAGATGGTTCAGTATGTTTCAAACCACACGAACAGCACTGTGCGTCTCGCCGAAATATTATATTTTATTAACAACTCCTGTGATATTTATACATCGAAGAAGCAAATATTGCCTTCTGGTTTCTCCGACACAGTAATGGGGGAGTGCTTCACGTCACAGGCAGGGTATCAATTGGCTTCGCATGCAGGTTAATTAATAGAGCGTGAATAATGCGTAAGAATCCTAAATATATCTTCTGCACAACATTTAGTTAATTAAGCATAACGTCTCCATTTATACGGAGTTTAATGCATCATTTGCTGAATATGACACGGTTCCGAGGACATACTTTACACTCAAAGTGAATCCATTGCAATCACTGAGCAGTATTCTGTTACCAGAGTATAAATGCGATAGATTGGAGATGGGGGGGGAAATACATTTTTGGCAGTATTTCCCCATGTGGTGCAGTGTGCAAGAGCCCCCTTCCATGTGCTAATTTATTGGTTAAATATCCTGACTGCAGAGGCTGTTTGTGTTTCTCCCAAGACATGGCGTACTAAGCATGGCTTTTTTTTTAATGAAAACTGAAGTATTTTAGTGAGCTGCTTCTGCTTAAATTGATGACTCGCGTTCTCCGCAGTTCTGACTCTACCTCAGATGTGGTCAAAATAATAGGATAGGGATGTTAAAGCAGTTTGCTGACAGATTACTGCCACCTCTCCTATTCTGAGTATTTATCAGTAGATCCAAGTGGGGAAAGATTTGTCCCCTCAGCGACCACCCGTTATGTCAGCAGATGATGCTAATGGGGCGCGAGAGCAGTATTGCTAGGACGAGGCAAGTCCAGCGCTGGACACCAAATCCCATGCTCCCCGCCCCCCCCCCTCCCCCGCCCCCCTGGAGCACTGCCGGTAAGAGTTATCGTCAGGAACATCAACGCCAGGTGGATCGTGACGTCAGTGAATGTGCAACACCCACTGGCCACCCGATCTGCAAATTGATTCTTGCCACTTACCTCACCGCCGGGAGTAAACACCGACAGGGAGAGCTGGCATGCAGCACCAGGAAGCCGGCTCTAGAGACGTCATTTAAAGGGATCATTCGCAGCTGTTGGGTTAGTGCAGTTTCAGTGGGTTCTTGTCAGTTTCACCCACTGCAACAATTTCATTCAGTAATTTCAAGGTTCTTTTGTATCAGGAGACTTGTAACAACTAAAAAGTAGCTACATTTATTGTTCAAAGATTCGAAACTGCTACACGTGGTTACTTTACTGGGGGCTGTACTGGCAGTCGACCTCACACTCCAGGATCTACGGCGGAGGGAGGGTAAGCAGCGAGAAATATGGGAACGTGTGGGCAGAGGGAGGAGGAGGACCATCAGGGTTCTCACCAGGAGGCCTTACCCTCCGAGGGTATTCCAAGAGCATGGGTGAGAACGGGTGAGACACACTGTCCGAGACACACTACCCGAGACCTGCTGCGCTCCCTCCCCCCACATGGTGCGGGAGACTTGTGGCGAGGGTCTCCTGCCACTTGCCGTGTCGAGCACCGCCCTCCGTCTCTCCACAGCAAACACCACCGCCTCCAATGCTCGATCGCAGAATCTGCGGGCTGTCTCCCTGGGGCGTGCACACCTGCTTCAGTCCTTCAACTCCATCTCCTTGACCTGCTGCTGCTTGCTGAGGCAGCTGCACAGCCAGTGATGCTGAGATTGAGGTGCTGCAGCATCAATGAACCTCCCCTTTAAGTAGTGAAAATTAGCCTGTGGTAATTATGACTTGTGATTAGACTGCCCTCGATAGTGGTCCACCCTTTGGGTGTAACTCCAATGAGCTTGGGCTTTGAGACTTAAATTAGGGGGAACATGGATTATAGCCCCTTTGGAGACACTAGCATCGAGTGGGCAGTAAGTTTAGCGCTGGGTGATATTTAGCGCCGGCGATTGCGATATTCCTTTTAGCGCCCTAAGAGGGGAGCGGAGTGGTAAAAGCAGCGGTACACACTTCTCTTAAGATGATATCAGGGCACTAACCTCAGAGTGCTAGCCAAGTTTGTGTGAATGTTTACAAATCCATAGAAATCATATGGATGTCATGGAATAGCGCCTAGAGAGAAGCTTCAAGGGTCAGAACACCAGCTTTCTGTGGCATGATTAGCGCCAGGCGGTAAGAGACGAACAAACTGAATTTGGCTTCTGGGGCACTAACAAGACGTTGCACACTCATTGACGTCACCATTTCAGTGGCGCTACAGGACCAGGTGCTAAGTGTTAGCGCCATTGCTAAAACCATCGTGAAGTTCGTGGCTGGCGCTAAAATCACCGCACCTGGTCAATAAGGCATTAGCGTGTCGTTAGCGCCCCACCCAGGCACTAACGGGCGACGCTAATCAATTGAATTTCTAGCCCCAAGACTCCAATCAATTCTTTGATCAGTGAGAATGAATGTTGCATGCACCTGGTGCTAATTCTCCAACTATTCTAATTATTCCGCCCATTCCTGGTATATAATGACTTTCTAGCCCAATGTACTTTTGACCTGTTCGGTTTTCCATTCTTTCAGCAGAACATCATCTGCTGATTTTGGCTGATCCAAGTGTAGCCTCCTCTTCAGCTGTATCATGTTCTGCCCCAATCTCTGGCTGGATTTGGGCGACCTTCCTTGCCTGTTGGGGGGACTTCAGCTCTCGATGTGTCCAGCCAGAGATTTGTTCCCATTCTTTTCTGCCGCTGTGGTATGTTTGTAAGTTGTTGCTGCTTTTCCATTGACAAACTGGTATATTGAGCTTTGCATCCTGTTTAGAATCCCCTGTCACCCAAAGTGTTTTACAAACTTCCAAAGAAGGTATTTTAACCCCTCCCGTGGGAATGGTGTGGGCGGGGGTGGTTTTCGATGGCAAGAGGGTGTGCACTGCGTTCTCTGCACCCCCACCATTTTACCGAGCTTGAAACGTGAAGGTCGCCCGTCCCGGAGGAGCAGGGTGGAGGCCTAATATCAAAGATGACATCCTCAGGACACACGCCATTTTAACCGCAGGCCCATCAAAGGGTGGCACAGTCTCTGGACCCCGCTGGCGAGAGCTGCGGACGGCCCAGGTAAGCTGATTAATTTTAATATTTACGGTTATCTGTGGGCCGGGAGTAGCAGCATTACGCCTCCTGGTCCCACAAGGATACCCTGCGACTCCCCTGCCCCACCATTCCCATCCACCGATTGCAGACTTACCCCGAGAGCGCTTGCTTTGAGAGTCTCGTGTCTGGCATACGACCTATGTGGCCTGCCCAGCGGAGCTGATTAAGTGTGGTCAATGCTTCAATGCTGGGGATGTTGGCCGGGATGAGGACGCTAACATTGGTGCGTCTGTCCTCCTAGGGGATTTGTAGGATCTTGTGAAGACATCATTGATGGTATTTCTCCAGCGACTTGAGGTGCCTACTGTACATGGTCCACTTCTCTGAGCCATACAGGAGGGCCTGGTCTTCAAACAGTCTTTTCCTCAGGCGGCCGAAGGCTGCACTGGCGCAGATGTTGGATCTCGTCGTCATGCCTGCTGCCTGCTCTAGTTGATAGGAAGCTCCCGAGATAAGGGAAGTGGTCCACATTGTCCAGGACCGCGCCGTGAATCTTGATGACTGGGGGGCAGTGCTGTGCGGGGAGGACAGGCTGGTGCAGGATCTTTGTCTTACTGATGTTTAACGTAAGGCCTATGCTTTCATACGCCTCAGTAACTACGTCGACTTTGGAGTGTAGTCATTGTTGTAATGTAGGAAACGTGGCAGCCAATTTGCACACAGCAAGCTCCCATAAAGAGCAATGTGATGTTGATTGTGGGATAAATATTGGCCAGGACACCAGGGATAACTCCCCTGCTCTTCATCAAAATAGTACCATGGGATATTTTACGTTAACTGAGAGAGCAGATGTTTAACGTCGCATCTGAAAGTCGGCACCTCCAACAGTGCAGCTCTCCCTCAGCACTGCTCAAGTCTCTGCAATGGGGCTTGAACCCACAACCTTCTGACTCATAGGCGAGGATGCTATCTACTGAGTCACACCTGATCCTAAAATTAAAATTTTAACTTTGCACTTCAGGCGCAATGCAATTTTCAAGCGGGTCTTGATTTAGGCAGCTAATGCTCTACCCCTAATATATATATATATATATATATATATGTAAATGAGGGTCTTACACCAGTTTTAGGACCAAGACGTGGGCGGTACAGGTCGGGAGGTGGACATTCCCAGCAGGATTTAATGGGATCCTCAGCTGTTCTCAGGTGAAACGCTGCAAAGCACGGGGAAACAATTTTGTTTCCGTTTCATTGGGGTGGATATTCCGACATCCCGGGAACGTACAGAGTGTCTACGGACCCGGAAGGCATCGGAAAAGCCGGTTTTCAGTGCACAATGCGCATGCGCTGAAGACCGGCTTTTCCAATCTGGCAAGCTGGAGCTCGACAGATCGTAGCCAGATCGGGAGCGAGGACATTTGCTCGGGCAAAATTGCAGGATTTACCTATATCTTGCCCGGCAAATGTCCTCATAAATCTTGCGCCTGAAAAAGCAGGCGCATAGCCTACTGTTACAGGTGTAAGTGTTTAAAAACACACATAAACACAATAAAATAAAATAAACATAATGTATTGTTAAAAACTCTGCCCACTAAGGTAAGTTTATTTTTAACCCGAATTACACAATTTAAAAAAAAATCAGAAATACATTGTTCTTTTCTAAGGCATTTATTAACTTTTAATTTCAATTAATTTTAATTATGTGGTCTGTTTTTTATTTTCTATTTTTCCCCTTTAATAGCAATGAGAACTGGTAGATACACGAGTCTGAATGTTATTAATGGGAACCTGTGATCTTTCTGCCTGATTGGCTGAGCAGTCACATGTGACTGCATCGACTGCGTGGGAACTCTCCGGACGGGAGCGCGCTTCACAGCGCGGGAGGAGAAGGCCTCCCCACCACAATCCAGGGTGCCTTCTAGAACACCAGGTACTTTCATTAAAAATCTCCAGTCGGAAGGTAATTGCCCGTGGGAAGCGTCCAACCGGAATTTGCGGGCCATTGTGTTTTTAGCTATTTGGACCATCTCAAGATGCATGTCTTGGTCTAAACATGGACTAAAGAGCTGAATTTTAGACGCGAGGTGAGAGTGACTGCCCTTGACATCAAGGCAGCATTTGACCGATTGTGACATCAAGGAGTCCGAGTGAAACTGGTCAATGGGAGTCAGGGGGAAAACTCTCCACTGGCTGGAGTCATATCGAGCACAAAGGAAGATGGTTGTGGTTGTTGGAGGTCAATCATCTCAGCCCCTGGACATCGCTGCAGGAGTTCCTCAGGGCAGTGTCCTAAGCCCAACCATCTTCAGCCACTTCATCAATGACCTTCCCTCCGTCATAAGGTCAGACATGGGGATGTTCGCTGATGATTGCACAGTGTTCAGTTCCATTGACAACTCCTCAGATAATAAAGCAGTTCATGCCCGCTGTAAGATTTCTAAATCTCTGGCATTAAATTGACAGCAAGACTGATTCTTTTAAAACAATTTGGAATAGTTTATTAAACACACACACATGCACATCTATCAGAGCAACAACAGTCGTCAGATCTACAGATCTACTTAGTTACAACAGATACAATGATGTTACAATAATGATTTCGACTTGGTACTCCTTCATGGTAAACGAGCCAAAGGTGGGCAGCGGAAATGTTACAAGGACACCCTCAAAGCCTCCCTGATACAGTGCAACATCCCCACTGACACCTGGGAACCCCTGGCCAAAGATTGCCCTAAGGGAAGGAAGAGCATCTGGGAGGGCGCTGAGCACCTTGAGTCTCATCGCCGAGAGCATGCAGAAATCAAGCGCAGGCAGCGGAAGGAGCATGCGTCAAACCAGTCCCACCCACCCTTTCCTTCAACCACTGTCTGTCCCACCTGTGACAGAGCCTGTGGTTCTCGTATTGGACTGTACAGTCACCTAAGAACTCATGTTAAGAGTGGAAGCAAGTCTTCCTCGATTCCGAGGGACTGCCTATGATGATGATGATAAAAAGGTATAAAAAGGTATACGTCACTTCCCTCTGGCAAAGCACATGGCCCGCTTCTTGGTCTGTAGAGGAAAGTCTTGCTTTTGTCGTGTGCTTAAGAAAATAGAGACCCAGCAATCTTTGGTTTGACGTTTTATATCCCTTAAGGCCATAGTTTCTCAGAAAGCCTCAGAATTGAGTCTTGGTTCCAGGGCCATTCCTCTTCTCCACATACATGTGTCTGTCTGGAGGGCTGGTGCCATTCCTTGATTAGGTTAATGGCTTTCCAATTAACATCTTTTCCAGTTTGGTGAGTTTGAAAGCCTTGCTTCCTTTGTTCCTTGAGTTCATGAGGAGACATGAACTTGGGGAAGTTATCTATTTGGTTTCTTTCAAAACTGCAGCCTTTCCTTAAAATCTACACTTTTAACATTTTTATATACATATATATATATATATATATACAAAATCAATGTTATTACTAAACATTTATATTCTTACACTGCATGTAGCAAGACCTGAACGACACTCAGGCTTGGGCTGATAAGTGGAAAGTAACATTCATGCCACACAAGTGCCAGGCAATGACTATCTCCAACAAGCGAGAGTCTAACCACCGCCCCATGATATTCAACGGCATTACCATCACCGAATCCCTCAACATCAACATCCTGGGGGCACCATTGACCAGATACTTCACTGGACCAGCCACATAAATAATGTGGCCACAAGAGCAGGTCAGAGGCTGGGTATTGTGCGGCGAAGTGTTTCACCTCCTGACTCCCCAAAGCCTTTCCACCATCTACAAGGCACAAGCCAGGAATGTGATGGAATACTCTCCACTTGTGCAGCTCCAACACGAAGCTCGACACCATCCAGGACAAAGCAGCCCACTTGATTGGCTCCCCATCCACCACCTTAAACATTTACTCCCTCCACCACCGGCGCACCGTGGCTGCAGTGTGCTCCATCTACAAGATGCACTGCAGCAACTCACCAAGGCTTCTTCGGCAGCACCTCACAAATCCATGATCTCTACCACCTAGAAGGACAAGGGCAGCAGGCGCATGGGAACACCACCACCTGCAAGTTCCCCTCCAAGTCACACATCATCCTGACTTGGAAATATATCGTCGTTCCTTCATCGTCGCTGGGTCAAAATCCTGGAACTCCCTCCCTAACAGCACTGTGGGAGCACCTTCACCACACGGACTGCAGCGGTTCAAGAAGGTGCGTCATTACCACCATCTCAAGGGCAATTAGGGATGAGCAATAAATGCTGGCCTTGCCAGTGACGCCCACATCCTGGAAATGAATAAAAAGATGTAGTGGCTGTAGAACATACTGAACTCCTAGGCGGCTTCTGACAATGACTTTTTTCTACATGGGGCGTCCGTCTGCCAATTCCACCCTGGGAAGAGGAAGAGGCAGAGCAGCAGGAGGCAGAAGGAGGAAAAGGAGCTCCTGCTGCAAGGTGAGCAAGAAAGAGGTGAGCTCACAGGACTCCTTGGCTTCCCAACAGAGCATACAGCCCAAGGCAACATGCCTGCCTTTCTCAGAGGAGCAATGGATAAGGAGGCAGGGAGATGGTCAACGAGTTGCGTCACCTCCTACAAAAAGACCCGAGACCCTGTGCCACAGCTGGCACTGCCCGGCCTGTTATTGCCAGAGTCATCGCAAACCTCGAGTTCTTTGCCTCTAGCTTCTCTCCGGCTGCCACCGGGGAATCAGTAACATCAGTCAATCTGCCGTCCATGCTTGCTTTAAGCAGGTGACTGAGCCCACGTTTGCTGGAGCAGACAATTTAATCACTTTCACTGTGGACATCCGGAAGCAGCAAAGTAAGGTTTACATTGCATTGCCTGCCTAACATCAGTCTGCGGGTTCTTTCACACAACCCCACTGTCTTCATCAACTGCAAGAGTTTCCCCTCTGTTACTGTGCAGCTGGCCGGAGATCAGCAGCGCCCCCTGCAGATCGGTGCCTGCATTGCCTGGAGTGGCCATGACGATTTTATCTTGCACCAATCCACCATCCCCCCCATTTGTTGTCCCTGCACAGCAAGTGAGAGGCTGACTGCTTGGGGACAAGGGCTGGCCCCTGCACACTTGACTCATGATTCCTCTGAGGAACATACTGTACAATCATCAGCTGAACTGCACTACATCAGATCCATAGGCCGACTAGAGCCCTCACTGAGCAGCCCGCAGGAATCCTCAAGATATGATTCAGTTACGTGGACAGGTCTGGCAGCCTCCAGCAATATCGCCCACAGACAGTGTCCCATATGTTAGTGGTTTGCTGTGTGCTACATAACTTTGCTCTGTAACAGGGACAACACATGGATTCACCGTTGGAGGAGGACCTTCAGCCATGATGAAGGAGAGGACGCCGATGACATAGAGGGTGGAAGGATAACAAAACTCGCTTGCAGCCAGAACTCTTTGGCAGCAGTTCATTGCAAAGCATTTAATCGGAATAGCCTCTGCTCCCTTGCACTAACAGTCATGTCCGACATCTCTCCCAGTCCTTCCACCGTCACATAAACAGCATCCACCCAACATGGCTGTTCATGACAACTAACATTGCAAAGTCACCAGCTGCTGCAGTAACTCTCAATGTGCACATCATTTCAAAATGATTTATACTTTCCATAGTCTCCTGACAATTCCCAACACTAATGCACACCCTGGTGATAGCCTCTAGCGCCTGTCTTAAGTGCTTTCATGTTCCCCTCTGCAATGCTTGTAATGTCAGCTGTGGCTCAGTAGGTAGCATTCTTGCCTCTGAGTTAGAAAGTTGTGGGTTCAGAATCCCACTCCAGGAACTTGAGCACATAAATCTAGGCTGACACTCTAGTGCAGTGCTGAGGGAGTACTGCACTGTTGGAGGTGCTGTTTTTTGGATGAGACATTAAACCGATGTCCCGTCTGCTCTCTCACGTGGATGTAAAAGATCCCACGGCCACTAATTCAAAGAAGTGCAGGTGAGTTATCCCCAGTGTTCTGGCCAATATTTATCCCTCAATCAACATAACAAAAAACACATTGTTTGGTCATTATCACATTGCTGTGTGTGGGAGTTGGCTGTCGCATTTCCTACATTACAACAGTGACTGCACTCCAGAAGTACTTCATTGGCTGAAAAGTGCTTTGAGACGTCTGGTGGTCATGAAAGGCGCAACATCAAGTTCAAATATTTCAGAACGAAACCGCTGCCAATCTTTGGCTCCCCCCTCAGAGCCTGTTTATTTTTTTTCTCCTTGTCTCTAATGGCAGTCAGTCATTATCCCACCATTCACACCCTATCTCAACTAATGTTTTTCTAACTCCTGGCATTAAGCATTCGAATTTGGGCCATCATCCCTTTTGTCTCTCTAATCTCTCCTGCCTTCCACCCTATCACCGACCTTCCCTTTTGTTCTTTCTTCCCCTCCCCCTTTCAGTGCTTGTTTAAGAATCGGTTCTTTCCGAACACTCTCCAGTTCTGACAAAGGGTCATCGACCCGAAGCGTTAACTCTGCTTCCTCTCCACAGAGGCTGCCTGACCCGCTGAGATTTCCAGCATTTTCTGTTTTTATTCCAGATTTCAGCATCCGCAGTATTTTGCTTTTGTCTGTCCACCTTTTCTCTTTCTGTCGTGTTACCAACTTGTAGAGGCACATTCCTCTTCGGTTTTGCATCCGAAGTGATTGGCTGTGAATCTGAAGCACATTTTCCCTCAGTACTGCGCACGGGCCTCCCTGCTCCCGATGGGAGGCACACGATGTATATCCATGCTCAGGATGTACGATCACACATCCTCGCAATGCACAGTGAGCAGTTTGAAGCTGTGGGATGATTAATATAGCAGGCTGGAGGAGAAGAGTGTAACCTTAGCTCACAGAAGTGCGCCATGTCCAAAAATAAAGCTTTTTTAAATAAGTAAAAAATATTTTCTGTGGAAATGTGTGTAAGGAACGACTGGGTTTGAATCAGTCTGTCCCCCAGGATGTGGTGGCTTGTATATCAGTGTAACGTGATTGGACTGGCATTCCTAGTAAATAATATTTAGTAAATAATATGCAGTAGACGACTTTAATATTTAAATCATTTCACCACAGCAAACCAAGATTTCGGATTCAGTAAAGCAGACCATATTAATCAGACGTGATATCATCTACATGAAATGTTGTTTATATTTCAGATCATATCATAACAATAAACAAACAGCACTTGAAACAGAACTCTCACGCTCCAATCCTTTCCCAATCCACAAGAAAAAAACATTTTTGGCATTTAACTAATGTTGCAAGTTCCAAACGACGTTGGCCTAGAAATGCGGTGGCTGCTGAAAACGAGCGCGGGGATCGCGATGCGATAGGAACCCTTGTCCGTCCGGATGACCGCAGACAGCATGTAAACCTCATCCTGCCTGCTACTTTGCCCGATTGTAGCGTGCAGCCCAGCGCTGAACATGCTGCTGAGTGGCTGAACGCTCAGCAGGGGCCCAAGTTCATGCGAGGCTCGCTCCAATTAAAGCTGGCCTGCACTACTTAAAGGCAGTCTGCACCTCTTAAAGGGAAGGTGCTTTCTGCCTGCAACAGGTGCAGCAAGTCATTGTGAAGGCTGCTATCAGAAAACCAAGATAGAGTAATGGTTCAGCAGGCCAGAGAAAGGGCTCTGAGATTCTCCAATGTAGCACTGGAGGGGTTAATCCAGGATGCCAACTCCAGGAGGGAACTCTTCTGCGCAGAGGGAGCCAGGAGACCCTCCAAGCATCAGACAAAAATGCATTGGGAGCAGATAGCCAATGTGATCAATGCCAGCAGTGTCGATATGAGGTCCTGGACTCAGTGCAGGAATGAGTTTAATGACCTCACACGGATGGTCAAGGTCAGTGAATTCATCTCCAAATATCATATCCCACCATCTGCACCACCAGCCTCACACACTGCTCAATGCTCCACACCCCCATCGCTTACCGACCAACAATCTCCACCCAACACGACTCATACCTCCACATTCATAGCTTCACTTCACCCCCATACTTAGTACTGCTGCAAGACTCACACCCACATCTCACAGCTTGAACACACAGTCAGCTATTCAACCATGACAGGCACACCACCTAAACACATTATAACACACTCACTGACAAACTTCCCTTTCTCTTGCAGGAAAAGGTGCCGCAAAACCGCAGCTTAAGCAGCGGGGTCAGGCTCGCCTGCATCAACTCAGCCCCTCGGAGGAGACGGTGCAGACCATTCTTGGCAGGGGCATGGCTGAGCTCATGGCCAGCAGTGGGCTGAAGGAATTCAAGAAGCTGCTATCCTCATATGTTAACCTCCTGGCTGCTGGGGGGCTGGGAAACAATTGCTGCATGCTTACACCATGTGCAGCTTGTAAATCAGAAGAGATTGTGAAATGAAGGGGAAATGGGATGTGAGAAGGAGGCTAACGTATGAGGATAGCAGCTTCTTGAATTCCTTCAGCTCACCATTGGGCACGGGGTCAGCTATGCCCCTGGACCTATGCCCCTGAAGCCTGCTGTCCTCTCTCAGGATGGCAGCATTCGTCCTCTCACCACTGCCGCTCTGCCAGTGCCCTTGCTGTTGCCCATCAGCCAGCCAGCCCAGACTGCTGCCAATGCTGAGTTGGTGCAGTCCAAAGCTGGGATTACTGGGCCTAGAGCTCCTTGAGGTTGTCCTACACGGCCATCTGCAGTCTCCTCCACCGAAAGTCAGCAGCCTTCCACCAGCCAAGCCGCAGGCACTGGTGAAGCACTGCGTAGGAGCACTGGGACAGGCAAAGGCAGGCACTACTGGAATGCACCAGGGTGATCCATTGATTTTTTGATGTAATATTGGATGGATATATGGATAAAGTTTGATGGGAAAGTTTGCTTTGTGGGGGCTTTTATTTCAGCATTGTGGCCAAGATGACGTAGTGATAGTCAGTAACAGAGGGAAGGCAAGGTGTGGGGCTATTGTTGAATGGGGGAAACGGGTAGCGTTCAGTCGTACCACAGGCAGATGATTCGATCCCGGAGATCCCGGCCAGAAGGGCTGTCAGGTTTGTCTTTTCCTTCCGTTTCTGCCTCCTTTTTTTCTTCCTCCTTCTTCTCCTCCTGCTCCTGTGCTGGTGGTCATATCCCTGGTGACCCGTTGTGGAGGATACGACAGACCACCACAAATCGCGAAGCACACTCCAGTGAATATTGTAGGGCTCCTCCAGAGCAGTCCAGACAGCGGAAGCATTGTTTAAGAACGCCAATGGTTTGCTCTATGATGTTTCATGTGGCAGCATGGCTCTCGTTGTATGCAAGCTGCCCACGTGTGGCTGGGTTGTGGAAGGATAGCCCTTGTTGCCCAGTAGCCACCCTCATGGTGGCTCAGAGACTGAAGGAACAGGGGACTGGTGCAGAATAAAAGCACCACGGCTGCTGCCAGGATATGGGGCAATCACCATCAGGATGGACTGAGCGTGGTCGCACACCAAATGCACATTCAGCGAGTGGGAACCTCTGTGGTTGCGATACACCTCAGCATTTATATACGGTGTCTGCAAAGCAACATGCATGGTGCCCTGCACCATAAGGAACCACGCTGATACGTCCTTACTATACAGTATAAATGCACACAAGGCCCATGCTTGAGAGAAGATCAGTCTGTGACCTGTCCTTTATTCCTTAGCACTCAAGTGATGAAGGTGGGTGGAGCTTCCCCTTTTATACCTGAAGGTCCAGGTTAGGAGTGTCTCCCACCTAGTAGTCATTGTTCTTACAGTGTACAACTTAGGTCAGATTATACATGGGTTACAATGCTGGTTGAATACATGACATCACCTCCCCCCCAAAGTCTTATTGGGATCACAGATTGAGTCTCTCTGGTGGTTTACGCTCTCTTGTAGAGCGCCTGAGTTGGGGCTCCGGTTGTTGGGCGCTGGCCTGAGTGTCTGCTGTTTGCGGTGCCTCAGGCCTATCCAGACTGCCCACAGTGATTGGGCTCTCCTCCCTTTGGTTCCGGTGTTCGGTCACCTGTGGTGGAGTGAACTCTACATCGTGTTCTTCCTCTGCTTCTTCTATGGGGTTGCTGAACCTCCTTTTTGTTTGATCCATGTGTTTGCGGCAGATTTGTCCATTGGTAAGTTTAACGACCAGAATCCTATTTCCCTCTTTGGCAATCACAGTGCCTGCGAGCCATTTAGGCCCTGCAGCATAGTTGAGGATAAAAACAGGATTATTTACATCAATACATCACGCCCTCGCATTCCTGTCATGGTAGTCATATTGTGGCTGGCGCCTGCTCTCGACAATTTCTTTCATGGTGGGCTGTACAAGGGATAACCGGGTTTTGAGCGTCCTTTTCATTAGCAGTTCTGCGAGTGGAACCCCTGTGAGCGAGTGTGGTCGGGATCAATAGGCCAACAGGAGGCGTGATAAGCGGCTTTGTAGGGAACCCCCTTGGATTCTGAGCATCCCCTGTTTGATTATCCGCACTGCTCGTTCTGCCTGGCCGTTTGAGGCTGGCTTGAATGGTGCCATTCTGACATGGTTATTTCCATTGCCTGCCATGAAGTCCTGGAATTCAGTGCTTGTGGAGCACGGGCCATTGTCGCTGACCAAGATGTCCGATAGACCGTGGGCGGCGAACATTGCCCATAGGCTTTCTACCGTGGCAGAGGCTGTGCTTGAATTTAAAATGACACACTCGATCCATTTGGAGTAGGCATCTACTACAACCAAAAACATTTTTCCCATGAAAGGACCTGCGTAGTCCAGATGGATGCGTGACCAAGGCTTGGCGGGCCATGGCCAGGGGCTAAGGGGGGCTTCCCTGGGCGCATTGCCCAGCTGGGCACACGTGTTGCACCTGCGAACACAAAGTTCCAGATCTGCGTCTATCCCTGGCCACCAAACGTGTGACCTGGCAATTGCCTTCATCATGACAATGCCTGGGTGCTCATTGTGGAGTTCTCTGATGAACACCTCTCTGCCCATCTGAGGCATGACTACGTGGTTTCCCCACAGTAGGCAATCGGCCTGAATCGAGAGGTCATACCTGTGCCTGTGAAATGGTTTAAATTCCTCAGGGCATGCCCTGTACGTGGCTGCCCAGTCCCCATTCAGGACACATTTCTTGACTAGAGACAACAGCGGGTCTCTATTTGTCCAGACTTTAATCTGACGGGCTGTCACGGGTGAGCCTTCGCTTCCGAAAGCTTCAACAGCCAGGACCATCTCAGCAGCATGCTCGGTAGCCCCCTCAGTGGTGGCTAGTGGGAGCCTGCTGAGTGCATTGGCGCAGTTTCCGGTGCCCGGTCTGTGCCGAATTGTATAGTCGTAGATGGCTAACGTTTGCATTTATGACCTTGTTGTCGGCCAACAGGGACGTTAGGGGTTTGTGATCAGTCTCCAGCTCAAATTTCCTGCCAAAGAGATACTGGTGCATTTTCTTTACAACATATACACATGCGAGCGCCTCCTTTTCTACCATCCCATAACCCCTTTCTGCCTGGGGCAGACTCCTGGAGGCATAAGCTACCGGCTGTAACTGACCCTTGACATTGACATGCTGCAACACACACCCGACACCATAGGACAATGCATCGCACATTAACACAAGTTTCTTACATGGGTCATATAGTGTTAACAGAGTGTTGGAACATAACAAATTGTGTGCTCTATTAAAAGCACTTTCCTGGCTGTCCCCCCAGACTCATTCACGACCTTTGCATAGGAGCACATGTAGCGGCTCTAGCAGCGTGCTCAATTTGGGAAGAAAGTTACCAAAATAGTTCAGGAGCCCCAGGAACGAACGAACGCAGCTCCATCGTGTTACGGGGTCTGGGTGCTGTCTGGATCGCTTCCGTCTTGGACGCAGGAGGGCTGATCCCGTCTGCTGCTACCCTCATCCCCAGGAACTCTAGCTCTGGAGCTAGGAAGACTCACTTCGCCTTTTTTAGTCGCAGCCCTACTCGGTCCAGTCTGCGTATCACCTCCTCCAGGTTGTGGAGGTGTTCTTCAGTATCATGTCGTCCTGAAAAACCACCGTCCCTGGAATCGACTTGAGGAGGCTTTCCATATTTCGTTGGAAGATCGCAGCGGCCGAGCTAATCATGAACGGACATCTGTTGTACTCAAACAACCCCTTGTGTGTCGTGATGGTGGTCAGCTTTTTTGACTCACTCGCCAGCTCCTTGGTCATGTAAGCTGAGGTCAGGTCCAATTTTGAAAAAAGTTTGCCACCGGATAGCAAAGAGGTCCTCCACTCTCGGTAGCGGGTACTGGTCTTGGAGTGACACCCGATTGATGGTGGCCTTGTAATCACCACATCCTGACCGACCCATCCACCTTGAGCACCGGCACGATCGGGCTCGCCCAGTCACTGAATTCGACTGGTGAGATGATGCCTTCCCTCAGCAGGCGGTCCAATTCACCTTCTATCTTTTCCCGCATCACGTACGGCACCGCTCTGGCCTTGTGGTGTACTGGCCTGGTGACGGGATTTATGTGAATCACTACCTTGGCCTCCATGAAAGTGCTGATGCCGGGTTGAAATAATGAGTCAAATTTGTCCAGGATCTGTGAGCATGATACTCGCTCCACAGAGGAAATTGCATTGACATCGCTCCATTTCCAGTTCATGACAGCAAGCCAACTCCTCCCCAGTAGTGCGGGACCGTCCCCTGGGACAATCCAGAGTGGCAACCTGTTCTCCGAATCTTTGTGGGTCACAACTACCGTGGCGCTGCCTAGCACCGGAATGATCTGCTTTGTGTAAGTCCGCAGCTGTGCGTCAATCGGTGATAATTTTGGCCTCCTGGCCTTGGACGCCCAGAACGTTTCTAACTGTTTGATACCCATCAGGGACTGGCTGGCCCCCGTGTCTAGCTCCATTGAAACTGGGATGCCATTGAGGAGCACTTTCATCATTATCGGTGGTGTCCTGGTGTATGAACTATATACGTGCTCCACATGAACTCGCTGAAATTCAGCTTCCAGCGATTTCCCCCAGCGTTCATTTCTGCAATTTCTGCAGGTATTTTGCTCATCTCTGCAAACTCCGGCTGAGTGTGTGCCTCCACGCCTCCAACATGAGCTGTTGTTGGAAACAAAAGGTCCCTTGCCAGTCGATCGTCCCTGACTGCCCCTGTGACTGTCCTTGAATGCGCCATTAACAGATGTTGATGGCCCCATTACTGGCCGCATTGTCCCTTGCAATGGCGTGAATCACCATTCAGCTTGCCATTGTCTCTGTCGAACTCCCCCTCTGGGTTCGACTACATGTTGGGGCATGCCCGATTGCCCTTGTCTGCCTGGAGAACTGTGTGCTGCTTTAACAATGTTGAATCTCTGTCCCAACCATTCCTTAACACAGTACCTCTCATCTGTTCTGCTAGTGGCCATGCTCGCGTGGTTTAAATCCCAATTTCTTGTCGCCATTGATACGTCCTTACTATACAGTATAAATGCACACGAGGCCCATGCTTGAGAGAAGGTCAGTCTGTGACCTGTCCTTTATTCCTTCACACTCAAGTGATGAAGGTGTGTGGAGCTTCCCCTTTTATACCTGAAGGTCCAGGTTAGGAGTGTCTCCCACCTAGTAGTCATTGTTCTCACAGTGTACAACTTAGGTCAGATTATACTTGGGTTACAATGCTGGTTGAATACATGATCATGCTATCGTGGAAAAACCACGTGCACACTCCATCTGCTTCTCTCTGGTCAGGGAGAAAACAATGAAGTCCCCTCTCTTGGCATAAAGATCCTCTCTTATGCAGCAGTGGATGGTGAACTGTGACTTGTCACAGGTGTAGCCTGCCCTGGTGTGAGGCTGTAGGTCTGGTTGCAAGAAGTGGCATCGTTCCGTGAGCACCTCCTTCATAAATTGACGTCACGATCTGCTTACTTTCCACACTTGATGCACATGCTCTTGCCCGCCGCCCTCGCACCTTATCAAGATGGCACCCAGCGCAGCCCACACCAGAAGTGTACGTGTGCTGCTCGCAAGCCATTTTGGTCCCACCTCGCCACCCATAGTGCCCAAATAAGCGGCTGCAATGGAACCAAGCAGTATTCAAAAGGATTAATCTGGGCTGTTTCATTTCAGTGATGTGTGCCAGTGGCAGAACTCATGCCAAACCAGGTTAGTCCTAAATTACAATTAAAATCTGGTTTTCATTTATTATTTTGATTTTAACCAACACCATCCTGTTCTACAAACAGAGTGAGCACCTTTTAAAGGGGCAGTGGATAAATATTTGAAGCAAAGATACAGGGCCATGGAGAGAAAGCGGAGAGTGCGATTATTTGTAAATTGTTCTGAGAAAGAAACAGTACAGCTATGATGGGCTGAACGGCCTCCTTCAGCGCTGTATATGTGAGCAGCTCAGCTATAGGATGTGAGTGTCAACTTCCTGACATGCACCTGTACCTTTTTGTTAGGGGAGTGAAATTGGCCCTGGACACTCACATGAAGCAGGCGAGAGTGAATCGGCAGGTCCGTTTTACACTCCACCCAGTTTTTCTTTTCACTGTGGAGAAGAGGAGTGGGCAATGTGTAAACCAGGGGAAATGTCTTCACCCAGAGGGTGGTGGGGATCTGGAACTCACTGCCTGAAAGGGTGGTACAGGCAGAAACCCTCAACACATTTAAAAAGTACTTGGATGTGAACTTGAAGTGCCATAACCTACAGGGCTACGGACCGAGAGCTGGAAAGTGGGATTAGACTGGATAGCTCTTGGTCGGCCGGCACAGACACAATGGGTTGAAATGGTGTAAATTTCTGTGCTGTAAATTTCTATGATTCAATGATTCATTCACTATCACAAGTACCAAACAAGACAAATTTCACCGCTCCATTTTGTAAATGAAAGGATCAACTACAACAGCCAGGTCTGTGCACAGAGAAACTGCAGATACAGTTCAGTCTGGGGAGTGTAAGGTCCTGAGATTGAGCAGAAGGACTGATGGTGTAGATGATATATTCCACGGGAACGTGCTTTTGATGTTATAACAAGAACACGTCCTTGGGATTTGGGCAGAAAGGTCACTCAAACCATCAGCACCATGTGCACATACCAAGGAGGACAACAGACACTGCCTGGATGTAGAATTAGGGGAATAATGTATGAGTCATAGAATCATAGAATCTTAGAATAATGGAGTCATACAGCACTGGAGGCCATTCGGCCCATATTGCCGGTGCCAGCTGTTTGATAATGCTACCCAATCAGTCCCACTGCCCTGCTCTTTCCTCTAGCGCTGCAACATTTTTTACTTTCAAGTAATTATCCAATTCCCTTTGGAAAGTTACCATTGAATCTGCTTCCACCGCCCTCTCAGGCAGCGCGTTCCAGATCAGAACAATTTGCTGCGTAAAAAGAATTCTCCTCAGAAGACAGATAATTCTATAAATATAACTGGTGAGATCACATCTGGAGAAAGGTGCGCGGGTTTGGTCTCCCTGGTTTAAAAGGGATATTAAGATATTGAAGAGAGCCTGAGAGGTAAGATGGTGACCTAGGCTTCTCTCTCTTAAAAGGAGAAGGCTAAGGGGGTGAACTGAAATAAATATTTTACAGTATGGGGGCTTTGGAGAATCTGGCTTCAGATAAATTCTTCTACCATGCACAAAGTTCAAAAACGGGGATATTGTTCTAAATTAATGACCGCAAAAGAATATGAGAAGTTCAAGCAGAAAGTTTTCAGTAAAAGAATGATAAACACATGAAACAGAACACTAGCTGTCAGGGCTCAAAAAGGGGCTGGAGAGTTTTCTGGCAGCAAATCGAACTCGGGATTATTGTATTTAGACACGCATCATGTTGTGGGCCGTTGGGCGGGTACAATAGACGGAGCAATGGTCCATGTCTGCCTCAGGGTGTTACTGTGGGGGTGAATTTCTTCACCGGCTTCTCCGGCTCCAACACCAGAACTCCAGCGGCAGTTCGCTCAGCATCCGCCAAAGTTATCGCTTCAGACCAAGAGAAGACCAGAGGACGTCCACCTGTGATGGGTTAGTGCTGTTCAACCAGGATTGAACTGGTTAGAAGGCTCCAATAAAAGGCTTGCTATCATCATCATCATCATAAGCAGTCCCTTGCATCGAGGATGACTTGCTTCCACGCCAAAAAAGGATGAGGTCAGAGTTTCAATGAAGGATCTAATATTCCAGGTCCCGAACTACATCTTGAAGGGTGGAAGATGCCTGTGTGTGGATTTTTTTAATGTGGGGTGGTCATTGCACACCAGCCACCACACGGGCTTGACAGAGCTCGGTCTTGTTCCAGTGGCAAGGATTAACCAGGCCGACTGGCTGCACGGACCTAGCGCACACACATATCGCAGCGTGGGCTGGCCCGTGCTGCCCCTAGGCCCTCGCCTCTTCTGGCCCTGAATTCACGCCTCTCCTGGGCCCCGATCACGTCCCTCTACAATCTCTCGCTGCTCCTTCGCCCCGACCTCGCTGCTCCTTCTGTACCTGCCCGTGCTCCAATCACCAACCTGGACCTCGATGACGTCACTCTTCGCTGCTGTCACCCTCCTGCAACAGCTCGCGCTGTATCTTGCCGTGGTACGCCCCAACACTGCCCATGGCCACCGCTCGCCACTCCTTTTATGGCCCCGACCTGCTGCTGATGGTCTCTCGCAGGTTGGGGCCATAAAAGTACAGCAATGATCATGGGTGATTTCAATCCCCATATTGACTGAACAAATCGAATTAGCAAAGGTAGCCTCGAGAAGGAGTTCATAGAGTGTATTCGGGATGGTTTCCCAGAATCAACCAGGGAGCAGACTATTTTAGATCTGGTAATGTGTAATAAGACTGATTAATTAATGATCTCATAGTAGAGGATTCTCTTGGGAAGAGTGATCATAGAATGGTAGAATTTCAAATTCAGTTTGAGGGTGAGAAAATTAGGCTTGCTATAAACCACGCTTGATTGCTGCTTGACGTATTGTGGCCAAGTGCATTACAGTGTAGAGAAAAGTAAAACTTGCATCTCGATAGCGCCTTTCACGACCCCAGCATGTCCCACTGGCACTTTAGAGCCAATGGGTGAAATCACCCATGATTTTCAAGTGCTGTAATGTAGGAAATGCAGCAGCCAATTTGTGCACAGCAAGGTCCCTCAAAAAGCAATGAAATAAATGACCAGATAATTTGTTTTACTGATATTGGTTGAGAGATAAATATTGGCCAGAACACATGGGAGAAACCCCCAGTCTATTTTGAATAGTGCTATAGTATCGTTTAGATCCACCCGAGAGGGCAAACTGGATTTTGCTTTAACGTCTCATCCAAAAGACAATACCTAACAGTGCAGCGCTCAAGTCTCTGGAGCAGGATTTGAAACCTCAACCTTTGGATTCCGAGGCGAGCATACTACCCACTTTTTAAAATGATTTATTCAACATTAAAAACATTTTTGACATTGTGGTCATTCCATTGTCCGCCCTCTGCACAGCCATTCCTCCAGCACATAAACATCACGACTGCACGTTTAATTTGTCTCCTGTAACATATATTTATCTATTGCATTTTCAAAATTGATCAGAACCAAATCTCTCAAATTCTTTCCAGGAATCCCAAAAGGTTTCTTGCAGACACAACAGGTCAGTGCCTTTAAAACACTGCAACAACTGCTGCAATTTCTTATCCCTCCTCAGTCCGTTCACGTTAATGGAGACCAATGTAAACATGGCTCCTAATGAAGGAACTGTGCCTGATAAACACCCATTATTTAATCTCTGGCCCTTCCCTCCTCTCATGCTCCTTCCCAACTTTTTGGGCAGCTACTGCAGCCTCCGGCTCTTTGTCACCTCCTGTTTGAACCTTCCCGGTAGTTTCAGTCTCTTCCTTACATTAAATTTAAGCCGTGGAATGGCCCCTTCTCCCTCCCTCTGCCCCTCACTAACCTTTCCCTTTCCACATGATGCCCCCCTCCCCCCACCACCCCTCAATTCCATGTCTCCATCACCCTCTGACTCCTCACTCTCGAGCTCTTCTGTAATCTCCTGTCCCTGTTCCCCATCAGATACAGAATCTCCCTTAGAGAGTCCTCCTGTTAACACGATTTCTCCAACAGTGCCACTCCCTTCGGCCTCAACTCCACCGCTAACCCTTGCTCCCCGTTTCTTCTCTCTCTGAGGCAATGCCACATCTTCGCCTATTTTGCTCCCTTTAAGGCTCCTGCCTCTTGCATCCTCTCCTGGTCTGCCCTCTCCTGCTCCCCAAGATTTACGACTCCCCGTCTTTCTTTGGAGTACTTACACTTTCCTGCACCCATTCCCGCCTCCGCTCCCACCACGGACACCCGATTCTTTAGGGAGAGCCAAGCTGTATTATGGCTTGACTCTGCCCTTGGCCCCTGTTGCCTTTGTCCTTTTCCAGCGTACTTGGTGTGTTTCCCGCCATCTCCATCCTGTTCGCTGCTCGGCAATTTTCTGTCTCTTCTTGCGCTCTTTCCTCATTCTGTTCGGCGACTGTGTCCTCCGCCTGCTCCGCTCCTCCACTCACACCTCCTGCTCCTTCTCCCATCTCTTCATCACGCAAGGAACTTCCTTCTGTCTCACACTCACAGTGGGTGGGGCCTTTGTGACATACCCCAGCGCTCTGTTTTGCAGTGTGTCCAGACTCGCCGCAGTTTAACAGTACAGGTCTGCACAGCGTCTTACAAGATGGTCGTGTCCAAGAGCAAACCTTCACCTGGTTATCATGCAGTTTCCATGAAGTACTGCACACCTTCCTTTGTCTCAAATTTCAAGCTGTAGGGTAATGTTTTCACCTCCTCTGGGAACTGTACCTTTACATAATGGGTTCCATTGGTTACCCGCAATCCTGGCTAGTATCTCCTTTTTATTGCCGAGCAGATTTTAATGTCCCACAACTGCAGCTTTTTTATTAACACATTGTCCTCAATATAAACCGACAGGTTTAAGAATGAGACCCACCAGAATCCAGCAGAGATACATCGAAGAACTTATCACCAACCTTCAAACTCAGTAAAAGCAGCGGTGTAACTGCACCAATGCAGCCAATGCAGCGGCATTGAGGCCCTTGCCTGAAGGAGGGCCCACCACCTAATAAGAACACAAGAATTAGGAACAGGAGTAGGCCATCTAGCCCCTCGAGCCTGCTCCGCCATTCAATAAGATCATGGCTGATCTGGCCGTGGACTCAGCTCCACTTACCCGCCCGCTCCCCGTAACCCTTAATTCCCTTATTGGTTAAAAATCTATCTATCTGTGACTTGAATACATTCAATGAGCTAGCCTCAACTGCTTCCTTGGGCAGAGAATTCCACAGATTCACAACCCTCTGGGAAAAGAAATTCCTTCTCAATTCGGTTTAAATTGGCTCCCTCGTATTTTGAGGCTGTGCCCCCTAGTTCTAGTCTCCCCGATCAGTGGAAACAACCTCTCTGCCTCTATCTTGTCTATCCCTTTCATTATTTTAAATGTTTCTATAAGATCACCCCTCATCCTTCTGAACTCCAACGAGTAAAGACCCAGTCTACTCAATCTATCATTATAAGGTAACCCCCTCATCTCCGGACTCGTTGGTGGTGTGGCTCAGCTGGAAAATGCTCTCGTCCATCCTCTTGGTGAAAGTTTTGAACCCGTCGACCCTGCTATCCACCTCCTGCAGGTCAAGGGGGCTCTGCCGGGTGCTGAGCGTCAGGAAGAAGTTGCTCCCCACCATGTTGTCCTTCTTGGTTTTCCTCTTGCCCTTTCTGTCATTGGAGGTGAGGAAGTGCTGGAAGGCGTTGCAGCGGGCCAGCACCGGGTGGCTCATCATGTGATTCATCTACTGGGTCAGCCCTGTAGATGAATCACATGAAGTCCTCCTCGAAGCGGCCGGTGGCTTGCTTCTCGGGGATGTGGGGCACCAAGATGACGGGGAACTTCGCCCCCGTGCTCACTCGATAACGGTCCGTCCCGTCGAAATCCGAGAACCCGTCGCCCCTCTCCCGCTCCCGCCGCCCCCGGACAGCGGCCCGTCCGCCACCGTCGAGTTATCGTCCCAGTCGTCGTCGTCACCGCTGTCTGACGCCTGGTGCTGCTGCCCCGCCAGGACCAGCCTCCCCGAGGCCACCACCACCGGCGCCCGTTTGGGTGAGAGGCGGGAGGCAGGCCTGCAGGGGGAAATCGCTGGGATGGGGCGGGGGGCGGCACTGAGGCAGCCACCGGGCTGTCGTAACCGCTGGTCGGCACGTTGCCATAGCGGGAGGCGGTGGGGCTCAGCACCGACACCGGGCGCTGCGTCGCTCCCGCTCCCGGCTCAGCTCCGCTCCCAGACCCCGCGGTAATCCCCCACTCCGTAAACCCTTCCTCACACCAGTCCCGGCTCCCCCTCACACCAGCTCCCCCAGACCCCAAACTCCCTCTTCAGTTCCCTGGACCCCATCACTCGAGGGGTGGCTGCATGGAGTCTTCCCTGGCCAGCCACACTTTCCCTGTCGTTCTGTGATTTTAAAAAATCTATGTTTGCATTGGGGCGCACATCCTCAACTTACGCCACTGAGTAAAAGTCTTTCCACCTCCTCTGGGCCACTGACTGTCACCTTGAACCCAACATTTTCTCCCAGATTAAATTCATCCTGGCACATTCTTCTCTGAGGGGCCTGGCACTGGCTGGTATTTATGGGCCAATAAAGCCCCAAAACTTGAAATAAAGCCCAAAAATCCACCATCAACTTGTTACAAACTTATTCCAAGTCCCTGCAGTAATCAAGCACCCAGCAGCACCTGTTCACTCCTAGCCCCTCCCACGTAGCGAGCCTCAGCACCACTGTGCAGGACCTGGTACTCAGACATTGCTTAAAATAGCAACTCGCCAGCCCTGCCAGTGGAATATCAGTGAGATCCTCACAAAACAAAGCTGATGCAAAGAAGGCACCATATCACACCTTTCACATTGATTCACAAAGTGTCTGTTTTTTTCAATAGCTGTTGCCAGCCAAACTCTCCACTAACATTTGTGTCACTTGGAGACTCTGAACAAAGTCTGTAGTGATTTCCATTTATCATCCTGACATGACCATTGTTATCGCTCAGTGATTTGGCAATTAGGACTGGCTTCGTTTATGGAATCAAGGCTGTTTCAGGGAATGTAAGGTTGTATTACTTTGTCATAGATACATAGCTTTCCACTCCCTCTGCAAACATACAATGTTATCAGACATAATTCATTTAATTATATTTGAATAAAGCCCTTGTCTCTTATGTAATGGGTTCTTTGACTTACATTTGCATATTTGACCCTGAAATGAGCTTTTGACCACATATCCACAGCATAACTAAGACCACCTATTTCCACCTCCGTAACATCGCCCGTCTACGCCCTTGCCTCAGCTCATCCGCTGCTGAAACCCTCATCCATGCCTTTGTTACCTCTGGACTTGATTATTCCAACGCATTCCTGGCTGGCTTCCTACATTCTACCATACGCAAACTGGAGGTCATCCAAAACTCTGCTGCCTGTGTCCCTAACTCGCACCAAGTCCCACTCACCCATCACCCCTGTGCTCACTGATCTACATTGGCTTCAGTTAAGCAACGCCTCAGTTTCAAAAATCTCATTCTTATTTTCAAATCCCTCCATGGCCTCGCCCCTCCCTATCTCTGTAATCTCCTCCAGTCCCACAACCTCCAGAGATGTCTGCGCTCCTCTAATTCTGCCCTCTTGAGCATCCCTGATTGTAATCGCTCAACCATTGGTGGCTGTGCCTTCTGTTGCCTGGGCCCCAAGCTCTGGAACTCCCTGCCTAAATCTCTCTGCCTCTCTACCTCTCTTTCCTCCTTCAAGATACCCCTTAAAACCTACTTCTTTGACCAAGCTTTTCATCACCTGCTCCACTTATGTGTCTCAGTGCCAAATTGTTTTATCTCATAACATTCCTGTGAAGCGCCTTGGAACGTTTCACTGTATTAAAGGCGCTATATAAATATAAGAAGTTGTTGATGTTTACTATTCATAGCAACATTCTATTATTAAGAACTAGTTGGTTTATTAACAAAGGTTTAACAATCACACTGCACATTACCAGTTTATCCACTAGGCTCACAACTGCATACCTCATCGTGGATGACCTAGATCCAACTGGCTGGGGTTTTATTGAGTCTTGCAAACATCATGTGACTGGCTAAGCCACTCACAAAGCAACAGCTGTACAAACCTGTGAGCTCACCGGTGCATACATTATACTGCTTCCCCTTTTTTTTTAGAAGCAAGGTATTTATACAATATTTCAAAAGATTACTTATCCTGATTACAATTTTATGAATTCGATTGTTGAGCCTGAGCACCTTGCTGTAAGCTTTTAGCTGCCCCATGTCCGGCCAGTTATATGCCATCTGCGTGGAGCCTTTCCTGCACCTCCTGCGGACGAGGTTGATGGGACTGGCTCTGCAAGGGCCGGGCATGGAGGTCGTCCTCTCGGCTTACGTCGATGACATGTTCCTCACGGTCGAGGATCCCGTTGACCTGCGGAGGATGCGTGAGTGCCAGGAGATCCTCCGCCAGGATCAACTGGGAGAAATGTTCCAGACTCCTGATGGGTCAGTGGCGGGTGGACTCCCTGCCGGAGGAGCTCAGGCCTTTTGCCTGGAGCACGACCCATCTCCTCTATCTGGGAGTCTACCTTAGCCCCAACGAGAAAGCCTGGCCGGCGAACTGGCAAGAGCTGGAGGCCAAGGTCGCCGCTCGCCTAGGGCGCTGGACAGGACTGCTCCGAGTGCTGTCCTACAGAGGTCGAGCACTAGTCATAAACCAGCTGGTGGCCGCTATACTGTGGTACCAGCTGGTCACTTTGACCCCTCCCCCTGCATTTGTCGCCAAGATACAGAAGAAGCTGGTGGACTTCTTCTGGAACAACAGGAAGCAGTGGGTCTCTGCTGTGGTCTTGAGTCTCCCACTTAGGGAGGGCGGTCAGGCGTTGGTGTGCATCAGTGCCCAGCTAGCGACTTTCCGTCTTCAGACCCTGCAGAGATACCTTTACGTCGAGCCCCCTCCTAGGTGGCGTGCGCTGGAGACGTATTTCTTCCGCCAACAGTACAGCCTCAACTACGACACGCAGCTCCTGTTTGTGAGCCTGGGGGGCGTCAGGACCGCCCTGCAGGGGCTGCCTGTCTTTTACCAGGAACTCATCAGGGTCTGGAACAAAGTCACCACCAAGCGCAGCTCTCCGCCGTCTGGAGTGGCGGCTGTCCTGCAGGAGCCGCTGCTCAGGAATCCGTACCTCCACGACCGAGGTTTTTGGTGGCAGTCGGACAAGAGGGCTGTGGCTGGCGAGGTGACCAGGGTCAGGGACCTGCTCGATGGCGGAGGAGCGGGCTGGATGGCGCCAGACGTGCTGGCAGGGCGCCTAAACTGGGCCGACGACGGCCGCGCGGCCGATGCCATCGAGTCGCTAAAAACAGCTCTGGGCCCTGACTCCGTTAGGTGTGTCGAGGAGGCTCAAGCACGTGAGGAGATCCCGTCCGAACTGACTCCCGTCCGGACGGAATTCCTCATCGGCACCAAGTCTCGAAACCTCCCTCGGGAGCTGGCGCCTCACAACTTGAGCCGCCTCGGGGAAATCTCCTCCGTGCCTTTCAGTTCTACGCGGAGGGTTTCCTGTACGGGCTGCTCCTGCACACTCTCAACCTTGCCATCCTCGCCGGCCGTCCGGACACGCCATGGTGCAACATCTTGCCGTCCGGAGGAGGCGAGGGTCCCCGATGGAGTGCACTTTACGCGGGAGTCCTCCCACTATTTATCGGGGACTTGGCCTGGAGGGTGGTGCACGGAGCAGTCCTGTGCAACAAATTTTTAAGTAGGTTCACGGGCTCCCAGGCCGCCTGCAATTTCTGTGGTCTGGAAGAGTCCGTGTTTCATGATTTTATCGAATGTGCGAGGTTGCAGCCCCTGTTCCATTATTTAAAGGGCCTGCTCCTCAAATTCTGTCTGCACTTCAGTCCCACACTCCTGATCTTTGGGCACCATATGTGAAGGGGAGCGGGTAGGTCCGAAGGCCTCCTCATAAGACGGCTCCTGGGCATGGCCAAGGGGGCCATCAGCCGGTCCAGGCAGCGGGCGGTCGAGGGGGTCGTTCAGCCCGACTGCCTGCCTCTCTTCCGCGCTTACATCCGGGCCAGGGTGTCCCTGGAGATGGAGCACGTGGTGTCCACCGGTACGCTCGCGGCCTTCCGCGAGAGGTGGGCGCCGGAGGGACTGGAGTGCATCATCAGCCCCGGCAACCAAATTTTAATTTGATTTTACATGTTTTAAAGTTTAATTTGTTTTTTATTGCCGGTTTTAGTGACCCCCAGTCATGGGGCACTTGTATAACTTGCCTCTCGGTGCCCTAGAAAAAACAACCAACCCCCCCAAAAACACAAAAAAACCAAAAAAAGGGCACCTAAAAAGTGTTTGGAGTGCCCCCTCCCCCCGCCCCCTTTAATAAGGGGGCACTTGATTTAATTGTTTATTTGTTCTCAACAAAAGGTTGTAAGCTTTTAGCCCTCTCCTGCTCCGACTTCCGACCTCCATTTCTTTGCCATTGGCTGGCTATGGCCACTTTCTATATTCTTATTTGACTCAGGAGTCTGTCTTGGGGAATTTCTGTTTTCAGGGCGTACATCCCAAAATTCTTGACCTCTATCTTCCTGTGTCCCCTTGAGTTTCAGTCCTAGTGTTAGCTTTCTTCCTAAGATCTTGGTATTCCCAGTTATCAATATCCTGTCTAGTTAGTTTGTATTTTCTCATTGATCTCTCAACTGAACCCCAACTCCATCTCCACCACCCCACCCACCCCCCGCCACCCCCCCCACCCGGAAGATACAGAGTCTCTGCGAGATTGTCCCATACCTGCAGAACCGCCTTCATTTGGCTGTATCTGAGTCGGTGGGGATATGGATGTTGTGACCATTGTGTTCGTTGAAGTACTTGGACCTGCCAACTCACTCTGATCATCGTCCAAGTCAGACTCATAATTATCTACTTGTGGTACCGAAGGTGCATCACTTGCTAGAAACATTTGATCCACATGAACCTTCCTGATGTATTCATCAATTTTGACCAAGGATTGCTTGGTGCCACATCATCATCATCATCATACACAGTCCCTCAAGATCGAGGAAGACTTGCTTCCACTCTAAAAATGAGTTCTTAGGTGGCTGAACAGTCTACTACGAGAACAACAGTCTCTGTCACAGGTGGGACAGATAGTCATTGAAGGAAAGGGTGGGTGGGGAGTCTGGTTTGCCGCACGCTCCTTCCGCTGCCTGCGCTTGATTTCTGCATGGTCTCGACGACGAGACTCGAGTTGCTCAGCGCCCTCCCAGATGCACTTTCTCCACTTAGGGTGGTCTTTGGCCAGGGACTCCCAGTGTCGGTGAAGATGTTGCACTTTATCAGGGAGGCTTTGAGGGTGTCCTTGAAACATTTCCTCTGCCCACCTTTGGTTCGCTTGCCATGTAGGAGTTCCGAGTAGAGTGCTTGCTTTGGGAATCTTGTGTCAGGCATGCAAACAGTGTCAGGCATCCCAACGGAGCTGGTCGAGTGTGGTCAGTGCTTTGATGCTGGGGATGTTGGCCTGGTTGAGGAAGCTAATGTTGCTGCGTCTGTCCTCTCAGGGGATTTGCAGGATCTTGCGGAGACATCATTGTTGGTATTTCTCCAGCGATTTGAGGTGTCTACTGTAAATGGTCCATGTCCCTGAGCCATACAGGAGGGCGGGTATCACTACAGCCCTGTAGAATATGAGCTTGGTGGCAGATGTGAGGGCCTGGTCTTCGAACACTCTTTTCCTCAGGCGGACGAAGTCTGCGCTGGTGCACTGGAGGCGGTGTTGAATCTCGTCGGCGATGTCTGCCCTTGCTGATAATAGGCTCCCTGTGGCTGAGCGGCTCCTTCTGGAGTCACAGTGTGGATTTCATCTGCTACGTCATACAGTGCGACAGCTGCATGAAAAATGCAGGGAACAGCACCAACCCTTGTACATGGTGCCACATAATAATTGTACCAATGTCCCATTTGCGTGGACTTACCCTTTTCGATGGACTGAGAACTCTGACCTGATCACCCTTCTGAAAGCACCTCTCTTTAAAACCTACTTCTTTGACCAAGCTTTTCATCACCTGTGCTAATTTCTACTTATGTGTCTCGGTGCCAGAATGTCTTATCTCATAAAACTCCTGTGAAGCGCTTTGGGATGTTTCACTGTATTAATGGCGCTATATAAATACAAGTTGTTGTTGCTTAGTATTCATAGCAACACATTGCTATTAAGAACTAGTTGGTTTATTAACAAAGGTTTAACAATCACACTACACATTACCAGTTTATCCACTAGGCTCACAACTGCATACCTCATCGTGGATGACCTAGATCCAACTGGCTGGGGTTTTATTGAGTCTTGTAAACATCATGTGACTTGCTAAGCCACTCACAAAGCAACAGCTCTACAAACTTGTGAGCATACTCACCGTTGCATACATTATACTGCTTCCCCTTTTTTTTTAAAGTAAGGTATTTATACAATATTTCAAAAGATTACTTATCCTGATTACAATTTTACAAATTCGATTGCTGAGCCTGAGCATCTTGTTGTAAGCTTTTAGCTTCCTCCTGCTCCGACCTCCGACCTCCATTTCTTTGCCATTAGCTGGCTATGGCCACTTTCTATATTCTTATTTGACTCAGGAGACTGTCTTGAGGAATTTCTGTTTTCAGGGCGGACATCCCAAAATTCTTGACCTCTATCTTCCTGTGTCCCCTTGAGTTTCAGTCCTAGTGTTAGCTTTCTTCCTAAGATCTTGATATTCCCATTTATCAATATCCTGTCTAGTTGGTTTGTATTTTCTCATTGATCTCTCAAATGAACCCCAACTCCATCTCTACCACCATGCCCCCCCCCCCACCCCCGGAAGATACAGAGTCTCTGCGAGATTGTCCCATACCTGCAGAACCACCTTCATTCGGCTGTATCTGAGTCGGTGGGGATATGGATGTTGTGACCATTGTGTTCGTTGAAGTACTTGGACCTGCCAACTCACTCTGATCATCGTCCAAGTCAGACTCATAATTATCTACTCGTGGTACCGAAGGTGCATCATTTGCTAGAAACATTTGAGCCACATGAACCTTCTTGATGCATTCACCAATTTTGACCAAGTACTGTTTGGTGCCACATCATCATCATCATCATACGCAGTCCCTCGAGATCGAGGAAGACTTGCTTCCACTCTAAAAATGAGTTCTTAGGTGACTGAACAGTCTAATACGAGAATCACAGTCTCTGTCACAGGTGGGACAGATAGTTATTGAAGGAAAGGGTGGGTGGGGAGTCTGGTTTGCCGCACGCTCCTTCCGCTGCCTGCGCTTGATTTCTGCATGCTCTTGGCGACGAGACTCGAGATGCCCAGCGCCCTCCCGGAAGCACTTCCTCCACTTAGGGCAGTCTTTAGCCAGGGACTCCCAGGTGTCGGTGGGGATGTTGCACTTTATCAGGGAGGCTTTGAGGGTGTCCTTGAAACATTTCCTCTGCCCACCTTGGGTTCGCTTGCCTTGTCGGAGTTCCGAGTAGAGCGCTTGCTTTGGGAGTCTTGTGTCAGGCATGCGAACAGTGTGGCCTGCCCAGCGGAGCTGGTCGAGTGTGGTCAGTGCTTCGATGCTGGAGATGTTGGCCTGGTTGAGGACGCTACCGTTGGTGCTTCTGTCCTTCCAGAGGATTTGCAGGATCTTGCGGAGACATTGTTGTTGGTATTTCTCCAGTTATTTGAGGTGTCCACTGTACATGGTCCATGTCTCTGAGCCATACCGGAGCGCGGGTATCACTACAGCCCTGTAGACCATGAGCTCGGTGGCAAATGTGAGGGCCTGACCTTCGAACACTCAGGCGGCCGAAGTCTGCGCTGGCGAACTGGAGGCGGTGTTGAATCTCGTCGGCGATGTCTGCCCTTGCTGATAATAGGCTCCCTGTGGCTGTGGGGCTCCTCCTGGAGTCACAGTGTGGATTTCGTCTGCTATGGGGTACAGTGCGACAGCTGCAAGAAAAATGCAGGTAACAGCACCAACCCTTGTACATGGTACCACATACCCGAATAATTGTACCAATGTCCCATTTGCGTGGACTTGCCCTTTTCGATGGACTGAGACCTCTGACCTGATCACCCTTCTGAAAGCACCTCCCTTTAATACCGGCATGATAATGACATTTCTGCACTGATTGTGCTCACTGTACCTTATCAGACAAGTTTGGTTGCAATAAATTGAGACGCATCCTCAGCCTATGCTTCATCAATAATTCAGCAGGTGTGTACCCTGTTGTAGTTCTGTATTTGAAAAGAAAATGTGCTCACCTGTGCTTTATGCTCACCAATGATCCAGCCGAGAAAACTTGTTTCCGCAAAGCCTCCGTGACAATCCTGACCGACCTTTCAGTTGCAACGTTCGAAGCAGGATGATATGGTGCTACCAACGTGTGTTTGATACCATTGTGTCTGTCAAAATTCACAAATTGCGTGGATCTTTCTGTGTGCACTCTGCAATGACAGAGGCAGTGACTAGAAAGTCCTCATCAGTGACATCTACAGTGAAGATTGACTGTTCGTGGCCAATTTCAGAATCTTCATGGGGCAACCTTGAAAGGGCATCTGCCACTGCATTCTGTTTTGACATATGATACTTGATATTATAATTGTACTGAGACAATAAAATAGCCCATCTTTGCATGGAATTGCTAACTTTGGGCCTAGGGTAGCTAGTAACGCTTTGTGATTGGTTACTAGTGTGAATTGGTGTCCAAAAAGAAACTGGTGAAACTTCATAATAGCAAATATAATCACCAAAGTCTCTTTCTCGATCTGGGCATAATGTTGTTCACTTTTGTTGAGCGTACGAGATGCAAAGGCAACCGTTCTTTCCTGCCCATCATTCATAACATGGCCGATCACTGCTCCCACACCATGCCCAGAAGCTGATCACTGCTCCCACACCATGAAGCTGATCACTGCTCCCACACCATGCCCAGATGCTGATCACTGCTCCCACATCATACCCAGAGGCATCACATGCTAGTCTTAGTTCATGAGTCAGATTATAAAGGACGAGAAGTGCACTACTGCTCAAGCGTCGCTTGCATGTGTTGTATGCATTCTGTTACTCTTTGTCCCAAATCCAACGCATCCCTTTCTTTAATAAATAATGGTGTGTGCGAGCACCGTTGCTAGTCCAGGAAGGAAACGCTTTTTGACTCCAAAGCCATCATGATGGCTTGCACTTTCTCCTTAACTGGTTGGACACAATTTTCATCTACCCACAATCCTAGATAAACTACTTCACGCTGTATAAATGCAGTTACTCCTCATTAGCTTCAGATTATGGGCATTGAACCATTCTGAATACTTTGTCTAAGATTTCCAGGTTTTCCTTCTATGTGCCGGTGGCTATCAACACATCACCTTGATTGCAACATCTGATCCACGGTAGCCTGAAATAACTTTGGGGAGGACTTGATACAATAGAGCAACTTAGTGTATGCATATAAACCTTTGGGTATGTTGACTGTCAGATACTGCTGATTGTCCTCGTCAATGTGGAGTTGAGCGTAGGCGTGGGAGAGAGCCAGTTTTGTGAAGAATTTGGCTCCCACCAGTTCTGCATACAGGTCCTGTGATGTCGATAAAGGGTACTGTTCATCATCAACTGCTTGATTCAGGGTAATTTTATAATTCCCACAGAGCTGTTTACTGTTTTGTCTGCCTTTGGAACTATAATTAATGGGAGGGGGCGGTGCCCAGTCACTCCTATCAGTCTTCACTAAAACTCCATTTTTCTCCAACTTATCAAGCTCTTGCTCAACCTGTGATTTTAACCCATATGGTCCTGTCCTTGGTCTACAAAAAATAGGTTTGACACCCGACCTAATCTGAATATGTGCATTGTATCCCTTGATCCCCTCATCCATGTTAGCATATTTCTCTAGCCAAGACTTAACCATTACTATAATGACAGATGATGTACCAATCCAAATGAAATACTCCTAGCCAATCTTTGCCCATAAATGTCAGCCGATTGATGTATTTCACTAACATAATAAGTAATCTTGCTTGTTGCCCCTGGTATTACACTATACACTCCAGTTGTCCAAGCTTCTGCAGTTTTTCCCCTGAATAGGTATGCCCTTAAAATTCTTGTAATAGACATCCTGACTCATTATTAAGCAATCAGCTATTCTATCTATTGTCATATTACTCCATTGAATATTAATCAGTGCTAACATTCTGAAATCCTGGCATAAGAAATGTACTGCCTTGCCCTTCACTACATATACACCAAAGCCTACACTGTTCTGATCGGTTTCCACCAGGTGAAGCCCTTGATTATCGCTGAGCCTGTCCTTGGATTTACAAGCGGCTGCAATGTGTCCCTTTACTTGGCACCGCGAGCATCTTGCCCACTTGAACCGACACTGTTGTGCGGTATGGTTGCCGTTGCACCTATGACATCTATTCTTCCTGGTTTCATAACTCTCCCACAGACTAGGGCTCACAACCTTCTGCGATTCTACAGCCCTGAGGCTGTGAACTGGCTACTACTGCCAGTAATGGGTGAAATTCCTTAATATTTTCTTTCTGCCATTTCCACGGAGGTGGCTATTTTGCAAGCTCTCTCAAAAGAGATATAATCCATTCCTAAAAATTTTGACTGGATGCATTTATCTGTTAATCCACACACTAATTTATCTCAAAGAGCACTGTTTAGGAATTCTCCAAAATTACAGTGCAGTGACTACTTTATTCTGGCAACAATTTATTCACTGATGGTTTCATCGGGCCTTTGGTTTTTAATTGTAAACTTATAGCTCTTCGCTTTTTCTAAAGGCTGTGGATCAAAATGATTCTCCAATAACTGTAGTATGTCTGAGAATGAAGCATCCTTAACCTTTATCGGGGTTAAAAAATTCACTAAGATACTATAATTCTCTGCTCCAATCGTGACTGACAGAACAGCTTTCATCTTCTCCTGAACTGCTTGATTCTTTCATTGCAAATCTGCCACACCTGCTGAGACTTTCCTGACATCGTTAGCTCTAAAAAACATTTGCAATCTTTCTCTGTAGGATCTAAATGATTCCTTATTCTTATGAAAAGCTCCCAAATTAGTGACATAACTTGTTGTCACATCCATGTTTGGAACTCCTACACGGCAAGCAAGCCCCAGGTGGGCAGAGGAAACGTTTCAAGGACACTCTCAAAGCCTCCTTGATAAAGTGCAACATCCTCACTGACACCTGGGAGTCCCTGGCCAAAGACCGCCCTAAGTGGAGGAAATGCATCCGGGAGGGTGTTGAGCACCTCGAGTCTCATCACCGAGAGCATGCAGAGGTCAAGCGTAGATAGCGGAAGGAGCGTGCGGCAAACCAGGCTTCCCACCCACCCTTTCCTTCAACCATTGTCTGTCCCACCTGTGACAGAGACTGTAATTCTCGTATTGGATTGTTCAGTCACCTAAGAATTCACTTTTAGAGTGGAAGCAAGTATGCCTCGATTTCAAGGGATTGCCTATGATGATGATGCCTTCTTAGATATTAGCCATTAATCACTCTCAATAATCTTGAATTGCTTGTCATTGACTCTAAATGGCTTTCCACAAGCTCTTTATGTCAGATTCATAATGTTCACTGCTCACAACAAAAAAATGGTAATTGCAGACACTCATTCTGGAACCAGGCTGCTGGTATAAGAACATAAGAATTAGTAGCAGAAGCAGGTCATTCGGCCCCTCGAATCTACTCTGCCATTCTCTCTTCTTCTTAGCAGTCCCTCGGAGTCGAGGCTGACTTGCTTCCACACTATAAATGAGTTCTCAGGTGACTAATGAGTCCAATGCAGAAGCTACAGCCTCTGTCACAGGTAGGGCAGATGGTGGTTGAGGATTATTCTCTTCCACTTTGAGCGGTCTTGGGCCAGGGATTCCCAGGCGCCAGTGGCAATGTTGCACTTTTTCAAGGAGGTCTTGAGGGTGTCCTTGAAGTGTTTCCTCTGCCCACCTGGGGCTTGTTTTCCGTGTTGGAGCTCCAAGTAGAGCGCTTGTTTTGGGAGTTGTCCATCAGAGCTGATCGAGCGTTGTCAATGCTTCGATGCTGAGGATGTTGGCCTGAACGGGCACACTGGTGTTGGTGTGTCTATCCTGCCAGTGGATTTGCAGGATCTTGTGGAGGCAGCGTTGCTCTGCCATTCAATGAGACCATGGCTGTTCTTCTACCTCAATTCCATTTTCCTTCACTGTCCCCATATCCCTTGATTCCCTTAATATCTAAAAATCTATCGATCTCCGTTTTGAATATAGTCAAAGACCTAGGGTTGGATTTTCCATTTAAACCGCCCCCTGCTGATCCTTAGCGGTGTTCCGGCAGTTGGGTCTTTTTCAACCGCCGGAAGGCCGCTGGTGTGCGCTCCCGTGGTTTTCGGGTGCTCCATGTCAGCGGCGGCGGCGAAGCGGTGCGGGAGCGAAGTGCAGCGGACGGTGTGTGGCAGAGGAGGCCGAATCTTCAGCTCCCACGTTGTGCGCACGTGCGCGGCTATCAAGCTTTGCACCCCCGAAAGGCACCGACGAGAGGCCAGAGACAGCCGGCCTGAGATTGCTGGGGGGGGGGGTTGGGGGGAAATCGCTGTGGTGGGGTGGAGAGAGATCGCTGTGGGTGGGGGGGGCGGGGAGAGTGAGATCGCTGTGGGTGGGGGGCGGGGGGGAGAATAAGATCGATGTGGGGGTGAGATGCACTGGGGGGGGGGAGAGAGCGACCGGGGGGCGAGACTAGTGAGTGAGAGAGACTGGGGGGGTGAGAGAGACTGGGGGATGAGAGAGACTGGGGGATGAGAGAGACTGGGGGCTGAGAGAGACTGGGGGGCTGAGAGGGACTGGGGGGGTGAGAGAGACTGGTGGGTGAGAGAGATTGTGGAGTGAGAGAGACTGGGGGGGTGAGAGCGACTGGGGGGCGGTGAGAGAGACTAGGGAGGCGAGACACACTGGGGGCAGAGAGAGACTGGGGGGTGAGAGAGGCTGGGGGAGGTGAGAGGGACTGGGAGGGGTGAGAGAGACTGGGGGGTGGGTGAGAGAGACTGGGGGAGAGAGAGACTGGGGGAGAGCATGGAGAGAGAGACTAAAGGAATAAATAAGGCTTTATTAAACCATTTATATTATTGCCTAACACTAGAAAATACAGCAATCCATTTAAAAATACATCAAACTGTGGAGAACTATAAAGATCTGTGTAATATCAAACAAATCTGTCAGATCTGTTTTCATACCGCCCACTTAGGATCCACTTATGATCCAGTAAGACCTGCTTTTTCAAGACGGTATTAAGGTCTGGCGGTAAACGGATCTTAATGATGAAACTTCCATTTTGGGTGGTAATATATGGGCAGTATTCGATAATATATATCGAACACTGCCCAGCGGTAATGACTGTGGAATTTACAACCTGGCGGTATCTGGGTGGTAAATGGACGATTTGAGAGGAAACTCTAGCCCTGAGCCTCCACAGCCCTCTGGGGTAGAGAATTCCAGAGATTCACCACCCTCTGAGTGAAGAAAGTTCTCCTCATCTCAGTCCTAAATGGCCAACCCCTTATCCTGAGGCTGTGGTTCTGAGGTTTTAGACTCCCCAGCCAGAGGAAACAAATGCCCTGCATCTACCCTGTCAAGCTCTGTAAGAATTTTATATGTTTCAATGAGATCACCTCTCATTCTTCTAAACTCGAGAGAACATAGGCGTAGTTTACTCAATCTCTCCTCATAGGACAATCCCCCCATCCCAGGAATTAGTCTGGTGAACGAACCTTCGTTGCACTCCCTCTGTGGCAAGTATATCCTTTCTAAGGTAAGGAGACCAGAACGATACACAATACTCCAGATGCGCTCTCACCAGGGCCCTATATAATTGCAGTAAGATGTATTTACTCGAATACTCAGATCCTCTTGTAATAAAGGCCAACATACCATTTGCTTTCCGAATTGCTTGCTGTACCTGCATGTTAACTTTCAGTGACTCGTGTACAAGGACACCCAGGTCCCTCTGAACACCAACATTTTCCAATCTCTCACCATTAAACAATATTCTGCTTTTCTATTTTTCCTACCAAAGTGGATAACTTCACATTTCTCCACATTATATTACATTTGCCATGTTCTTACCCACTCACTTAGCCTGCCTATAACTCCTTGAAGCCTCTTTGCATCGTCATCACAACTTACATTCCCAGCTTTGTGTCATCAGCAAACTTGGATAAATTACATTTGGCCCCTCATCCATTGATATATTTCCACTTGCTGGATTCTTGGTGCCCGCGCATGTTAACATACGATTTTTTTGTGTACGTTTGCGCCAGAAAAAATAAATCGGGACTTTTGCCAAAGAAATATTTTAATTTGGCGCAGCACTCTCCAATGTTAGTCTTGGAGGCGGAGCTTCACACCTGCGCTAAAAACTTTCTGGGCATGCGCGAAAAGCTGACGTTGCCAGGGCAACCAGAGATGCTGAAGTCCGCACCCCCGAAAGGACTGCTACCCCACCGCTGCCGAAAGGGCCACAAGGACCCTTCCCCCCCGCCAGCTGGCCCCACAGCCACCAATTCCTTCCCGCCCCGCCCAACCCCCCCATCACCCACTGGACCCACTGCAATCCCGGGCTGAATGGCCCCCCCGCTCCTGAACTTCAACTCGCAGGGAGAGCGGGTAGGTTCTGGGGTAGGGGTGTGGTTGGAAGAGGTGATCAGGAGTAAGGGAGGTGCGCAATTGGGAGTGAGGGAGGGGAGTGATCGAGGGGGAGAAAGCAGGTCGATTGGGATGGGGCCGAGAGAGAGCCAATAATGGTCTTCGCCATAAGCGTGGAGCCGACAGGAGCAATGTTGCATTCCCCGGCTCCACATTTGGGGATGTATTTTTCAACAAACTCGCCTTTTTGGTGGCGGCCACCAGTGGTCCCTTTAAGAGCCGCATGTAGGCCTGGTTATCCTGACCACAGCAGGCCTGACACCGGCCACGGTCTGGGCTGCCCAATTTTGGGAACAGGGCTTCAAACAGGTTTATTCCTCGTCATGCAAATAACAGCTGTTTGTGGTGTGAGCCCTGGATTCACCGCCTTCACTAATATGGTGGGTGGACCACTTCAGATGCAGATTGTGTATGCTCCACCATCCGCTGCATTGGACAGGTCGGCCTGTGTTTTACATCTGGGAAACTGGCACACCGTCAACCAATTCCTGGGCTGTAATGTCTCATATTGGAGTCATGAAAAAGGATGGACTACCTCCTGGAACGTGGCATGATCCAGCAAATATTGGGCAGGGCATGTGGGCACATGGGAGACAATCAACACCACCGGATGATGAAATAAGATGTTCTGCCTCTGCTACCCTCTAAACCATGGAGCCACTTCCTGTTGCCAAAATATAAAGTTTAAGAGATTGAAGCAGCTAATCCATATATGGATCACAGAAATGGCTCCAAAATTTTATTCCTGTTACTGCACCGGACTTGCGGCCAAACTACCCGTGGAGCTGATTTACTTATAATGTAAAAGCTATCGTAAAACAAGGAGAGCAGATATATTGGGTGGTTGTCTTGCACCATGGTATCTCACCCTCGGTGCTTCTGCCTCTGTTGCTTCTCCTCGGCCATTATTTGTGCTCATGTCCCATTCCAGGGACTTGAGCATGAAAAATCTAGGCTGGCACTCCAGTGCAGTGCTGAGGGAGTGCTGCACTGTCAGAGGTGCCATCTTTCAGATGAGACGTTAAACCAAGGCCGTCTGCTCTCTCGGGTGGATGTAAAAGATCCCAGGGCACTATTCCGAAGAAGAGCAGGGAAGTTCTCCCCAGTGTCCTGGCCAATATTTATCCCTCAATCAACATAACAAAAACAGATTATCTGGTCATTATCACATTGCTGTTTGTGGGAGCTTGCTGTGCACAAATTGGCTGCCGTGTTTTTTACGTTACAACAGTGACTACACTCCAAAGGTACTTTATTGGCTGTAAAGCGCTTTGAGACGACCGGTGGTATAGGCGCTATAGAAATCCAAGTCTTTTTTCTTATCATTCTGCAGCAGAGGGGTATCCTGATCATAAACCTATTCCAGCTGCTTCTGAAGTGGGGGGGGGGGGGGTGCAGTGGGTGGGGCAGGGGTCTGACAAATGTTGGGAGCACAACTTTAGAAAAACAATAAAAAAAGCTATCAAACTACAGAAATTCAGTTAATCCGATATCAGGTGACCGGGCCTATATTTTTGGACGGCCCATGCATTATTCGCATCAATCTAGGATACATGCAAGGGCTGATCATTTGCATGGGGGTGGGTTTATGTAAATGAGCAGCAGTAGGTTTTGACGGGCATATCTCAGAAGGCGGCATGAATGAATGAGGAAATTCACTGGTAGTGCTGTTTCAATGTAAATCAGGTACACCGAATTTCTTTGTAATGAAAGTACAATGTAGTCACACCGAAACTAGTCAGGACATTCCGCGCTATTATTAAAGAATATATACATCAGAGTGATTATAATCTGGAATCTCATTTCAGGATTTAAATAATGTTTATAAATTGTTCAATTATTCACTTGGTTTATGGAATTGGAACTCTCCAATAAGAATATTTAATGATGCTTTTTATTAAGTATACGTGTGCGTGTGAGTATATCTATCTCCTTGTTGCTTTAAGTCTGGTGATTCCCCTTTCTCTCCGGGACCGCTGTGTGATGACAATGACATCGAAAGTACAAAATGTGCACTTCTTGTCCCCACTGATTGTGACATGGATTTGGAACACTGAGTAAATGGTTTTGCCCTTGGTGGTTTCGAATCACCCCCGTTACAACAGTTCGAGACCCGGGAATTATCGTAGTGAACAGAATACTCAGTTATAGACACATCTTTCGGTCTCAACCATCACAATGCTTTTATTCAAGTTAAAGCACACACCTGCACCCAGTAAAACATACCCTGGTGGCGTAAGACAAACACAGTACAACACATACTGGCCCGTCTGAACAGGCCCCTATTGCGAAGTACCCACGACTAAAACACCTCTGCTTGGCTCAATAGGGCACACCGAATCTGGTTGGGTCACATGACACCCCTTCACACTACGCGGTAGTCTAAAGGATGTGTGGGCTGGGATAATGCTCACCAATCACCCTTTTGGCCTACTCGCTGCTTCTCCCAATGAGGCATATCATCTGGTTCTGTATCAATCTGTGGTTTCCAAGTCCCAGTCTCAAGGTCAACTTCCCAGTCAAAATAGCGAGGCTCTCTTTGCTCGTAGATGGTTTCTTCTCTCCGTCCATGATGTTGTGCTCAGTCCTTGACTTGGATAGGTTAGGTGAGTGGGCAAATGCATGGCAGATGAAGTATAATGTGGATAAATGTGAGGTTATCCACTTTGGTGGTAAAAACAGAGAGACAGACTATTATCTGAATGGTGACAGATTAGGAAAAGGGGAGGTGCAAAGAGACCTGGGTGTCATGGTACATCAGTCATTGAAGGTTGGCATGCAGGTGCAGCAGGCGGTTAAGAAAGCAAATGGCATGTTGGCCTTCATAGCAAGGGGATTTGAGTACAGGGGCAGGGAGGTGTTGCTACAGTTGTACAGGGCATTGGTGAGGCCACACCTGGAGTATTGTGTACAGTTTTGGTCTCCTAACCTGAGGAAGGACATTCTTGCTATTGAGGGAGTGCAGCGAAGGTTCACCAGACTGATTCCCGGGATGGCGGGACTGACCTATCAAGAAAGACTGGATCAACTGGGCTTGTATTCACTGGAGTTCAGAAGAATGAGAGGGGACCTCATAGAAACATATAAAATTCTGACTGGGTTAGACAGGTTAGATGCAGGAAGAATGTTCCCAATGTTGGGGAAGTCCAGAACCAGGGATCACAGTCTAAGGATAAGGGGTAAGCCATTTAGGACCGAGATGCGGAGGAACTTCTTCACCCAGAGAGTGGTGAACCTGTGGAATTCTCTACCACAGAAAGTTGTTGAGGCCAATTCACTAAATATATTCAAAAAGGAGTTAGATGAGGTCCTTACTGCTAGGGGGATCAAGGGGTATGGCGAGAAAGCAGGAATGGGGTACTGAAGTTGAATGTTCAGCCATGAACTCATTGAATGGCGGTGCAGGCTAGAAGGGCCGAATGGCCTACTCCTGCACCTATTTTCTATGTTTCTATGTTTCTATGAAAGCGTTGGACAAAGCAAGCAAGTGCAGAAGAGGACAGAGAGAGATGGCAGCAAACTGCTGTCTCTTACACCTGAAAAATGCTTCTGAATCCTCGCGCCAAAAACCAGTCCTTTGCCTGAGGCTGTCCAACTAAAGAGCATGAATCACATCTCCGGCCTGTGCCTTTGTTACTGGGCTCTTCCAGAGAGGTGTGAGTTCGGGGCCAGGGGCCCAGGGGTAGCACGGGCCAGCCCACACTGCGATATGTGTGCGCACTAGGTCCGTGCAGCAGAGCAGGTCTCCAGTCATCTTGGTTAATCCTTGCCAGTGGACCAAGACCTAGCTCTGTCAAGCCCGTGTGGTGGCTGGTGTTCAACGGCCACCACATGTTAAAAAAAACCACACACAGGCATCTTCCACCCTTCAACATGTAGTTCGGGATCTGGAATATTAGGTCCTTCATTGAAACACGTGTGAACTCATCCTTTTTTGGCGTGGAAGCAAGTCATCCTCGCTTCGAGGGACTGCCTATGATGATGATGATGACATCCTGGGGATAAAGGATCCAACGAGTCTGGGTGGCCAAATAGCTTCTTTTGTCCTGAGGGTCCCTGCTCCGGGTCTCAGTCATTTCGATGGCTAGAGCACTGACCAGTTTAGCTGATCTCTCACTGATGGGTTCCCGTTACATGACAAAGGGTCCTCCATCTGCTTTCAGCCATCCCAGACTATCCCCGCCCACCTGATGTGTATTCCTGTGGAACATGCCTGGGCCTGTCCCAGCTCATGCTGTCAGCTCTTCTGAAATATGAAAAAGCAATGTCCAAAACTTAAAGTCCAAAATGTTTACACCGATGCTTACAGTACTGCCAGTAACATCGAGGGGAAACCGGTTGGAGGCTAGTTACTGTGAGCCAGAGACTGGCCCACTGGGTCAGCCCCGAACCCATAGACTGCAACTATAAATTTCAGGCACCAAGGACACCCACCCGAAGCTGGCGGGGTCCTCGTTTAATTATGCAGGTCCAGCTCCGATGACATCATCGGGATGCAATTGCCATTTTAACTTTGGTCTGAATGGGGACGCAGCTGGTGTTTGCCTCCTTTGTGGGGCCAGGAGGAGTACAGGAGTAGGCCTCCCTTGCCCAGATTCTTCCGCCCATCCCAAGCCACTCGGCCCGTCCCCACACTGTCCCTGGGCCCAGCTGGCAAATCAGGTGCCAGATTTAAACAGCCGGGCAGCCGCTTCCTCACCACTGTCAGGATCAGCATGCTAATAAGGCCTGGCCCTTAAAATCAGCTTGGCCTCCCATCGCTGCTCCCGGATGGGCAGACTGCTCCCTACCTCCCTGGGTCACTCCCTGGGTCAATGGATCACTCCCTGGGTCACTTGGTCACTGGGTCACTCACTGGGTCACTCACTGGGTCACTCCCTGGGTCAATGGGTCACTCCCTGGGTCACTCCCTGGATTAATGTGTCACTCCCTGGGTCAATGGGTCACTCCCTGGGTCAATGGGTCACTCCCTGGGTCACTGGGTTACTCACTGGGTCACTGGTCACTCGTTGGGTCACTGGGTCACTCCCTGGGTTCTTGGATCACTCCCTGGGTCACTGGGTCACTCCATGGGTCAATAGGTCACTCCATGGTTCACTCACTGGGTCACTCCCTGGGTCAATACGTCACTCCATGGGTCACTCTCTTGGTCAATGAGTCACTCACTGGGTCAATGGGTCACTCCCTAGGTCAATGGGTCACTGGATCACTCCCTGGGTCTCTCCCTGGGTTACTGGGTCACTCCCTGGGTCACTGGGTCACTCACTGGGTCAATGGGTCACTCACTGTGTCACTGGGTCACTACCTTGGTCTGTGGGCCACTCACTGGGTCACTGGGTCACTCCCTGGGTCACTGTGTCACTCGTTGGGTCACTGGTTCACTCCCCGAGTCCGTGGGTCACTCCCTGGGTCACTCTCTGGGTCACTCATTCACTCTCTGGTCACTCCCCAGGCCACTCTGTCACCTCACTGTGTCACTCCCTAGGACACTGGGTCTCTCCCTGTGTCACTGGGTCACTGGGTTACTCCATGGGTCACTGGGTCACTCCCTGGGTCAATGGGTCACTCCCTAGGTCACTGGGTCTCTCCCTGGGTCACTGGGTCACTGGGTCACTTTCTGGGTCACTTGGTCACTCCCTGGGTCTCTGGGTACATAAGAACATAAGAATTAGGAACAGGAGTAGGCCATCTAGCCCCTCAAGCCTGCTCCCCCATTCAACAAGGTCATGGCTGATCTGGCCGTGGACTCAGCTCCACTTACCCGCCCGCTCCCCGTAACCCTTAATTCCCTTATTGGTTAAAAATCTATCGATCTGTGACTTGAATACATTCAATGAGCTAGCCTCAACTGCTTCCTTGGGCAGAGAATTCCACAGATTCACAACCCTCTGGGAGAAGAAATTCCTTCTCAACTCGGTTTTAAATTGGCTCCCCCGTATTTTGAGGTGGTGCCCCCTAGTTCTAGTCTCCCCGACCAGTGGAAACAACCTCTCTGCCTCTATCTTGTCTATCCCTTTCATTATTTTAAATGTTTCGATAAGATCCCCCCTCATCCTTCTGAACTCCAATGAGTAAAGACCAAGTCTACTCAATCTATCATCATAAGGTAACCCCCTCATCTCCGGAATCAGCCGAGTGAATCGTCTCTGTACCCCCTCCAAAGCTACAATATCCTTCCTTAAGTAAGGTGACCAAAACTGCACGCAGTACTCCAGGTGCGTCCTCACCAATACCCTATACAGTTGCAGAAGGACCTCCCTATTTTTGTACTCCATCCTTCTCGCAATGAAGGCCAACATTCCATTCGCCTTCCTGATTACCTACTGCACTTGCAAACTAACTTTTTGGGATTCATGCACAAGGACCCCCAGGTCCCTCTGCACCGCAGCATGTTGTAATTTCTCCCCATTCAAATAATATTCCCTTTTACTGTTTTTTTTTCCCAAGGTGGATGACCTCACAATTTCCGACATTGTATTCCATCTGCCAAACCTTAGCCCATTCGCTTAACCTATCTAAATCTCTTTGCAGCCTCTCTGTGTCCTCTACACAACCCGCTTTCCCACTAATCTTTGTGTCATCTGCAAATTTTGTTACACTACACTCTGTCCCCTCTTCCAGGTCATCTATGTATATTGTAAACAGTTGTGGTCCCAGCACCGATCCCTGTGGCACACCACTAACCACAAATTTCCAACCCATTTGTCCCGACTCTCTGCTTTTCGTTCGCCAGCCAATTCTCAATCCATGCTAACACATTTCCTCTGACTCCACGTACCTTTATCTTCTGCAGTAACCTTTTGTGTGGCACCTTATCGAATGCCTTTTGGAAATCTAAATACACCACATCCATCGGTACACCTCTATCCACCATGCTCATTATATCCTGAAAGAATTCCAGTAAATTAGTTAAACATGATTTCCCCTTCATGAATCCATGCTGCGTCTGCTTGATTGCACTATTCCTATCCAGATGTCCCGCTATTTCTTCCTTAATGATAGTTTCAAGCATTTTCCCCACTACAGATGTTAAACTAACCGGTCTATAGTTACCTGCCTTTTGTCTGCCCCCTTTTTTAAACAGAGGTGTTACATTAGCTGTTTTCCAATCCGCTGGTACCTCCCCAGAGTCCAGAGAATTTTGGTAGATTATAACGAATGCATCCGCGATAACTTCCGCCATCTCTTTTAATACCCTGGGATGCATTTCAAGAGGACCAGGGGACTTGTCTACCTTGAGTCCCATTAGCCTGTCCAGCACTACCCCCATAGTGATAGTGATTGTCTCAAGGTCCTCCCTTCCCACATTCCTGTGACCAAAAATTTTTGGCATGGTTTTTGTGTCTTCCACTGTGAAGACCAAAGCAAAATAATTGTTTAAGATCTCAGCCATTTCCACATTTCCCATTATTAAATCCCCCTTCTCATCTTCTAAGGGACCAACATTTACTTTAGTCACTCTTTTCCGTTTTATATATCTGTAAAAGCTTTTACTATCTGTTTTTATGTTTTGCGCAAGTTTACCTTCGTAATCTATCTTTCCTTTCTTTATTGCTTTCTTAGTCATTCTTTGCTGTCGTTTAAAATTTTCCCAATCTTCTATTTTCCCACTAACCTTGGCCACCTTATACGCATTGGTTTTTAATTTGATACTCTCCTTTATTTCCTTGGTTATCCACGGCTGGTTATCCCTTCTCTTACCGCCCTTCTTTTTCACTGGAATATATTTTGGTTGAGCACTATGAAAGAGCTCCTTAAAAGTCCTCGACTGTTCCTCAATTGTGCCACCGTTTAGTCTGTGTTTCCAGTCTACTTTAGCCAACTCTGGCCTCATCCCACTCTAGTCCCCTTTGTTTAAGCATAGTACGCTCGTTTGAGACACTACTTCCTCATCCTCAATCTGTATTACAAATTCAACCATACTGTGATCACTCATTCCGAGAGGATCTTTTACTAAGGGAAATCCAATATCCCACGACCGGGAATTGAACCCTGGCCACGGCAGTGAGGGCGGCAAATCCTAACCACTTGACCACCAGGGATGCTGCTTGGTAACTCCCTGGGTCACTCACTCGGTCACTCCCTGGGTCACTTGGTCACTCTGTCACTCCCTGGGTCACTAGGTCATGGTCACTCTCCAGGCCACTCCGTCACCTCACTGGGTTACTCCCTAGGTGACGCCTTAGGTCATTCGATCGGAAACTTTCCTATCCGGGAGCTAATCTTCCTTCCATTGAAACAGAGAACAGTGATTTGACTACAAGAGTAGTGCACAGGCCGGTTGGTTGCTTTTGGAGTGTATGTGAGCACGTTATCGATACATAGGTTAAATGAAAAAGAAAAACTTGCATTTATATAGTATTCAGAGGGCCCTGAAAGAAAGAAAGAGATTTATATAGCGCCTTTCATGACCACAGGACATCAGAAAGGTCTTTACAGCAAATTAAGTAATTTTGAAGTGTAATCATTGTTGTAACATAGGGACAGCCAAAAACAGCAGTGAGATAAATGACATGATCTGTTTTTTAGTGATATTGATTGAAGGATGAATATTGGCGAGGTCACGATGGAGAACTCCTCTGCCCTTCAAATACAGCCATGGGATCTTTTACATCCAGCTGAGAATGCATACATGGTCTTGGTTTAAGGTTTCAGATGAAAGACGGCACCTCTAACAGAGCAGCACTCCCTCAGTACTGCACTGGAGTTTCAGATTATGTACTCAAGATCTGGAATGGGACTTGAACCCATGAGCTATTGACTAAATGGGGGAGTTTTGCAGGGGGTGAGCGGGTGCGATCGGTGGTGGGTCGGAACCCCGTTGTCAACCCGCCAACATGTGCCTTTCCTAAGAAGCAGGGGAGGCAATTAAGGTCATTATGACCTTGTTAACAGACCATTAAGAACTATTTTGAGCTCAAATTACCAGGTCACCCACAGGGTCCACGCTGCTCGGGGATCAGGTCAGGAGCTGAATGGCCATGGAATCATCTCATTACTTTATAGCTGCAACTAAGCTGTAGAAGCTCCCATCTCACAGCTGTTCACGTTCTAAGCTCAGAAGTGGTAGCTTACTGCATTTGGAAGACAGATTGAGCTTATTGCAGGTTGTTGGAGTAAACTCTCTATCCAGTGTCACCTCATTGGAACAATCTCTCTCACCATTGATAGATCGTATCTGTCATCACCTGCCATCTATTACAGCATCGGTGCCCTTGAAACGATCTCACCTTCGTCCTCAGAATCGCACCACGATCGGCCCCAACACCAGCAGCACCAACATCAACACCAACCTTCTCCACAATCACCTGATGCTACACAGGACACAGGGCATCAGCACCCGACCACATTGCTTCCCGGGATGTCAGGGATGGCCTCACTATGGCCACATTTGCTTCACTTGATGCTGTGCACCCTGGCTATCACATGATGCACCAGATTGGCACCACCCCACACCAGCACCAATTATCAGCCCTACAATGCCCAAACCATTCCTTTCACACTCATTGCGGGGTTACTGTTATGTCTCACCATTCACTGTAACTCACTAAGCCATTTCCAAAGATGCTCACAAATCTGTCCAAGAACGCAAATTGTTCAATATAAAGGTTTCAATGTTTAACACCACATTAGCATAAACTTTACAACAGCATTGCATAAAGCACCCAAGTCCCTACCCTTGTGTGTTGTTAGTTGCTATGATTGCAATAAGATGATGATGAGTGTGAGGGGTGGCGAGTGAGATGGGGAAGAGATAAAGTAGATAGAGAGGGATGGGTGGAGGTGCAAGGTAAGTTGGTGTGAGTAAGGATGTGCAGGAGTAGGGTAGGGAAGGCAGAGTGATGGGGATGGGATGAGTGGCACAGCAGGATGAGGTTGTTTGAGGCTTTGCAGTAACGTTTCGTGATCCACTGAGATCATTGAAAGGTTTGCTCCACTGCAGCCTGGTCCTCCTGATCACATCCCTGCTTGTGTCCTCCCGTGCAATGTGCAATCAGGCTGCGTTGGTGTCTGGGAGAGGTCTCTTCCGCCCATTGGAAGGGAAGAGAAGCTCCCTGTGTGCTGTGACTCCTTCCATAAGCATCTGGAGGGAGTGATGGGAGAGCCTGGGTGCCCCTCTATGCTGATTGTCAGTGTTTGCAGCACCTCAATGCTGTAGAATACCGACAACGCAAATGTCAAAATAAATTTGTACATTCATTTAAGGAAACCGGCTGATGACGTGTCATCAAATTACATCATCAGACCCGCTTCCTTCAATTGGCTGGTAAACGAGCTGGGTGGGCTTAACAAGCCCAATCAGGACAAAATCATTTTGAAAAGTGGGCTGGAGCCGGCAGTGGGGCCAGGACCACCCCACCGATGTCGCCCGCTGCAGACCCACCGAGATCGCGGAAATCGTGGCCCAAGTCTAGAGTGGTACCATGGCTAGAACTACACAGGAATGGCCACCCTGCTTCCGGATGGGGCTTTATTTTGTTAGAATTGTCAGTTCTCATTACCTTTTATTGGAAGTGTTATGTATGAAGATAGAGTCAGACTGAATACTGTGAGCTCAAAGTAAAGTGTGACCTTAGTCTTTTATTACAGGTCTCCAGAGTGTCTCTCCAACCTCCTTAAATATGTGTGCTCCCAAGATGAGCCCTCTGGTGGCTGTACCGAGTAAATACAAGTTTACATATATAACAACACTCCCCCCAAAGTCAACAGTGTAACTATTTACAAGGTGAGTCGATCTGGAGCCCTTCTTTCCCTGGTTAATCGTCTCGGGACAAATGCTGGTATTGGTGAATCGTGTGTTGGGCCCTGCAGGGCTGCTGTGGATGATGTGTTCTGCTTCGTGGTCAACCGCTGTGTTGGTTGCCACTGGTGTGCGTGTTGGGGGGAGTCAAGGAAGGTAGGGTCCTGGGTTGCTCGGGATAGTCCGTGAATCTGAGTTTGATTTGGTCCAAGTATTTCCGGTGAATGAGTCCATTTGAAAGTTTGACCTAAACACCCTGCTCCCCTCTTTGGCCACAAAAGTGCCGGGAAGCCACTTGGGACCTTGTCCATAATTTAATACAAATACAGGATTGTTGATTTCAATCTCGCATGACACATCTGCGCTATCATGATATTGACTTTGTTGAAGCTGCCTGCTCTCTACCTCTTCATGTAGATCGGGGTGAACGAACGAGAGCCTTGTCTGAAGTGCTCTTTTCATGAGTAGTTCAGCAGGTGGGATCCCAGTGAGTGAGTGGGGTCTCGTGCGGTAGCTTAGCAGGACTTGGGATAGGCGAGTCTGCAGTGAGCCTTCCGTTACCCTCTTCAAGCCCTGCTTAATGGTTTGCACTGCTCTCTCTGCCTGACCATTGGACGCTGGTTTAAATGGGGCAGATGTAACATGTTTGATCCCGTTACGGGTCATGAATTCTTTGAACTCAACACTGGTAAAACATGGCCCGTTGTCGCTCACAAGGACATCGGACAGGCTGTGCGTGACAAACATGGCCCGCACGCTTTCAGTGGTGGCAGCAGATGTGCTTGCCGACAGTACCTCACATTCAATCCATTTGGAGTACGCATCTACAACCACAAGGAACATTTTACCCAAGAACGAGCCTGCATGGTCGACATGGACCCGAGACCACATTTGAAGGGCGAAGACCATAAACGTAGTGGCGCCTCCCTGGGTGCATTGCTTAACTGCGAGCATGTGTTACATCTGTGCACGCAGGACTCTAAGTCCACATCAGTACCAGGCCACCACACGTGGGATCTGGCTATCGCTTTCATCATTACGATGCCTGGGTGGGTACTGTGGAGGTCACTGATAACGGTGTCTCTGTTCTTCTTGGGAACCACTACCCGATTACCCCACAGAAGGCAGTCTCTGCCTGTATAGACATTTCATCTTTGCGCCACTGGAACGGCTTTATCTCTTCCTGCATTTCCACTGGGACACTGGACCAGCTCCGGTGAAGCACACAGTTTTTACCTCGGGACAATAAGGGGTCCTGGCTCGTCCAGGTTTTAATCTGTTGGGCTGTGAAGGGTGATTACTCACTTTCAAATGCTTCCATAACCATGACTAAATCTGCGGGCTGCGCCATTTCTACCCCCGTAGTGGGCAATGGCAGCCTACTGAAAGCATTGGCACAGTTTTCTGTGCCTGGCCTGTGGCAGATGGCGTAGTTGTATGCAGACAACGTGAGCGCCCACCTCTGGATGTGGGCCGATGCATTCGTATTTATCCCCTTACTCTCGGAAAACAGGGATGTCAGTGGCTTATGGTCAGTTTCCAATTCAAATTTTAGCCCAAACAAATAGTGATGCATTCGTTTTACCCCATAGACACACGCTAACGCTTCTTTTTAAATCATGCTGTCGGCTCTCTCAGCCTTAGACAGACTCCTGGATGCATAAGCAACCGGTTGCAATTTCCTCAAATCATTAGCTTATTGCAATACACACCCGACGCCATATGACGCGCATCACATGCTAGTACCAACCACTTACATGGATCATATAACACAAGCAATTTGTTTGAGAATAACAATTTTCTAGCTTTCACAAAGGCATTTTCTTGGCTTTTGCCCCATACCTATCTGTCCCCTTTACGCAGTAAGGCCTGCAGTGGTTCTAACAATGCTGAGACCCGGTAAGAAGTTACCAAAGTAGTTCACGAGTCCTAGTAACGACCGCAGCTCCGTCACGTTCTGTGGCTTCGGTGCGTTCTCGATTACCTCAGACTTCAAATCGGTGGACCTGATGCCGTCCGCCGCGATCCTCCTCCCCAGGAACTCCACTTCAGGCACCAGGAAAACGCACTTCGAGTGTTTTAACCTGAACCCCACGCGGTTGAGTCAACTAAGAACCTCCTCCAGGTTCTGCAGGTGCTCGACTGTGTCCCGACCTGTAACCAAGATGTCGTCCTGGAAGACCACCGTGGGTGAGACCGACTTCAGTAAGCTTTCCATGTTTCTCTGGAATATCGCCGCCGCTGATCGAATTCCAAATGGGCATCTGTTATAAATGAAGAGACCTTTGTGCGTGTTGATGCAGGTGAGGCCCTTCGATGATTCCTCCAGCTCCTGCGTCATGTAGGCTGAAGTCAAGTCCAGCTTCGTGAATGTCCTTCCTCCCACCATTGTTGCAAAGAGGTCGTCGGCCTTTGGTAGTGGGTATTGGTCCTGCAGGGAGAAACGATTGATAGATACTTTGTAATCACCACAGATTCTGACGGTGCCGTCTCCGTTGAGGACTGGGATGATCAGGCTGGCCCACTTGTTGAATTCGATCGGTGAAATGATGTCCTCTCTTTGCAGCCGGTCTAGCTCGATCTCTACCCTTTCTCGCACCATGCATGGTACTGCTCTCGCCTTGTGATGAATGGGTCGCGCCCCCGGAATTATGTGGATCTGCATTTGTGCTCCTTGGAATTTTCCGATAGCTGGTTCGAACAGCGAAGGGAACTTGTTTAAGGCCTAGGCACACGAAATGTTGTCAGTGGGCGATAGCGCTCAGACGTCATCCCAGCTCCAGCGTATCTTTCCCAGCCAGCTCCTGCCGAGCAGCGTGGGACCATCGCCCGGTACCACCCAGAGTGGTAGCTTGTGCACCGCTCCATCGTAGGAGACCTTTACAGTAGCACTGCTGATTACGGGAATGAGTTCCTTTGTATAAGTTCTTAGTTTTGTGCGAACTGGAGTTAATACTTGCCTTGAGGCCTTGCTGCACCACAATTTTTTGAAAGTCTTTTTGCTCATGATGGACTGGCTCGCGCCCGTGTCCAGCTCCATTCACACCGGGAGTCCATTTAGTTCAACATTCAGCCTTATTGGGGGACACTTTTGGTAAATGTGTGCACCCCATGTACCTCTGCCTCCTCAGTCTGAGGCTCTGGTTCATCGTGATCTGTCGTGGATCTGTCCTCCTCTGCAACATGGTGGTTTGCAGGATTAACAGGATTTGCAGCTCGCCTGCACATACATTGGAGGTGACCCATTGTTTCACAGCCCTTGCAAATGTACCCTTTGAAGCGGCATAAATAGAAATAATGATCACCCCTGCAGCGCCAACAAGATGTTAATGGCCTTGCATTCATCACTCTTGATGGTTGACTCTGAGACATCTGCAGACGTGCAGCTGCCAGCATGTGTGACCTGCCCTGTACGTTGTGATTCAAAAACAACATCACTTTGTTCACAGTACTTGTAGCAGCAC